>NC_051154.1:337496402-337818969 GCF_013339745.2 Dermacentor silvarum | reverse complement strand
CGAGCGGTAACAACGCAGTCATCTGCGTACAATGGTAGGTTGGACTGGATGTTTTTACCAATAGCGTTAACAAAAATAAGAAAATAACGGACCCAGAACAGACCCCTACGGTACTCCGGACGTGACTGGAACAGGTGATGAGCAAGATCCATTTACCACTGTTATCTGTCTGCGATTTACGAAGTAGTTATTAACCAGTTCATTAGGTCAGCGGGAATTTTTTAAATGCTGATGTTTGTGTATTATACAATCATGTCGTACCCGATCAATGCTTTTTTAATCTAAAAACAGCAGTCAACGCTAGTGCCTTGATCTAATGCAGTTATGTCAAAAGAATTCCGTTAACGTGTGTCACAAGAAAATCCGGTGCGGAAACCATGCTGTTCTGCATAAAAAAGTCTTGCGAATTCAGGCCTTATTAGGTTACTGTATACGATGTGTTCCATAATTTTCGAAGCGCCACATAGGAGAGAAATTGGGCGGTATTGTTCCAAGTTTATTTTTTGGTCCTTTCTATGGAGAGAAACACATGAGCAAATTTCCATTCGTCCGGCATGATTCCTTCAGATAGTGACGTCATATACATTGTGAAAAGAAGATTACTACGAGAGCTAGCACATTCTTTCAGCATAAGGTGAAGCAATTCTTTCTTACATAAGGTGAAGCATCCACGAACATCATGCGCGAAATGAACACAAAAAGCTCTCTGCGCCGAACAGCACTATGCGACAAATGTCACTTACGGCTGAAGTGACAATACATGAGCAATTTGCAGAGTAAAAAGGGAAAAAGAACGTAATGAAGGCCTTCTTACCAAGCAGCAGCCAAGCAGACAGAGGTTCTGGCAGACGAAGCCAGCAAGACCACGCAGACGTTATCGCCATCTTTTGTAGCGTCACTTGCCTGATCACACCATGGCCGATATTTGCAGCGATACGTTATGCTTTGCTCTATATACTAGTCTTATCATCCACCGCTCACGGCCGGCTGATGCCGTTGATAACGTCTACGTCTACAGCCACATAGACAAGTAGACGTATAGTGCACTATAGAAAAGTTACTACAATAGATAAGTAGTACGCGCGTTCCCTTGGAGACAGGGAGTGTTGTATTGCCCTCTAGCGGGCGGCATGAAGCTGCGTAGCTCGGCCGCTTTTAGGCTGGAGTGGCCACTCTTGTAATCCGTATGTTACTCTATGGGCCAGCCACCAGCGAGCAATCTGGGTAGCGCACAGCGTTATCAGCGTTTTGCGCGGTCCATTCGTGTTTCGGAGGTGGCGCGGCGTGGAGCTATGGGCGCAGCTACAGTGTACTAGAATAGGGGGGAAGGGCGACAGGGAGAACGCTGGAAAACAGCGCGCTGCTCTACCTCTATATAAAAAGTAGTGACACTCACATCGATCCTCAGCCTTCCCTCCTCCTCGTTTCTGCTCTCTTGCGCGCTCCTTCCTCGACCGTGGCGCCGCCTACAGCGCTTGAGCGTAGCAGACGACCTTTCGCAGAGTGAGTGCACGCATAGAAATGCCGTGCGCTGTAAGCGTTCGCATTGGCGTTCTAGCTCCGAGTAACTTCGTGTATAGCATAGGATTTCTATGCGGAGGGTTTATATATATATATATATGTATATATATTGACACGCGCACTTTTTTATCTTCCACATGTGACCGCTCTTCTTCGGCTAACAAATGTTTATCGTTCGGCGCAGGACGCGCCTGCATGTATCGGACGTTTCTCGAACGTTGTGGATGCTTCTATCTGTTGTCTGTTGTCACCGACGCTTATGTAATCTGATTGTATGAGCGACCCGAACTGTCTAGTACTTTCTGGAAGACGCGAGGGCACCAGGGATTACTCTGGAACCGTCGATGACTCATGTAGAAAAGCCGACGCCTTTCGCCGCTGATCAGATTTCGACGATCGCCGACTGTGTTCGTCGCTATCGTTGTGCAACGAATGCAACTTGCTTTTGTGGCACAGGTTCGTCCAATAAAAAGTCCGTTTCGTCATTCACAGTTTTGTGACTGTTTTCTTCACCGCAACTACTACGTGACAATATACAAATTCAGTGAGGGCAGATTTTTTCCTGTTTTGATAACTATTTTTATAAATATCTAAACGAGCGCTAACGCCGTGCCATGACGATTCCGAATGTATCGCGTGCACTACATTTGTCAAGGCGTGTTGCAAGATCTTGTGGCGCATGGTTGTAAATAGCACGTTTACGGTCGAACGCAACAGCCTGGCCTCCAGCAAACCCTCAGTAAGCTAAATAATCCGTATCGTCCTTGCCACTTGAATTCGCGGCGCGTATAAGCTATGACGCTCAAAGGCTGGCGGAGGGCACGGACGCACCAGCCTTAGTGTCCTACAGCAAGTGCGTCTCAGACACATAGTGGCCGTACGAACTAATAGCTGAACGAACAAGCAAGCGAACGATTAAACGAATGAGCAAACGACTAAATTAACGACAACTAAACGAGCCAGTGAACGAGCGGGCGACCGCATGGTTTCTTTGCGAGTGCTCCACCTCCGCATCATAACCTTCGCACACACACACAAAAAAATTATGGGGTTTTACGTGCCAAACCATGATTTGCTTATGAGGCACGCCGTAGTGGGGGACTCCGGAAATTTGGATCACATGGGGGTTCATTAACGTGCACCTAAATCTAAGTACACGGGTGTTTTCGCATTTCGCCCCCATAGAAATGCGGCCGCCGTGGCCGGGATTCGATCCCGCAACCTCATGCTCAGCAGCCCAACACCATAGCCACTGAGCAACCACGGCGGGTGTAACCTTCACACACTTTAAATCACGCGAATTAGCACGTACTAGTACGTACGTCTCAAAGACCTATGATGCTGTCCTTCGGCGACGAACGCACCCCGTACTCGGTTTCGGGAGAGCATGCACGCTTTTCATCGGTGCCTTTGTATCGCAAACCCACCGGGTGCCGCCAACGATGAACAAGAACAAAATAGGCAAACAAACCTATTCGCTCTAAAGAAAGCTAGTAAATAACCACAAAAGGCAGAGCTTCTTTCCTAAGTTGAGTTTCGATGCTCGAGCCTCAAATGTCATAAGGATTGAGCTGAATCGTAAAGGTTTCGTAATCACGTTTTCACACGCAATTTCGCGTGCCCGCGAATTCAGCCTGTTGGCGTACAAAACGATTAAGCTTCTTGCCTTTGCTGAAACTAATTTGGCATCCGAGGGCGCAGCAGATCATGGTGATGGAAATTGCCGTGAAGCGACGTCACACTTTCCGCAAAGTATAGTTCCAAGCTATCGCAAACCAAAGCAACACGGAAGTGCAACGGCGCCAACATGTGCTGATCGCCAGTCGGTAGACGCTTATCAGGCGAAAATGGTGATGGAGCGCGATCGTAAACAAACGCAGCCAGCGCCCGGCGGCGCGATGGCCAACATAATGCCATTAGGCCAATACCGACGCGGCGACGGCCTTGGACAGTGGGTGCGAAGAGGACGCGGCATTCTTCAAAGCGTGACGCTACTTTTTACACTGAGGGCCTTACGCGCAGCGGCTAGAATTTTTTTTTTTTTCAAGGATTTCGCACTCCATTCTTTCGGCACGAATAGCCAGTAGCCAACTTCATCGTTATACCCGATAATGCGGCATGGGAGCATTATAGTAAGCGGGTTATTTCACCACAGAAAACATACAAAGTTGATGGTGAAGCAGCTTCTCATTGTTATAATCGATGCATTGTTAAAACCACTATCGATATAACTGGGCTTAACTGTATGTGATATTCTACAACATAAGTCACGGTGCTGAGTTGTCCATGAAGGTCGAAACACTCGAGTATCGTACCTGCACCAGTGGAGCAATGCCGTGCACAAGTGCTTGCACCTTTCTGAAGCCCACTACGCACAAACACCTCCCTTTCTATATCCTCCGGCACGCCTGAAAGGCTCTTTTGTCTGAAAAGGAAAAATTAAGCCAGTTCCACTCTTGTGAAATCTGATTAAACGGCGGAGCTCTGCAAGTGTGGGTGTATACCGTAGTGAGTATCACGCTCGCCTTCGAACCGTGAGTATCCAGGTTTAAATCCCGCCTCGTCAAGAAAGTTTATATTGTGTTTTTTTTTACTTCTCTCTCTCTCTTTCTTTCTTTCCCTCTTTCTCTATCCTTTATCTCGCTCTCATTTCCTCTTTCTCTCGCCCAAAGCAAGTTATGTTGCAGTCGTCAGTACAATGCAACCATACGGTTCTCACAAATGCATGTTCCACAAGCGTGGGCGTATAGGAAGAAGACGGCGTTCCAAACGGTTGCGCTTTGATGTCCTCCGCTAAGAAGGATCAATCGGCCTCTGGCCGACGTGCTGTCCAGGCTCAAATCAGCAGTAATAGAGAGCTTTAGTATAGCGGAAAACAGCAAACGCAAGGATTTAGCGTTAGCGTTGCGTGCTGTTAACTGCGCATGCGCAGAACGTAAACGTAGCCCGAACTCTTACGTACGTACGCTATTTCCGGAATATAGCGTTCAACGCTAACGCACGCTAGGAATTCCGTACATAGGGCAAGATGGCGGCGCCTGTTAAAGCGAGAGCCGTCCACTTCGAATATTTCGAGTCGTCGGCCCGCATTATTACACTCTTTCATTCGCAAATAACGCTCGTATTTTATTTAGGTTTGAGTAATGATGCTTCGCCAGCCGTATACTGCCGATAAAATACATCCGTTTTCGAGATACACTGTCGCTTAGCGGTGCAGAAGGCTTAACAAGGTTTGTTTACAAGGTTCGCTCATGTTTCCAGTAGCCGCGCAGAGATGGCGACGCTGTCTTCATTCGCCTAAAGCCCCTATATTTATAAATATAGGGCTTTACATTCTCCTGTTTTCCAAGATACGGCTGCGATAAGGCCACAAGTCAAGCCGAGACGTGTCACGATTCGCGTCCTTTGTCACGTTTTCCGCGGCAGTGCACGAATGTGTGATTGGCGACAGTTTCAGGAGTGATGCGTGTGCGTTTTACGAGCGAGGACGACCTGAACCTCCTGAAGGAGGTGTTTGCCGAAAACCCGTTCGAGCAAACGTCTAGGTGGAGGACCATTGCCACCAATGTCGGAGATGCCGTGGTACCTGCAAAAACGTTCAGCGTGCGCGCTGTCCGTGAAGGCTAGACCTTCTGATGGCCTACTTCAAGGCAAGAGACGAAGCCAACTTTAAGAAGTAAGCACACCTTTGAAGCCGTTATAGTTCTCGGAATGGAACATTCCCGAGGAATAGAATGTTTCATTCCGAGTTTAGTGGATTAGTCCCGGCAAAGTCCCGGCAAAAAAGTTGTACTTGCTGCACACACTCGGGAGCAGCATAGAAGTACACTGACTGTATGAGCGGCGCTTTTCCTATTAACTTAAGCCACGCGGTGTGAACGTTGATGCACCGTCGCATTCCCTTGGTACCGCCAACGCTTAGCGGTTTTTTGCTGCATTTTACACGTGCCTGGCGCACCCTACTGTAATAACTATGTAAAATTGTGTGATGGTCACAGTAAAACGGCATCTCGAATGGAAACTTTGCAGGTCTGGAACAGACGAGCAGTACAGCGAGAAGACACATTTACTGCAAGAAATTTGGGACATGGCTAAAATTTATGGGTATGGTATGAAAAGGAGGCCGCAAGCAGCAGCGCGGCAAGCCGCTGCAGCCCTTCGTGACAGTGCCGCTGCGAATTTCAAACCTTCCACAATGGACACCGACGATTCAGGTACACCTTCACTCGTACTAGTACGCACGGTCATGCTGCACCAAAATTTCATATTGGGGCAGAAACAGTAAGTGATGAAAACCTGTATACACTGATGTTGCGTGTTCTAGCACGTGTTTTGTGCTGACATTACCCTATTTAAAATTGTTTAGGTGTAATGATCCACACTTGCAATGCACATGAGTCTTCCAGCACACGTATGAAGTATTGCGTGCAAGCATAGCACTTTTCTTCTGTAACCCTCTCATTTTGAAATGGTTGGCATTCACATGTACCTGCAAACTTTTCACTTCAGCACTTGTGGTGCCTGCAAGCGTTGAGCCGCCCCCAGAAACTGCCGAGGACATATTCGAGGGCATATATGATGATCCTCCGGAGCTGCCGCATTGTGGAGATGAAAGCGAACCAGCCGTCGTACAAGAACAGCCCGACTGTGCAGATGTCAGTGGCGCAGGCACGCCGCAGTCAGATCAGGCACTCAGAAACCAGACATCCAGGATCCAAGCTAGCAAGAGTGAGTATTGTGCAGCATGTAACATGTATTGCTGTTTTAAGAGTGAACACATTGAAGATGACTGTCAGTCAAAATAAATCTTTTCGTACCTTACAATGTGGAGTTTTTTACATCCGAATTCACAAGTAATTTTTATTGCTGCTTTGTGAAAATTGTAATGTGCTCCCACCACTTGAACAGAGGTATTCATTAATATATCAGGTGTAGGAGGGCTACTTGCTGCCATCACCAGATGCATGATGTGATAAGACAAACTCATGTACAGGCTATTGTGGTGGTTCGTGAGCCCAGGGACTCAGATCCAGGAAGCAGAGTCATAGACAGGACAAACATTTATCAAAACAGACGGCAACAAGTACACTTACGATGAGCTACAAGACACAACTAATTCTATACGGTCCACGACTCACGCGAGTTGTCGCCGCGCGTGTCCTCACTGACGATACGATAAGTCTATGAGTATATTCGTAAGATGTTCACTCACAGTACTTGATGATGATGTCGGAGACGTCGGCGCTTGCAAACTTGCAGTGCAGTTTGTACGAAAAAATCGATTTCTTCGTACAAAGTGCGCTGCAAGTTTGCAAGCGCCGACGTCTCCGACATCATCATCGAGTACTGTGAGTGAACATCTTAAGAGATACTCATCCACTCATCGTATCGTCAGTGAGGACACGCGCATTGACAACTCGCGTGAGTCGTGGACTGCGTGGACCGTATAGAATTAGTTCAGTGTCTTGTAGCTCATCGTAAGTGTATTTGTTGCCGTCTGTTGTTGATTTATCAACCACCTGTCTATGTTTGTCCAACACCTGTTTGTCCTGTCTATGACTCTGCTTCCTGTATCTGAATCCCTGGACTCACGAACCACTACACTATAGAGTGAACTGTGTTAATTTATCATCTTGCCACATTTCAAAATGCTCAATGCAGGGAGGAAGAGGTCCCATGCTTCGGGTACCAACGCAGATCACGAGTTCCTGGAGAAGCGATGGAACCATGAAAGAGAACTCAATGCACAGGCAACACAGGTGGAGCTGGAGGAAGATAGCCTTAAAGAGAGAAGAACTAGAAGCGAAGGAAAGGCGCTCGGAAAGAAAATCTAAGCACCAACAAAACAAGTTGGAAAAGACCTACACGCTGAAAGAGAAGGAGCTGGAGTTACGCGCTCATGAATTGAAAGCGCGAGAGCAGCAGAATGAAATGCTCAGCAACAACCAACAGGCTTTATTGCAAATTCTTGATGCAGTGGTGAACAAGTTGGCTAAATAATAAACAAAGTTAAATGTGTGCACTGTTTGCTTCAATGGTAATTAAAAATGTGTTGCATGCACTAGCATGCCCTGTACGACAGTTCCGCATTGCGCATTTACGTATGCGGTTGCTTCCACTGACTACTGCATAGTTGGCCTGAGGTAATACATAAGACATGGTGGTTCCAGGTCAAAGTATGAAGAGACCTGATTGCCATACATGCCCGCATGGCAATTGGTAAGTATGACGGCCACTCTGTACATTCGAGGTACAGCCTGAAGTAGAACCTTCTGGTTTTTCTTGAAATCTAAGAAAGCAAATTCAGAGATTATTTTACCGAAACCCCATTCTACTGATTGCCTAACAGCACTCATGGCAGCATTGAATTTCTCCTGCTGTACTGTCTCCTTGTCCCCCCATATGGCTTCATGAGCAGCGGCGTAGTGGATAAGCAGGGTCACCATACAGCACGAATTGTTGGTTGCCTTCATTCAGCTTTTCAAGCTTTTGTAGAGTCCACTGTCGTGAAAGATCCCTGAAAAGGTATACGAGCATTTAAGCAGAATTAAGCGTGCGGAAATAATGAAGTGAACAAGTACATTGGGATGAGAGCAAACTAATGCACATGGGCCAGTTACAAATGCACGAGTGGGCTGTACACATTACAATTAGTCTCAAACTGGCAGGAAAACATTCAAGCGCTGTATACTGGTGTCTGCGAACACCACATGGTGCATATTACCAGACGATCAAAACAAAAAGCATAGGTAAGATGCACCGCACATAGCATTCCTCTTTTTACAATGCTCATTACACAAGCCACTTGGGGCCCCCGAATAGCTCAACAGGTGATTGACATAACCTGTTGGTCAGTATAAACACTAGCAAGAATAACCTGAAATTGTCAAGCACAGATAGCATTCTATAGACTTTGTGGTCTAAATAAATTGCAATGCACAGCTTTAACTGTGATCATCAGTTTTAGTCTCTGGTTAACACATGCGTGGTGTGATATCATGTGCATATATTCACCTTTTTCTAGAATACCATCCCTCCACAACGTACCAGCATCATGCTTGCTCCCAGGGTATGGGCCATCCAGCTCGCATATCAGACCATTTGGGCACATCAAGGATTGGTACTTTAGTGCATGTAGCCGCTTGTGCCCAGAAAAATAAGTACGCTGATCTTTTGACGGTCTGCAAATTGGCCACACCGTGCCGTCATTGAAGGCCCAGCAATTCTTCAAAGGTGCACCTTTCAGATATACTGCCTGTAAACAGAAGATAAATACATTGAGATACTGACAAGTACAATAATATGCCTGCGATAGCTAAGAAATAGGTGAGAAATTTCTCGGCAGCATGACTGAGCCACACGTTGGCAGAAACAACAAAAAATAAAAAAACGTATAACACTTACCTCGCTCATGGCTTTCAAGTCCTCAGTGGTCAACCACTTGTGAACGGTGAGGTCGTCTAGCAGAAATCAAACTTGCGTTCAATGTGCCGCATAACTTTGTTTGTCACACTTGAAATCACAGAATAGTGCCTGGCGAAATACTCCTGCAGATCACATAAGCCGTTCGGGTACGCAAGCCTTCGCAGACACATGCACAGCGCTTCGTAGCCAGAGATGCGCGCTCCTGAGCACTCTACAAGTACTGCGGTAACTCCAGAGCCATGAGAAGAAGTGGAAATCTGCCTTCTCGAAACGAAATTGCCGGCGAAACACGCGATCTGGAATAGCTTCGATGTTGAGCAAGCCTCCTCTTGAGGACACGTACAACCTGCGCTGCCGCTCTGGTTCCCGAAGCATAAGCGCTTCGATGTCATCCCAGCCTAAAAGGACAGGTAATAGGGGTCTTGAAGAATACTCGATCGTGGCATGTCGAAGAAAGCGATGTGTTTCGGGTATTCAGACACAACACTGAACCAAACGCGGCACGGAAGACAGCAAGGTTGACGTTGGATCAGCTCGACTTGGTGACGCACTTGTGGATTCTACAGTGAATTTACTGTTTTATGTCTAGATGGCGCCGTATGTGCTTGCGTTAGCGTTAGCGCGAATGCCTTCCGCGGCACTAAAGACCACCAGTTGGCACGCAGCCCATTCCGTTTTAGCGTTAGCGTTGCGACGTACGCTAACGCTAACGTAAGCGTTTTCCGCTATACAAAACTCTCTAATGACTATCGTATCGTCCTACCTTATCTCCCAACTGGTAAGCTCGTCACCGACATCGTTTTTCTACATGCTGACCTACTCAGATGCCCATATCGTGCGCAAGACTTTAGAGATGCTCTCCGGAAGATTATACACTTGAAATAAATAATTTCAAACGAGAAATTCCAGATGCTCCACGTCGGGATTGTGACATGCAAATCGCCGTCAGTGAAAGGACAGATTAGTCGCCTGCATTGAATTGCTGGTTAAGAGATGCGTTGCGATTGATCCAGAACCGGCGGAAGTAAGAATTAGATGCTGTGGCTTCCCGAACATTTAGAGGACGCTTACATATGCGAGGCACTACAGACATTCGGAAAGGTGCTGTCACTATCCAAGGAAAGCTGGAAAGTATCAGATATGGAAGAAATGCGAACTCTTAATAGTGATGTTGTTCTCTCACTTGCTGAAGGAGTAAGTGTCGCCGATATCCCACATTACGGACAGTCTGCGGCTTATAAAGTCTTCCACTCACCCCTGGAAGACCACCACTGTGCCTTCGCTGCCACAAAGTTGGTCATATTCGCCATCACTGTTGCAACTAGCGACGATTGCCGACGCTTTGGGCACACGACAGCAGACTGTGTGTAGTAGCGTATGCTTACAAGCTGCGACATCACACAATACCTTCAGATGACGCACTGCAAGAACACATCATGGATGTCACAGAGGTTCTAGATGCAATGGATTCTGCCAGCTGACACCAGCGAAGTACCGCCACCTGTCTGCGCAGAAGTTAGCGGGACAGCATCGACTGAGGAGATCACAACAGCACAGTCGGAGCCTGTGGAAGAGGCAACAAGGAAAGTGAAATAGCGAGAGACCGTTGAGGCAGTTAGCAGCGAACTTGCCAAAGAAGGTATTCCAGTTGCAGAAGCCGCCACTGCTCAGCTACCGAACCAGTGCCTCACCCCTATAGATGACACACTCTCCAACAACACTTTGCTGAAGCGCCGTGCCTCGACAACATCCGTGTCAAGTGAATAGAACAGTGCGCCATACTCTTACAGGCAACTGCATCGCCGACGTTCACCCAAACATAAGGAGAGGCAGCGATGGTCGAGATCTAGAAAGCCTGTTGTTGGTGAACAAGAGGCGTCTCCTTTGCCCTCCACACCCAGTCTCACGCAGCAATGACAAGAAACGGTGTGTAGGCAACATGACGCTCTCGCAGCAACTATCTTTCGCAACACCTAATATACGAGGGCTCCGGCCCCGACAGTAGCAGTTGCAGCTACGCCGTTTGCTATCTAGAAAACGACTCGACTTTGTTGCCCTTCAGGAGACAAATATCTCAAGTGATGAGGACACTGCAAGGGTATTAGAGCCCTTTTTGCCCGAGTACAGTGTTTGTGTGTCTCATGCAGTTGGGTAATCAGCAGGTTGCCTTTTTTTCTCTGGAAGACACTTTCGTATAGAGCCTTCACTTATAATGGCAGACTCTGAAGGGTGGTGGATATATTGTGATATTTTGTTGCGTAGTGTACCATGGTGCATCGTTTAATGTTTATGCATTCAATGATTCTGCATAACAAATTGCCGTATTTGAAATCTAGCTCCTTTATTGGATTGTGCCCGTATGAGAGTATGTGACCGTATGACCGTATGAACTCTCTCTTAGGAGAGGTCAACTGCGTATGCGACGTGAATGACCGTCATTACGTAACACCCCTAGAGACAGAAGTAGTGAAGTGCTATTTAACATCACTGAAAATGCGGGCCTGATAGATATAGAGCATCGGGTCAAATATCTTGTTCATATACGTACATTCAAGGAAGTTCACATTCTAGACTCGGATCGTATATATGTTTCGTCATCGTGATTTCTAGAAGTCTCCTATGTGAAACTCACCCTATTTATTCTCTGACCACTGCACCGTATTTATGCGACTAGGCGGAGACACTTGTGCTAGTTTTCGACCTCACTGACACTCTGGAAGTTAAATTTAGCTATAATTAGTGATAAGAATGTTTATTGATCAGGTGTGCTTAGCACTGAAAAATTGCTTGTCTTGATTTACCGCTATTCGCTGCAAGGGAGCTTTTTAAGCAGGAAATCAGATCAGTTGCCATTGAACTTGGTTCTATTAAGTCATTTGACAAAATATGATCAGTAGAAATTGTTGAAAAGCCCTTATAGCCTTTATGAGCTTGAATGTGAATCTCCTAGAACGTATACGCTGATGACATTTTAAACGTGAAATGCGAATTGCAAAAGTTCGACGCAGTGCGCTATAGAGGCGCCCGTGTTCGGTCACGTAGTAACCGTGCCTTGCTTCCCGAGAAGCCGACCTGTCAAGCTTCGATTCATGAACGCCACCACGCTTCTGTGAAAGTTATTACCGACATGTATTCGAAAGACACATTAGTAACTCACATTAGTGATATTGTGTCTCAATTCGAAGACTTCGAATTCGAAGAATTCGGCGCTCTTCAGTGATGCTTCCGGAGAGCAGAATACCAAGCTTCTACAGTACCTTGCGTCCTTAATAACTCCTCTGACAGATAAAGAATGTTTAGTCATTAGCGGTCCCTTTACTAAACAGGAGTTGGAGGTTGCCGTTGACCAGTTACGCATGTCAAAAACTCGTGGTCCCGATGGCATTTCGGGTGTTTGTCCATTTTTACGCCTGTTCTACTGAAGATATTTTAACAAGTTTTGAATTAGAGGATTACCGCACTCTCACAAAAAGCCACTAAGTGTTATTACCTAAAAGTACTGGCAGAGAAAAATTATGCTCTGTTGATGGTTATAAACCGATTACATTGTCAAACGTTGACTACAAAAGTTTTGCTAAGAATTCGTCAAATCGGTTGCAGGTAGCGATTTCATTCTTACTGGTCCTCATCAAAACTGTGGTATCAATGCCCGTTCCATACAAACTAACATACACGTCGCTCGCATGGTTCTGGAGTACTGTTCGACTACTTATCAGGGGCGTAGCCAGAGGGGGGGGGGGTTGGGGGGGTTCAACCCCCCCCCCCCCGCGAAACTTTTTCCGCCCCCCCTCCCCACTTACCCACCCTTTGTTCTCGTCACTTCGCGCTGACATAATCATGAAACCGGTGCTACTATCACAATTTCATTCCTGGGCGCTTCCGTTTGGGTGGTAATTTACAGCGAATCATGTCTGCATATGGAAAAAACTGTCACGGTGTTTGTCAAGGCATGGCACTCTGTGAAGTTTTGGGCGAGAATGTGGCAGCCGCATTCTGACCCAGCAAATGCGTAACAAATGAAGCAAACAAATGCGGCAGCCACAATTTAAATGATGGCGGAAACCGCTCGAGGCCCGTTTACTTAGATTTAGGTGCACGTTAAAGACTCCAGGTGGTAGAAATCTCCGGTATACATTTCCGCCGCTTCCCTTCAGGTGCCGGTTAGGCCGCGCTCGCGCAGGATCTAGTCTGCGCGAGAAACGTCTCTTGTTAGCGATTGCGCCCCTACGAAAGATTGGTAATTACTGTTGTGCTGTTGATTCCCAAACCAGCAATTACGGAAGGCTGGTAGCTGCTGTTTTGTTGTGGAATCCCAAACCAGCAATGTACACACAAAGGGGTTGATTGACAGCAGTGAAATTCCACCGACTCGCAACAGAATGCACGAAACAGACAGCCGACAAGCATGGATTACTGCTGTGCGCAGTACAGCGTAAGTCAACTCTTGTTGCAGGCGCTGAGAGTTCTCGTCGGAGGTTCACGCGTCCTGAGAAATTGGTTATGTGCACTATGCACTGAACAAGACCGGAGTTCATTCCTGCATCACTAGTACACCAATCAGTCGGATTCTGTGAGGTACACGGCCGCTTCCTGTTTGCACCGGCGTAAGTGAAGCGGAAATGAGTTGCACGCACTACTTAAAATGCGTACAAATGCCATATCTATGCTGTGCGGTGAAATATCTGTACAATTCTGAATCTGTTGACGTAAAAGCAAATGACGGCTGCACGCTTGCACACAGCGGAAGACACGCGGCCCATGCACTTGCCGCAGGAAATGCAACCCTCTCGTATTATGGAGCAGGGCGACGAAAGCTTCGGGAAAAAAAAAGCCTTACGCGTTTTTGCGCGTACTTAAGTTTTCTAGCGCAAAGACGGAGCGAACAAGCTATTGCTATGGGAGTAGGTATAGCCTGGTCACACGTGCATTTTCACGCGTATAACCGTCCTTGACTTGTCAAACGCACTTCGCCCCGACGAGGACGACGCCATCTACTCTTCGATCGCACGGGTCGTCTCAATGATGCGTTTTCGAAGACTGGTCCATTGCAGTGGCGCGATGAGAGACCGTTGCTCCAAACGCCCACTGTACCTGTGGTACTTACTGTATTTACTGAGGTTACTTTACTTTTTACTTAATTTCTTGTATAGAGTCTGCTTAAACTACCGATATTTATTATCGGTCACGTGACGTAGAGGAAAGCAGAAGCTTGCCCTTCCCCCCCCCCCCGGTCGGGCCGGTGACCGCCCCCCCCCCCCCGAAAAGAATTTCTGGCTACGCCCCTGCTTCTTATGATCAACTTGCAATGCTGAGATTGACCTCACAAAAGCATTTGATGGGGTCCGGCATTCCTTTTTGTTTTCTCTTCTAGAACAAGCCAATGTGGGATCCACAGTACTTAATGGCATTCGACTTTGGTATAGTCATTGTACAACTCGCTTTGTTGTCAATGGTAGTTTCTCAAATCCCGTCCACATCCGCTCTTTCGTGAAACAAGGATGTCCTATGTCCCAGCTCCTCCTCGTCTTTTGCTTGGAACCACTCTGTTTGAGCATTTTGAACTGCAGCAGTGGTCGTGGTTTTAATATTCTTGGTAATGAGGTAAAAGTGTTAGCATACGCTGATGATATCGCATTCTTCTGCAAAGACAAGCCCAGCGTCGATAATACTCTTTCTATCAGAAGAGTTTGGTTCTGCCTCTGGTGTGCAGATGAATAGCACTAAGAGCTCAAAGCTATGGCTGGATATTGGGCCATTACACCATCACATTATGCTTGCATTGAGTGGTCTTGTGTGCCACTTAAATATCAGTTCCACTGCACGCCTACAAGTTCAATGCACACTACTGGAAAGAGCGCGTTCCAGTCCTCCAGCGCTACACGAATGCCTTTGTCCCGCACCGTCTTTCAATATTGGGAAGAGCAGAAGCCTGGAACATGTTTTGCCAACCAAAGTTTTCTATGTCTTTCAGGTGCTCAAGGCTTTGCATTCAACGTTTCACAGGATTTTTTCAATGTTCATGTGGTTCTTCCAGTTTTGAACCTGTGAGACGTGACATTTTTCGACCAGTGAGAGCTGGAGGGTTAGAGTTGGTGCATTTGTATGTGCGACAGTTAGTCTCGCGCTTTCTTTTTTTTTTGGGATAGCTCTCATCTGGTATTACGAGCCTTCTTGCAGGTTAACCTGGTTCACGTCTTGCCAGAATTGGTGGTGTCATGAAATTTAATTTCATGACCTCGTAGGGAGTATTTATGCGTGAGGTTTGTTTTTCTATTTATTTTATGACTGTTTGCTTTTCTAAAGAATATTTAATCACTGTTTCACAAAAAAATCTTTAGAAAGATTTAATATCGATATTGTTGCCACCGCCTTTTTATCGACAGTATACATCAGAATACTAGGACATCATGCAAGAGTGCGCAAAATGCCAGTTCCCCCTTCTACAAAAACTTTTTTTTTACAAATTACACACTGAAACCTCGCCCGTTCGAACATGGCTTCAGGAAAATATTTTCGTTTCGTCAATTAACTGTCGCCTTTGTGACGTGCCTGAAGCCATTGAACACTGTTTTATTGATGGTAAAGATGCCATTTTATATGGGGATGTTATCCATGGAAATTTGCAAAAATATTTTGAGCTGAATTCTCACAGTATCCGATATCTTGTTGCTCTGTGTGATGATGTACCATTCGATATGTTTTTTTTCTGATAGGCCTGAATAGCCTATGGAAAACTCGTATGCGAGACCGAAATGCAGGAAGAACAACTTCCTCAAGATTGCATTTCGCTCAAATGATTATGCACTTAAAGATATTTATGACCAAGAAGAAGCCGGACTGGTATCCACTTTTGATTAGGTGTTTAACCTTACCTTTCAAGTTTTGTTGTGATGGAAGGTGTTGCTGTATGTGACGTTTTCTTTATAAAGACTGCTTATTGACATGTGATTACTGACGTCCACCTGGTGCTCATATTATTGTAATAGTTTCTGTACATACATAATTTCATTCATTTTAATAAATACCATGCTAAACAGTTTATAGTGCAGTGGCTATGACGCTCGCCTTCGGACCATGGGTACCGGGGTTCAAATCCCTCCTCGCCAAGGAAGTCCATTTTGTTTTATTTATTTTTATACTCAACTTGCTCTCTCTGTCTCTTTCTCTCTCTCTGCACCTCCTCTCCTCTTATGCTCTGCTTTCACTACTGATCAACGCTCGGCACGGTTCAACCTCGCTTTAAACAGCTCCAACCGTTAAAAAAACCTCATGTAGCTCGCTGGGCAGGCTGGACGTTGGCACGCACAACGTAGTGATTTCCGTGGCGGTATTCGAACCCGGGTCCTTGTGGTCCGGCGATGCACCGGCAACCAGGGAGTGCCACAGCTCCAAGTCCAGCTCGGAGCCCTGCACACTTCATCTTTCCCATTTTTTTTTCAAATAAACTTCCTCGCGCTAACTGCGGATCTATGCTAAAAGCAAACAACCCAATTAAATGGAGGAGCATGTGATTTAGTCACTACGAGCAGGCTTTCAGATTTCCCCATCATGCCTTCTTTCTTCTTGCCCAGTATCACTCCCAATTTGCAGTGCTGGCTTGGCCTCCGATTTATTTCCTTTTATATAATTGGCTTTTTATATAAATTTCTCTTGGGTTGCTGGCGACGACGACGGTCGGGTGGTGCGGCCTTACCCCCACATTATTTTTTCTTTCCTTTCATTTGAGGGGGACAGACTAAGCCATCTAGTGGCGCCATCGAGAAATTGCGCATGGCCTTCGAGATGAAAGTCTGGCACGCTGGTGCCGGCGAATGCTGAGAATTGTTCTCTCGCTTGGCCGCACACTCCGTGACACACACTCAGTGATCCAAGTTGGCAAGAGGTTCACTGAAGAGTAAAACATACCCAGCGCATTAAAACGCATTGAGAAATTTATTGTGGCTGAATTCAGAAAACGTGCAACTCGCATGATTGATCAGAATTGCGCTTGTGTCAGAAAAAGATCCGTTCTAAGATAGGGGAAGTTCGCCATTCAAACTGCTTTAAGATCACAGGTGTTGCTACCTCACTTCCGGCAGTGTCTTCCTTTGCCACCTGCTTCTGGGGTCTCTATGAAGGTGGCACCATCACACTCTAGAAAGCAAACAGACGATTAGGCATCACAGGGCAGGCATTCCGGGACAACTCTGGATCCGGAGACGCGAAAGCAGGACAAAAGACCATGCCAAATGTAAACCACGGGAGATTGGAACCAAGGCGGTAACACTGGAATATGTCCCACATAAACCGGGATCTTACGCGTTACATGGCCTGCCCAGCTCCATTTTTTCCACTTAATGTCAACTAGAATATCGGCTATCCCCGTTTGTTCTCTGATCCACACCGCTTTCTTCCTGTCTCTTAACCTTAGCCCCAATATTTTTCGTTCCATCGCTCTTTGTGCGGCCCTTAACTTGTTCTCGAGCTTCAAGCTTCTGCTCCATATATTAGCACCAGTGGAATACAATGATTGTACACTTTTCTTTTCAACGACAGTGGTAAGCTCCCAGTCAGGACTTGGCAATGCCTGCCGTATGCACTCCAACCCAATTTTATTCTTCTGTAA
Organism: Dermacentor silvarum; assembly: GCF_013339745.2. Taxonomy (NCBI): domain Eukaryota; kingdom Metazoa; phylum Arthropoda; class Arachnida; order Ixodida; family Ixodidae; genus Dermacentor; species Dermacentor silvarum. The sequence continues at coordinate 337,801,418 of NC_051154.1, read as the reverse complement.
ACTTCTTTCTCGTTATCAGGGTCCCTTGTGAGTAATTGACCTAGATAAACGTACTCCTTTACAGACTCTAGAGGCGGACTGGCGTTCCTGAATTCTTGTTCCCTTGCCAGGCTATTGAACATTATGTTTGTCTTCTGTATATTAATCTTCAATCACACTCTTACATTTTTCAGTTGAGGTCCTCAATCATTTTCTGTAACTTTGAAAATTAATATCTCGAAACTGGTTCAGTCCTGAGAATTCGTTTCAAGTGGATATGCCTTGCGAACTCGGCAGCTATAATTCGTTATTTGAAATATGAGCCGTAAAATAATAAAAATGTTAATTAACATAATTACGTTAGTTATTCAATTAGGCATTTCGATGTCTAGTGGAAATAATAGCCGCCTCATCGAGTAGCTAAAATAAAGGATTATAATTGTTCTATCTGCCAGAGGCACTTTTTAAAAATTTGGTGCAGCTAAAATAAAACACCGTGCACATGGTATAATGCTCGGCGGAGAACACCCCCCCCCCCCCGAAATAAATTTCTGGCTAAGTCACTGCCCTGCCCTGTGGTTCTTTTGCTGTGTCCTGTGTCACGCTGTTTACAAGATGTGCCAGCCATCCCAAATGACGATGCTGAAATGTCAAAATTAGGACAGTGCACAGGTTTCAGTAGGTTCAACAAACGTCCATAAAGCAGTACTTTATTGCATGCCTCTTGCTTTTAATGACCTATCATATATTGTTTTGAGTTGTGAGCATTATGGTGCGCCAGAAGAAAAGTAATCTTAAGTTCATTTGACAGGGCCATATCATACAATTGAAACAGTGGAATTTTTGCGAAGCATGCGCGAACTGTTGAACTGTGCGCAGGCACCGAAGGCGGGGGAAGACAACCACTCGGTGCTGCAGCGGCCATCGCGCCAAGTGTGCAAGGCGTGCGGCAGATCGAGCGGTGCATGAGCGATGCAGTCGCGAGGTCGAGGACGTGCTGCTCAACGCGTGTAGCATGCTGTTCGAGTGCAACAATACCAGGAATCTGGGACATCGCCGAACAGCGCCTCTAGCGGCCGCCTCTGAAAACATGCGCATTTTCTATGGGAGAGCGTCGTTTTTCTCAAATAACTAATCATAGAAGCCATCTTTCAAAATATTACCGTGCAAATAGGCTCTAGGAGCTTAGCCCGACATCTCATGCAAGCGGTACCATTACTTACGACAGAAAACCCGTTCCAAATTGCTGGCGAAGTTCGAAGTATGGGAGTCTATGGAAAAGGCCAAATTTTGGAGGCTTTTTTGGCCAGTAAAAAGCAATTTGCGATGAGCCTATTGCATCGATCGACGTATTATTGGGGATTTATCAACTTCAATGACTCGGCTTTCAGCTAGTTGCAGCAGCAACTCTTGAAATGGCAAAAAAGTCGTTCCAAAATCGCAGTTTTCATAACAAGGTCACAGAATTTATTGTGGTACGTATATAAACCTAGTTTTTGCCTCCGGCAGCACTCAAACCGATAGCCGAGCGTTCTGCGCGACCACTGATTAGGATCGCTGATACCACGATTGGCACTTCGCTAGTTCGAAGCCAGCAGCGCCGCTATTTTTTTTTATCACTTTGTCGCTGCTTAGTTTGGCCGTTTCCCGCCAGATGGCATATTCCGAAATGCAGGTCATTTAGTTGCGGTTCTTGTTTCGTTTCTTTCTACTGTACCAACGTCTTCCTAAAAAAAATAGCTGGCTGGTTTCGTGAACATGCGAACGTGCTTCCAAACTTCTTTTGCACTTTAGGTGTAATGTATTTTAGACAATAAACCCAACTTTGTGTTTTTCAAAGTTGATTTCTTTCTTAAGGCAAACATTTATGAAGACATTACTAAGAAATATTTTTGCCTATTCAGCTATGTCATGGAAAGGCGTGTTTGTGCGACTTTTGTTCAGCCTGAAACGTACCACAAAAATAAATAGCTTCCCGTGAGTGCAATTAAAAGACGCAGAAGTAGAAAACTTGGCTGCAGCCCCAGACGTAGTATTCTTACACAGGAATGCAGAAGCTATTTTACTGAGTATATTTGCATTATATCAAAGCAGAATTTTTGCGTACCGGATCTTCGGTGCAAATGAAGGCTGTCCGAATTATTTCACAAGCTTTTTTGCTTAGTACAAACCAATACCTCGAATATAAACATTCTGTCCTCAATATGCAGCGCACGTGTCTTATCATTTGAACCATTCCCATATACCTTCACGAAATTCCCGAAATACTAAAGGTCTTCATATCCTTTTACCACGACGTACGCAGAGGAGTATTGGAAATAATGCGAAAAGACACCGGGGCGTGTTAATGTAGTTTGTCGTGTAAAAATAGAGAACTATTCCAATTACAGACCACAACCTTTTTGAGTTATGCCCACAAAGCGTTGCAAGAAGACATTTTTTTCGGCTAGAATCACCAAAGTTACTATGGTGTATATTCTGCTGTTCTGTTCTTAACTAACTCTATTGCTGAATCAGATCGCAGCACCATGATATAATTACTGGTACAATTCTTCAGTAATTCTGTAAGAATTTTCTCCTACGCTAAATTTAACGTGTTTGGACAATTGAAGAAACATGAGAAAGGACCGTGAGGCTTGCAGAAATGTTCCCTTATTAGAATCGTTTATCACCCGTATCGGTACGGTGGTATTGTCATGATCACTCCAGCGTCCACGGACACCATTTATCACTTTACTGCCTGTAAAAAAAATACAAAAGTGTCGTTCCTTGTGCGTGAGTAGCACAATCGCAGCTGATCCTTTCATATGGGCCCACTAAGCTACACCTTCCCTTTTCTGCCATGGTGCCACAAGAGATGTCAGTTTCACCCTTGAATTTCTCCCTTTCAGTTTGCTAGAAAGTATAGGGACGTGCACAAGACGAACAGGCGAAGTTTTGAAGTAGTCCTGAGATTTTAGTAAAATTTCATAGGCAATGTTATTATCCTTTATTAGTTTACATATTTATTACACCTGATTGGTGATAATAATGGACGTGCTACATAATAGTTCAGTTCTTCTACTTAATAAGTCATGTCTGAGTCTGCTGTCCTGAAAATTAACCAGGTGTAAGCACTGCATGACGTTGGCTGGAAGGCCATTCATTAAAAAAAATTGTGTGCAGAATAAAGAAAATGCAGGTGTTCAATCGCACAGTCGCCGCCAAAAGTTTACGCGGCCGAGGTTCTGCGAATAAGTTCATTTTCAACGCAGCTACCCCGCAGCCAGTAAAACTATGCAAAACTTTTGTTTACTCTAGACCAGTATACGCTGTAAATCCGAATACTACGATGCGTGACTAAGGCGTAGAAATATAAATATTTTTTCACCTTCCGGGGTACGAAAGCTTGTGACGCTGACTATACGTTCTGAAGGCGAGGTTGCTTTTTAGCTTATTCGTGATGACAAGCGCCGAGCTCTTGGTGATGGGATATTGGAGCGTAGAATTGTAGAACTTGTGCAAGCTCAGGCGACTTCACGACGCAAACCTAGCGATAGAAGCTCAGAAGGAGGAATAAACATTTATTGTAGAGCCAGCACTTTATGATGGCCGGGCCTAAGCTTCCCATGAGGGGACGTCGAGGGCTTGCCTCGCCGCCGCCTCACGGGCATGCTGGGTAGTCCCAGGTTTGGTCGTCGAGGGCGGAGCTCCGCAGAGCCTCACGCAACCTCGACGAGGGGGTCGTGGTGTTAATGTATGTGTACAGTGCTGGGCACTCCCACAGCACATGCGGAAGCGTAGCCGGGTGAGTGCCACAGCACCAGCAGTTGGCTGTACTGTAGACTTCAGGGAATATAAGGTGGAGGCGGGCGAGTGAAGGGTACGTATTTGTTTGCAGCAGACGCAGGGTGGTAGCCTGCGCCCAGCTGAATTTGGGGTGAGGTGGGGGGAATGATCGGCACAGCATGCATTTAGTTTATTAACAGTGATGATAGATGAATAGCCAGAATAAATGAATGTTACTGTCTAATTCTGGACAGACTCGAGTGTAATGCATACGTTCTAGATCACTATAGGTACAATACTAATTCCATACTACGCATTCCTATTCGAATTTTGGCCTGTCTTAAGCCTACCGAGTCTTAAGTAATCAAAATAGGTAGGAAATTGCTTCTTGGGATGTAGCCGAGGCCATGGTAGATGTGATTAGTAATGCGCTATATGTGAGTAGGCTGACTGGGATTATTACATGAAGTGCGCCAACGTACCTATACGTAAAGTCACGGTGGAAATTACAGAGACCTTTATTGTAAATACATTGAAGTCATCTGAGAGTGTAAGTTTAATAATATGAGGACTGATTAGCCTTCTGTTAAGCTGTTAGGAAAAATGCCATGTACGAAGTGCTATTGTGGTTAAAATTACAACGTTATCAGCGCTTCCAAAAGAAAGTGACTGTACAAGTCCATTTTTCTCTGGCGTTCATGTCACCTAGGTACCACCGCCTGACCCAAGACCTTTATGTTTTAAAATCTGCCCCGATGACGTAAGTTACGTTGCAGAAAAAAAAATAAATACCCTTTCTAAAGAATGAACCATAACAATTTCCCGACAAAGCGCAGTACGTTGCCGCAAGCCGTCATTTGTGATAACGATAAGAGCGACAGCCCGTCGTTAAAGATGACTTGTCACTCCCCGGTTTTTCTTTTTTGCTCAAGGATGCAACTAACCCGTACGAGGGTAATCCCTCCCTTCGCATGATGCTTGCGACCTTTCTGGTTCTGGACAAGCGCGTTGTTTGTGTATATTTCAGGCGCTTGGCATCGAAAGGCTTAAACCTTTAAACAGCGAAAGGCTATCACAGTCGCTTCGGTAGCTGCACGGAAAGCGCGGACAATCAGTCTACTTTCAGCACACGCGCTCTCAACCAAGACATATTTGCGAGAAAGGGGCTCCTATATTACCCATAGCGAGAAATGTATCCACAAATTACACCTCATTATCCCGATGTGTTTATGAGCCGCACTCTGGGCCTGTATTCGTGTTATGACAAAAATATAGTTTGTGCAGTGGCAGTAGCCTAAACATAAAACAGGAAATTGAAGTCATCACATCAACTATCATATATCATACATTGAAAGAAATAAAACTGAAACTGTACTTCATAATACTCGCACTACAAACTTTTATGCATGTGATTCATTTCAATTTCCTATCTGTTCCAGGGTAGAAATACGCTGTTCAGTTGGTAAACACAGATTATTTTGCAAAATTTGCTAAGAATTTTTGCCTCCAACATATGTTCCTATTGGTCATGCACATTTTTATCTATCAAATATATGGTCGAAACATCTCAAAGTCGAATTGTGAATGATTTAAAAGTGAAACTGGCTTCTCCACATAGGGGAAATGCCGTAGGAATTTGAGAATGTAATAATACACAATCATTTGGTTGCATAAACTTCCTGATGTATAGGCATGTAATGAAAAGCTCAAATGTATTACACGGCTTTGTCTTTTCGCAGCAATTTCATTCACTGCATTTATAAAGCCATGTACGTTTTTTTTTTATTTTAGCGCGTCAGTCCAAAAACACATAGCAACTTATTTACCAAAGCGATATAAGTTTCAGAAGCTTGTTAATTAGGTTGTCATTTGAGCAAATAAAACGAGAGACTTTCATGCACAGACAAAATAAGCGGCTAAGAGGAAGAACTGACTAGTTATTTCAGAAGAATAACTGAGTTTACCTACGTAGTGTTAAACTATGTAGCTTTAAATAATGCGCATATTTTATACATCGCCGGATAGGGGTCATTGGAGATCGCTAGGCGAGGCCTTCGTCCTGCCATGGACATAAATATAGTCTGATGATGATGATGAAACATTGCCGGAGGTGACCACCTCTCATCCGAGAAATATTTTTTACAGTTTAATAATTTATTTATTTGCGCCGTCAGCACTTGAAGGCATTACGGAAGGAAGTGGGTTGAGCAGGCTAAACAAATAATGCAATGATTAAAAAGTAAGTTTCTAATCATATAATTTTAGCTGGTGGTACGTGGAAAAAAGTTCAGTGAGCACAACGAAGGCAGCTTTACAATTATACCATATTACCTGACATTACAAGGAATTTAAAAGGAACATAGTAAGTAATTAACAAATTCAGATTACACAACGTACGGTAGTTGATGTTGCATGAAACTTGCGTTTATTTGTACTCTTTATGATTTCTTTGGGGAGGCGATACCATTCAAGGGATGTGTGAGGCCAGAAAGAGCTGAAGGAAGTTAATGTGACTAAATCTGATACGTATTTTGTACAGCTGATCAATACGATGCCATATATATGGTGACGGAGACACAGTCGTATGCGGATATATCAAGCCAACTTATAACGAATTATTCTGTATATCCAACAGCTGTAAAATCCCCTTGAAAATTCCATGCAAATGTATCGGGCTGGTGCACGCGTATAAAGAACGCTCGTTCACCAGCACATTCGATATATCGAACGCGGCGCCACGCAGACCTCATAGTGCACTCCTTTGTACACTTTGAGGTATTCTGGCACCTGGAGGTGGAGAAGAGATAGTGCAGTCAGTTGAGCCCCGTCAGGCTGTTCAGCTAGCCCTCATGCTACCTCGGACGTCAACATTCCTTCTATCCGATTTTGGAGGCGTCGTAGTGTGGGTTGAGTGCCTATTCACGAGTTTATTTTCCGCAAGCGATGCCCGCTACAAGTGTAAAGAAAGAATCCGCTTGGACTTTTCAATGAAGTTGAAAGTCAACCAGCATTTTTTTTGCGGGTAAATAAAGTGTGCTTGCTTTTTCCCCCATGTTGCGTGCAGTAAGTTAGCGGCTGTCAGATGCACTAACCGGTAAGCCACCGCTTACCTGAGGGCCTATTATTTTATATACCGAATTACCTATATAACGAACTTCTTGTGATCCCCTTCAGATTCGATATATCCGGGTTCGACTGTATCAGTTTACGAGTTACAAATTCAACTTTAGCTTTATTTGGGGTTAGAGTAGCTATTCCATCATAAGTTGAACATGTAAAACGAGTGGAGTAAATTTGAGTTCTAATGAGGTAATAAATACAATGGAATTTCATACATTGGATGTATACTCAAATTTTGTTCCTATTAGTGTTTTCTATAGTAACATGAGAGAGGATAGTGGCATTATAAGTGTACAGGAGCCAATAACCCAACGTTCGATCCGCAGTGTTACTAATGTCGATATGCCAGGTAAGATTAGCTGTAATAGGTTGACCAGGTAAGATTAGCGGTACTATGAACACGTGAATACTTTTATGAATATACAGGCTGTAACTCCGTGTTGTTAAGCAAAATCGAAGAGTTGTTTTGAATGGCAGTTGCTCAGATGATGTTGCTGCTACGTCTGGTGTGCCGCAAGGCTCCGTGTTGGGGCCGATTCCTTTCCACTTTTTTCATGCGAAAGCATTATATGCCCCATTACGCGAAAACCCGTAGTTGTAGTCGGCGGCGTGACCGAATGACGCTACCAAAAATGGCCGACGGCAAAGAGTAAAAACGCGTAAAAAATGCTCGAATTGATGACAAATTTAGCAGGCAGGTTCATGTAAACAATGTAAACTAATCCCTTTGAAATAAAAAATAGGTAAATTTTGATCTGGGCGGGAATCGAAACCGGGCCTCCGGTCGCGATGGAGACCCGACTTTGTCCCCTACGACCGGATAAACTCATCCTAGCTCGACTCGCAACTCCCACCCCACCACTACTCCGAATTTCCCGAATTTCGCCGCTGCCGAGAAATGTATGCAGCCATCTACGCCTCAAGCTCTGGCGAGGCACCAGCACTGGCCGCCCCAACTCTCTACCCTACGGCACCCCAAGCTACCCATCGACGATCATAAAATCATCCTCCGTCCCCGTGGCGGCCTCAACCTTCGGACCGTGAACAGCGTTGCGCTTCGCGATGCCATTCTGCAAGCAGCCCGCCTCGGTCACCAAGAGGCCAAGCCAAGCACCGTAATCATCAACACCCTCCAACACGTCGTCCTCATCAACACTCCCGACCCGCAACGCCGACACCGCTACCTCGCCGTCAAGTCCGTACTCATCAAAGGCACTGCCTATACGACTACTCCTACCAAGCAGCCCCGTAAGACTGCGCCCGCGGTGGGGTTCACGGGGTCCCTCTCGCCCACTCTTACGAAGACATTCAGGATCGTCTCAATCGCGAGCAGAACCCTCCCAACCTCGACTTTATGCGCATAGGCTCCACGGAGTCCATCATCATCCTTTTCGAACAAGACTGGGTGCCCAAGCACATCTACCTCTCCTCCGTACTCCATAGGGGCTCCCTCCTCAAAAAGAATATCGAGCACTGCCCTCACGGCGGCGCACTCGGCCACCACGCGGATATGTGCCCGGCTCCCAAGCAATGCCGCTGCTCCGGCTGTGAACAAGTAGACCCCCTACCTCACATTAGTAGTAGACCCCCTACCTCACACAGTAGACTCCCTACCTGACATTTACCCACCGCCTACCTCAAGCAGGTGGTGTAACACCCGGGAGAATCTGGGTAATGATCACTACATTATTGAGATTCTCCTACAAGCAGGCCCAGCACGCAGACCAGCTCGTGGTGCTGCCATCACGAAGTAGGACTCGTTACGCACTTTCCGAGCAGCCTGCACTCTACACACCATCTCAGCCATAGCTACTTAGTCCTACCAGCTCTAGTGCGACGTCCGCGCCGTGACTCGCCCCCTCCCAGAGGACTGCCCTGCGGACGCGATGGATTCCCATCTCCTGCAGCTCTGGAAAGTTAAGGCGGGACTCGAGCGGAGGTGGCAGCGCCAGCGCTGGAATACAACATTCAGACGCCGGCTGACCCAACTCAACAAGGAGACTGAAACGCATGCTGCGACTCTCTCTCGCCAAAATTGGGGATCCCTCTGTAACAGGCTGGAGCACAACCTGAACCTGCCCTAGACATGGAACCTATTCCGCCATCTCATTGATTCGACTCAGTCCAAGACACACCAGACACAGATCATGACAAAGCTCATAGACGCATCCGAAGCCTCCCCCGTTGCCTGCCCGCAGGAACTCCTCCAGACGCTTCGTGGTCTACACTTCCCCGCGTATCCCCCCGGAGACCACCCACTATACAGGCTCCCCCAACGACCTCCTCGACAAAACCATCAGAGAGGCAATAGTTAGGGCAGAGCTTCAGCGCCTGAATACGTCCTCAGCTCCCGGTCCCGACGGAGTGCACAACAAGGCACTACGCAACCTCGATTCCCCCTCCATCACAGCCCTAACCGACTACTTCAATGAATGCTGGGTGCGCGGCGCCCTCCCAACCCCAGGTAAAGGACGCTAAGGTAGTTTTCATTGCCAAATCAGGCAAACCACTTCGACCCGATAATCTCCGTCCCATATTCCTTACGTCCTGTGTGGGCAAGCTTATGGAGCACATTCTCCAGACCCGGCTGAGCCGGTATCTGATAGATGCCAAAAGCTCCGTCTCCGTGTACGTGAAAAAAATTACTATCTCTATCATCTCCTCATGTTAGCTGCGGTAAAAACTGCATTTCATTGTTTAAACGCTGAGATGAAGATGGAACTACGTGTAGTACATTGCCATATTGCTGCCGCGTCCGGTATTTTCATGAAATCTCGGTGACTTCGAAATACGCCTCGACGTCTTTCGACCGTGTGGGACGACACAGAGATCTAGACCAATTTATTGTCAAATTTCTCGAAAGCGGATGACAAGAATATGAGTAAACCACTTCTTTACAGCAGTTACACATGCATCGTACTTCAAACCCAGAGTGAATATTTTGCGTAATCACTTCCGAGTGAATGTCGAAAACAAGTGGAAGGCAATGTGCAATGTATTGTACAAGGGGTATCAGCAGGATATACCTCAATGTTTGCACAAGAAACCGCATCGAAAGGAACAACACTTAGGCGTTTAATTAATGCTGATTCAATATTGCAGTATGAGTACAAAAATAAATGTCCAGAATATATTCTCAATTTAGTAAAGACCCTTGTTTGAACTCGGCAAGAGTGACATATCGATGTTAGTGTCCGACAGGCCGCCATGGCGGAAAGAAACTGCAGAAGGGAGCGTCACGTGACAATCTTGAAGCCTAGACATAAAAAAATATACTGCAGAATTCGCGAAAGAAAATGCACAGTAGTCACGTGACAGACAAGCGGTAGTTCTTTGCGCCCTGCATGATGTGCTGCCTACGTGCGTGCGTTGGTGCACCTGTTTAGTGCCGTGGAAGGTTTACAGAAGGAACGCCGTTCCCTCTGCCATTCCTTCGTAAAAATAACAAGTTACCGTTACAGTTCCACCGGCCCTTAAGGCAATGGTGGCGTTCCTCCTGGAACGCCGTTCCGTACAACACTGCACCAAAGCGAATATATCGCTTTCGCATACCCACACGTAAACAGTTTGAAATGTGTCTGCCGAATTTCTTCGTCTTTTTTTTGACAGCGAAGCTCTTAAACCAGCCGTAATTTGTGATGCGTATCAAGAAACTGCCAAGAAAGAAAATAAACTTTCGTGCCGAGGTGGGCTTCGAGCCCGCGTACCTCCGGTCTCAAAGCGAGCGTCGTAACCACTAGGCTATACAGCCACGCTGCCAGAACATGCATTTATGCGAATCATATTGTTACGGAAGGATAGGAGGAAAGAAAGAAGATCGAGAGACACTGGCTGCTGCGTGTTGTTGCTGGTCAGCCATCTTGACCACACTAACCCTACTTGTGCATATATTGTAAATACATCCAGTCTATACTCCCAACATCCCCGTAACACATTGGCGAGATGTGCGGGGTACCAAGGCTGGAAACGGAGCTCCGCAGTGGGCGTCGCATCACCATCCCCACCATGACTGACGGTGAGCACGTAGGATCAACGTCGTTGCCGCCTCCAACGTCAACGGCACCGTCGCCAGCAACGTCGTGGTCCCCATCGGCTGTGGTTGTACAAGCCAAAGATCCCGGAACTTTCTGTGGGACCGATGACGCCGACGTTGAAGAGTGCCTGGCCATGTACGAATGCGTGAGTGGAGTCAACAGATGGGACCCTACGCTTATGCTAGCTAACGTGTTGTTGTACCTAAGAGGCACGGCAAAGGTCTGGTACGAAAACCACGAAGAGGAGCTGACCAGCTGGCACCAATGCAAAGAGAAGCTAAAAGAGTTGTTTGGCCAACCAGCCGGCCGTAAGATTGCCGCAAAGCAGGAACTCGCCTCCCGTGCCCAATCCCCCACAGAATCCTATGTTTCGTATATCCAGGACGTGCTGGCGCTTTGTCGTAAAGCCGATCACGACATGACTGAAGCTGAGAAGGTCGGGCACGTGCTGAAGGGAATCGCTCACGACGCCTTTAATCTGCTCATGTGCAAAGGCTGTTGTTCTTCAGTTGATGCTATCATTAAAGAGTGCCTACAATTCGAGCAGGCCAAAAGCCGCCGCGTCCTACAACCATTCGCCAGACTCGCCAATACTGCCGCAACGTCGACATGTGAAGATCAGCCCGCACAGCAGCATGCGTCGCCATCAGAGGACGTGGTGCGAATCGTTCGACGTGAACTGGAAGCGATGGCGCCCGCAGCTTTCTGTTTGCGTCGCCCTGACGCTACCCTTCTTTCAGTTCCTTTCGTTCAAGCCATCGTTCGCGAGGAACTTGAAAGCATTGGTTTACATTCTGTCTGTGCTGTCGCCAAACCCAGAGCCAAAGAACGCCCTTCTACTCTGTTTGATCCACCGCGACGCTTCTCTCCGCGTTATCGCAACCCGACTGAGCGGAGAACTGCGGACGACCAGCGGATATGTTTCACCTGTCGCCGTATTGGTCATGTCGTCCGATACTGTCGCAACTCGTGGCCCTCGACACCTCGCACGCCGACCAACCTGAACCGTTTTGATGGAAATTCCCGCTGTGTTTCGCCCTCCGCCGAGTCTAACAGTGCCGACAACTCTGCCATGAACGCGTAGTACAGTCGCTCGCCATCGCCTCGCGGACACCAGTCTCGTTCAGCACAAACACGTCGCCCATCTTCCCGTTCACCGCAGCCACGTCGCCTTTCTACACCTGTGGCGTTCGACCGCGTTCCTTCGGAAAACTAACTGCAGCCCTCGGGGGTGGTGCTGCATTGACAACTACTGCAGCAAATCCTCTGTCTGTGCCCACAGAGAGAAGCATAATTGACGTCAAGGTAGACGGTGTACCTGTCCAAGCACTCGTCGACACTGGAGCCCAGATATCTGTGATGAGTGCTTGCCTACGTAGACGTTTAAAGAAGGTCCTCACCCCCGCAGCTGCACAAGTGCTTCGTGTGGCCGACGGTGGCGTGCTGGTTGTTCTCGGAATGTGTACTGTACGTTTATGTATAGCCGGCCGCCCTACTTCTGTTCTCTTAGCTGTGATCGACAACTGCCCTCACGGCGTTATCCTTGGGTGTGACTTTTTATCCAACCATTATACTCTCATCGACTGCGCAACCGGCGTCCTTCAGTTGGAACTGCCTCAACTCGCTGATGCTCCAAGCACCGCGCCGCCACCGCGCCTGTGCTCACTTCAAGATGTGCGTCTGTCACCCGAGGCAGTCACTTACGTCGCTTTGACCGCACAGCCACAGGTTCCTGACAGTGAATATGTGCTTCGCCCCATCGTCGACGTGCTTTTGAACCGAAACGTTGCTGTTCCGCATACGCTGATCACGGTTACGAATAATGACGTCGTTCTCCTGCTTCTGAACTTCAGCCTGTGCCCTCAAGTGCTTCCGGGCGGCATGTTCTTGGCCAGCGTTTCTAGTACGTCCGAATTTGACATTGACAGTATAGATGCCGAGAGTGGATTATTAGCACCAATTGCAGCTCACAGCTCTGATTCTTTCATGGATGACTTCGCGAAAATGATTGCAACCGACCTCACCTCTGCTCAGGCCAAGGACCTCCGTCTCCTGCTCGAATCGCACAGCGACATCTTTGATTTTGGCGACCACCCTTTCCGCCAAACATCTGTTGTTCACCACCGTATAAACACTGGAGACATGAATCCTATTCGTCGGCGTCCCTATCGTGTATCAGATGCTGAACGTAGAAAAATCCAATCAGAAGTGGACAAAATGCTCCGCAAAGGGGTCATCCAACCATCAGCTAGTCCTTGGGCTTTGCCAGTTGTCCTCGTGAAGAAAAAGGATGGTACCTGGCGTTCTTGCGTCGACTATCGCCATTTAAACAAGATCACGCGAAAAGACGTCTACCCAATACCACGCAGCGATGACGCCTTGGACTGCATGCACGGAGCTACATACTTCTCGTCCATTGATCTTCGATCCGGCTACTGGCAGATTTCTGTTGATGAAATGGACAGCGAGAAGACTGCCTTCATAACACCTGATGGTTTATATCAGTTCAAAGTAATGCCCTTTGGCCTATGCAATTCTCCTGCGACAATTGAACGAATGATGGACTCTCTTTTGAGACGCTACAAATGGATCACCTGTCTTTGTTATCTTGACGACGTTATTGTTTTTCTCCCACGTTCAGCAGCCACCTTACGTGACTGGCAGCAATTCTTGCGGTCTTCCGAAAAGCCGGCCTTCAGCTGAACTCTACGAAATATCAATTCGGGCGCCGTCAGATTACCGTGTTGGGACATCTCGTTAACGCAACCGGTGTACAACCAGATCCGGATAAAGTTCGTGCCGTTCGCAGTTTCCCTGTGCCTCGTTCTGCTTCTGACGTGCGCTGTTTCGTCGGCCTGTGTTCTTACTTTCGCCGTTTCGTCAAAAACTTCGCCGACGTTGCTTGCCCTTTGACAGATCTTCTAAAGAACACGCCTTTCTCATGGGGCCTGGAGCAGGCTCACGCGTTCGCCGCTCTCATCGGCTTTCTGACCACCCCTCCCATACTTGCCCACATTGATCCATCTGCACCGACCAAAGTCCACACTGACGCCAGTGGCCACGGCATCGGTGCTGTTCTCGCCCAGCAGCAGAATGGTACCGAGTGCGTAATACCTTACGCCAGCCGCCTGCTCTCACCTTCTCAGAGGAATTACTCCATCACCGAGCGTGAGTGCTTGGCTTTAGTGTGGGCTGTCGCCAAGTTCCGGCAATATTTGTACGGCCGCACGTTTTCCGTCATTACAGACCACCATGCCCTCTGCTGGCTGTCTTCCCTCCGGGACCCGACAGGACGGCTGGGTCGCTGGGCTTTGCAGCTCCAGGAATTTTCTTTTATTGCCATCTACAAGTCTGGACGTCTGCACAAGGACGCTGACTGCCTCTCTCGTCATCCCGTGGATCCTCCTGATCCTGTTGCACATGATCCGGGGACGTGCGTGTTGGCTTTCACTGACATGTGCGACAGGCGCGCTGAACATCGCGACGAGTCCTTGCAGGCCATCATCGCCAGAGTGCAATCTGGCAGCACCGACGGTCCGTGTCGCATGTTCGTGCTGCACGACGGCTGCATTGCGTTCGAGCGTCGTCGTATTCGTCCACAGCTGGCGCGTTTGTACGCTCGTGCTCTGCGAGGTGAAGAGGTTTTGCGTGCTATGAGAGCGAGAGAGAGAGAGAGCGACGCATTCACGGAGCGGGTCTCCTGGAACGCGATGTCGGCATTGAAACGCGGTGTCGGTGTTGCAAGCTGCGCTGTGCAACACGCAGTGTCGGCCGTAAATCCGAGACGCACGTAAAGAAATTATCATCTACATGAGTGATAAGATTAAAATTCGCGTGCACTTCCGGGAAAAGCTGGGCTACGATCACACAACTTCGCTGTTTCAAGCGTTGCGCGGCCGAGTGCAAGGATTTTATTAGCAATATGTGTGATATTATCGAACCGGGATACAATTTTTGTGGATGATTGTGTACTGTGTGCAAGGGCATCTAATGAGTCATTGTTTTTATTGGCGGCCGACTTGAAGCGAGTATAAAAATGGTGTGTCACTAATAGCATGTTCCTAAACATAAATAATTATGTAGACATTAGCTTCACTACAAAAATGTAACAAAATCAGATATAAGTATTTGTTAAGTGGCCAGTTGAAATAAAAAAATAATTCACCAGTGAAATATTTAGGTCTTATGCTGTCAAATCGAGGATGGTTCCTGGTCATTACATGTTAATACCGTAGTTAGAAATGCAGGGAATGCCCTTCACTTCTTGCAACAAAGTTTAAAACACATAAGTATTAACGTAAAAGAGTACCGTAAAAAACAAGTTTTACCAATGTTGGTGTAGGCATGCCCTGTGTTGAATGCGGTTTCTGATGTGCATTTCAATGCAGCATTGGGTGAATGTTAAAGAAACCCACGTGGACTAAATTAATCCGGAGTTCCCCACCCCCGCGTGCCTCATAATCAGATCGTGGTTTTGGCACGTAAAGCCCAACAATAAATTTTTTTGCATAATAACGCTCTAGAAAAAGTCTAATCCTTCGCGACACTGTTCGACCTGGGGATATACAACCGTTTTCTAAGTGTAAGAGGAAAAAATAACGACTGGATCCTTTTGCTTGAACAGGGAAGCAGGTTACGTCTTAAGCTGCTTTACTCAATCTTTCATAATCATATTGACACGTATACATGTTTATCTTTCACCGGTTACCGCTTTTCACCGGCTAACAAACGTTAAACGTAATCGCTAGGCACAGGACGCGCCTGCATGTATCGGAAGTCTCTCGAACGTTATCGATGCTTCTATCCGTTGTCTCTTGTCACCGACGCTCATGTAATCTGATTGTATGAGCGACTCGCGAAGTATCTAGAACTTTCTGGAAGACATGCGGGTGCCAGGGATTATTCTGGGGCCTTCAATGACTCTTGTATAAAAGCCGACGCGTTTCGCCGCTGATCAGATTTCGACGATCGCCGACTGTATTCGCCGCTTTCGTTCTGCTTCAAGTGTAGCTGGCTTTTGTGGGCACATGTTCGCCCAATAAGAATCAGTTTCGTCATGCACAGTTTTACGACTGTTCACTTCAGCGTCACTACTACGTGACAGTATGGGAATCTGCTGATCTGACTATCTGAAGTAGAGCACTGCACGGGCCGGTTTTTCAAGTCCGGGCCTGACCCGAGCCCGAAGTACCATACTTTGGCCGGCCCGGTTCTGTTCGACCCATGAGGCTTTTTGCCTATACGAAGCGAGCTCGAGTTCTCGATTATTGTGAAGATACTGTCGTGTAATCAACGGCCGCCGGGCGGTCTTCAAGCTGCATCAAAGCAGGTTTTTGCCCTGCATCCCTTCTTACTGGTTACTTGATAATTTAACTGCGAGAGAAATAAACATTTCATTACTAGCCGAACACGCACAGATTATTATGTGAATATTTGGTATGAAAACAAACCATACAATCGACAGTTAGGAAAATAGGGAGGGATCAGGCTGGCAACAACCACCGGGAGTGGCCGAACCCCGGCTTACATTTAGGGATGAAGTTGTAGAAAAGCACATCGGTTGATCACCATGCTCGTGCTTTAAAGAGTGTGGCAACATAATATTGCGAAGGCATAGGTGAACACTACCGTGCATGCCACGGCCCGCCATCTAATCTCACTTTTGAATCTCATATAGTCATTCGGATACAGTGACGGAACTCGAGCCAATAATTTTGGCGCGAATGTAAATTTAGATACGCTGGTTACTGGCTTTCAGGAATACGATAATACACGGCCACTAGAAGCTTCATTTTTTTCATTAAACAGAAATTGTTGAGCCACAAGGCTAACGCTCATCATATTTTCACACGAAACATGTCATTTTTATTGCTTTATTCGGCTTCATTATAATTATGTCAATTGTTTAATCGACAATTTAGGCATCCTTGTTAAGAAATATATGGAAACTTAGACTCTGTCTAATTGTGTTTCAGTACAGTGCATCTACAGCGTAGGCTTTCCTTGTTTTTGTTCTCCGCCCAGATTGAAGTATGATCTGCTTGCTTATTCACGTAAATTCGCAGACAACGCACCTAGTGCTACAAAAACATATACAAGGCTGCGAACACGAGGGTCGAGCCACTTAACGAGTGCAAATAGCATTCAAAATAAAAATTTACTGAGGCAATAAAATTCTCTGCATTTCTATTTTGTTTTTCATGTTCCCCTCCCCAATGTTGAGAAATTTTGCAGCATCCGCGTAGACTTAAAGCATTTGTCTAAGAACAATAATATATATATAAGAACAATATGCACTTGAAAGTCTCAGTTTAATTAGTTGGGCTAATTGTGAATTACCTTACGGCAGAATATTCAACTCGCTTGAAAATATAACGAAGAAAATTAATGGAAACGAGTAGGAAGTTGCCCTGTGCCTTAATATAGAAAAAAGTTGCAAATGAACTTTTCAGAATTTATTTGCTACAATTTTATCGAGGTACTCTAAGTAATTCTTGAAAACTTATTTAACTTTTGTTTTTCCTTTAAAATGATCGCGCCGACAATCTAGATATTTTGTGCAGCAAAAAAATATTGCAGCCGACTCTGCCTCTAGGCACGTCTTCCGCTTTTGAAAAATGTAACGAGCTCTATCCAAACTCATCTCATTGATTCCCGTTAAGGATAGCTCGGATACCTGAAACAGCCTAATGAATGTTTTTGCAGCGAGTCTCACACCAATCCAACAGTTTTCCATTTCTTTAGCGCGACTTCAGCTCTTTGTCAGGTTGATTCGAATCTGTGATGCCTAGCAACTCTTAAAGTGTGCCTTTCGCCGCTATTCCCACCCATCCAAAGGTGTTTCCCCTTGTCGATAGGTGGCGCCGCTGTCGTAATCATACCGCTACCTCCATCAAACTTCGGGTCGTCCGTCACTTGCCTGAGCACGATGACCTCAAGGAATTCGAGGTGTTAATAGGCTGGGAAGAATGTTGACATGAGTTCGTTAGTGTCGCGAAGACGAAAGAATTCCTGCAGAACCCATGTTAAGATGACTATCGAAGTTAATGCGATCATTCACACAATATAGCGAGCTAGAAGCGACACACCGTGTTAGCTAAGACACCTTTATTTAGAATCCGTAGTGTTTCCCCTGATGTTTCAAGTGATTCGGCTATATGCGGCCATGCACTGTCTCCATGATTGACCCGCTTTGTTATGATCATCACTCGCCAATGTTACCTCACGATGGTAGAACAAGAACCGCAGGCCGACGGTGCATGCAGTGACGACTATGGAATTACGAAGAAGGAATGACGTCGATAGAACGACGAAGGCATATGAGGACGACGGCATGATGACGATGAGATGATTCTGAAGTGATGGCGATAAATAATTGCGACGGAATACAATGCCATGACGCCGGTGTTCTAATCTCGATTGATTGACAATAATTGCACAATACTAGCGAAATGAAAAAGAAATTATGCTGATGGAACCTGAAGTGGTATGACGACCACAGCATTTAGTAATTTTTAGCCAACCAGACACGCTTCTGAATAACATACCAGCCTTCTCCCTTTCTTTTCTTCTATTCCTTCCCAAGACGCTTTACAAACATACCCTCGGCCGTTGAGGTCAGTACGCCGGTTCTCTACCTAATTAGGCCACGATCACGCGTTTACAAACGTATCTTGCCAACAAGTATATTATTCAAGCTCGGACTTAGGGGGAACTTTGACCTTGGCGGTTCCTATCGAAATACATGGGAAATCGGCAATAGTTTCTCAGTGCAACCGATGCACCAAATATGATGAGTTATGTTGAATTTAGAAAAAAAAGTTAAAATGTAGTGATTGCAAAAAGGCATATTTTATTACAGGCTGTCTACTTTTTTTACGTTAAATTTTATAGAATTGCCAAATTTCGAAAAAGAAAACTTGACTTATAGAGCTATGTACCTCAGCAGCTAAAAATTATATCGGAATTCTGTAAACTGCACCTAATAATACCTCCAAAGCGGATAGCAACCATATATCATACACCATCCTAAAATATACCACTATGTTGTGAATGTTGCATTTGCAAAACCCTTCCAAACATTACAACAAATTCAGGTAAGTTTTAAGGTATAGCAAAAAAAATGTTCGCTTTTGATGCTCCAACGGGTGCAGTTTATAGAAATGCCATATTTGTTTTTAATGGCTGAGTTGCGGATTTGGAAACTTCGTGCTTCTATTTTTTTTCAAATTTACGAACATCCTGCGATTCTTTGAAAACATTACACTATATAAACGAAAATTCTATTTGCTGCAGTCTCTGCACTTTAACTTTCCCTCTTAATGCAACACATTTCATTCAAATCGGTTCAGCGGTTTTCTCATAAAAGCATTCCTGCATTTTACGTGTATTTGAGAATCCGGCATCGAAGATAGGCCCGAGCTAAAGCTTCCTCTTAAACAATGGATCACGCCAGTTCTATAGGAAACCCATGAAACAGAACCCTTACGTATATGCAAGACTGTGGCCACAGTGGTGCACTAATAAAAAGTCTGCTCAAGGAAAAAAATATATATTAAACGAAAGCTTCGCGGGAGCCTTTATCTCGGCCAGACATCTCTCCAGAATGTGGACGAGCTTTCTGGCCAGGTTTCTAGCGAAACCGTCGATTCATTGTCAGTATAGAGCAAGTAGCTGGCCGTCTTCGAGATAACACTGATACACAAGTGCGCTCGTCTCCAAGCACCGAGGTGAAGCGACAGCTTCAGGGTGTGTTTCTTTTTATTGCGCTTTCTATAGTTGTGCGTCATAGCATACGTCATAGCGGGAATTTCGAATTCTTTAAGGTCGATACGCCACGTGGTGGCGCAAAAAGGAAACTGCATGAAATGTCCCTAATTCCTGGTATTGATTTATTTTTTCAAATTTCCGCTGAGAACACCACGCACAGACACAATATATTTAAATATATACAAAGAACAAAGTTTATTCTATTATTTAAAGAGGAGGAGGTATTCAACTAAATGGATCGCCTATACCTAGGGAATGAATATGTTGATGTATGTTCACCTCACTTCAACTTACTTTGCGTGCTTTTTTGACCCTGAAAAAAAAACCTGCAGACTTTAGTGACCCCTTCGGCAGAGTCTTCTATTAACGGCGTGTGAAAAGCACGTGAGTGATATGTGTCTGATTCTCTTTCCAGTAGGCAATGCTAATGACTGGCCACAAAATAAAAGAAAAAAAAAGCTGTTCTAATTATTTACAACATTTACGCATTAGGGATGGAAACATCGCCTCTTGCATGCAGAGGCCATAAATACGGGGTGTTTCAGCAAAGATTCTCAAAAAATATTTAAAGGTTGCCTGTGGCTGATAACACAATTCTAGTTCATGAGCTGGTCTACTCGAAGAGGTGGACATTCTGTGGCGTCTACGCATAGTGTGCCGGGTAGTTTATCGTAGTGGCAGTGCAGCGCTCGCACCCGAGCAACTCTCCGCATGTGGTTATACTATGGGCGCATGTTCCGGTGAAGCGACGGTGCATACAATTTGGCTCGGAGCTTACTCTGCAGAGGAAGTTTGCGTGTGTGTTCGAAGGGAGGGTTAATGCCAAGGCTGTCAAGTATGCATGTTCTGGTGTTGGATTTTGCGAGTTTGTAATACTGTGCATTGAGCTGGGCTTCAATTAACTCTGAGACTGTGTTATGTGCCCCGGTGGCAGTAAATCATTCTGTAGATGTTCTCATGAGTAGACTGAGGGAGAAGTTGTGAGCCTTGCGGATAAGCGTATTGGCCTTCTGCTCTTTCCGTTTATTGAGAGTGAGGTAGGGCACAGTACATGTAATGTGAGGGATGACGAAGGCTTAATCGAGTTGGAGAAATTCTCGTTCTCGCAAGCCCCCTTTCTTGTGTCATGTTCTGCCAATTAGCCTAATTGTATGTCAACGGATCGCCTATGCCTCTGAACTGTAGTTGTGTTTTGCCTATTTTTCTCTATGTTGGCGCCTAAAATCAGAATGTTATCAACGATAGGAATGGGAGTGCCTTCTGGTATGATATGAATTGGAGTTGTATGTTTTTCGGCTGGTTTGCGTACGGGAGAATCAGGAGTTCTGATTTGGTTACAGCGCACTTCAGGTTGAGCTGCCGTGCGCTTTCGTTGACCCGGTCCGTGGCTTTCTGCAGGAGTTCCTGCAGCTCCGCGTCCGAAATGCCGCCCCTGGTCCATATGGTTATGTCATCCACATAGAGGGTGAAGGAGATCCCTGGGCTTACCTGACCTTCGCGCACGATGTTTAGCATTGCGACGTTAAAGAGGGGGGGGAGGGGGGTTAGTGCTCACCTTTGGGGCATTCCAATGCTGCCTAGGCTGAATGCCGAAGAGTGTTCTGTACCCATGTGAATGGTGGCCGTTCTACCTGGGAGAAAGTTGAAGATGTACTTGTATTATAAGTACGCTCTCCAATGCCTATTCCATTCAGTTCCCTGCTTGTGGCTGCATGGCTAACGTTATTGAAGGCCGCACGAAGGTCAAGTCAGAGCACAGCTTTGGTGTCGAGACCTGCGCTCTGCTTAATTCTATCCTTGTGAATTTGGAGCATGACAGCCTCCGTAGATAAGTGCTTCCGAAAGTCAATCATTTGGGAAAGATCCCTGCATGCTACACGTATGCCGTTAGTCGATTGAGAATAACGTGCTCTAACAATTTGCCTATAGGCACGACGTAAGGGACATGGGGCGTAAGTTATCGGGTTTAATGAGTCTCCCTGATTTTGGACTAAAGATTACGCTGGCGTTTCGCCATTGCTTGGGGTGGGTTGCTGTCTCCAAGCATTAGTTAAAATATTTTGTGAGTACAGCAACCTCTTGCCTGTCGAGGTTACGAAGCATTTTATTAGAAACCTGATCCGGACCCGACGCCAACGTTGTTTTGAGTTTGGCCACAGCGTGTGCAACCTCACTTTCCGTAATCGGGGCATCCAGTTCCTGGTTGCGAGATCCCGTGTAATTTATGTGAGAAGCTTTTGTCTGTGAGGGGAGGTGTTTATCGCGTAACTCCTGGAAAAAGCTTGCAAGATCATCTTTTCGATCATGCAGTAATTTATTGATATGATGACCATGCACAATTTTGCACTCAGTTGGATCATTAAGATCCTCAATAGTTTCCACGTCCGGTCAGTCGCCCGCTAAGACTTTCCCACTTTTGTCCCCATCGCTGCCGAGCCAGTCGCTTAGCATATTCCTCGATTTCCAGGTCCATCTTCTCTATCCGGCGTCTGAGTTTCCTAGTACAGCGTTGTCCTCTCTACCTTCGTAAGAGCGAGCTCTTGGCCGTCCACATGTGGAGTTTCGCGTCGATTTTCTGCATCTGTGCCTCCTCGGGAAGGAAGAGGTATATCTGAAGGCATCGTCATTTACCAGTTCAACCCATTGTTCTATGTCAAGAATGTCTCCTGACATCTACCCCCCCCCCCTCTATTACTCTCAAAATGTAGCCCAGTCTGTGATACTGAGTTGAGTGCTACGAAATGGTTTGTGTAGGAAGCTAACGCAGGCTTGAAGAATGGGATGATCGCTACGTAGATTCTCGTCTAATCGGAGCCAATCTAGATTTTTGGCGCTAAGGGAGAACATAAGGTCAGGTGTCGTATCCATGGCGACATTATAACCGAGTCTCGTCGGTGTATCTATTTCTTTTTAATTTTTTATTTCAGACTGTGAAATCACACGAAGTGACGTCAGTGGGCAACGAGAGAGCATGCGCCAGTTTTGTGCCTGTCTTCTGTTATCACCAAGTGTGCTGATACCTGTCACCATCTTAGCTATATAAGCAGTGTCCTTCTTGTAATAAACGCTTTTGTGTTCCGTGTCGTTGCGACTCACGCGTCCGTTCATAACAGTGGCGACGAGGCACGGTCTAACCCGTGCGTGGGCCAGGGTTTTCCGGCAGCATGGCAGCCGGTAGTCGCATTCGAGAGTTCAACCTCAGTGAAAACTCGTCGTGGGTGGAGTATGTCGAGCGCATTGAGTTGTATTGTGCAGCGAGCAAGCTCACAACGGATGAGGACAAGCGAGCGGTGTTGCTCAGCTGCTGTGGCCCAGAGACGTACTCCCTCATAGCCACTCTCGTGAAGCCGTCGCGACCGCCAAACGTGGACTACCAAGTCATCGTTGATGCAGTAAAGAGGCACGTCAACCCGAAGCCATCTGAACTATACGCGAGGTAGGTCTTTTCTAAGCGAGACCAGCAAGAAGGGGAGGGCATAGCCGACTATGTCACTGCTCTGCGCAAGTTATCCGACAACTGTGGATTTGGCGGAACAAAATTTTCATTAGAGGAAATGTTGCGCGACCGGTTGGTTTTTGGAATCTCGGACAATGTGGTTCAACAACGATTGTTGGCGGAAAAAAATCTGACGTTCCAGACGGCATATGAATTGGCAATCACGGCAGAAGCAGCTGTCAAGCAGCAAAAAGTAATTGGGAGCAACGCACAGGAGCCCGAATTCCAGCAAGAGTTAACGTCGAAAGTAGAAATGGAAGCCAACAAGAAGCAACCAGAGAGGCAGAGGGTTTGTTTCCGCTGTTTGGGAGCGCATCCAGGATGGCGTTGCAGATACAAAGATTCTGTGTGTTTCAACTGCGGCGGAAAGGGGCATTTAGCCAAAGCATGCCGAAAAAAGCCAGCGGAGGTGGAAGCGCAGCTCGAGGATAACAAAAAAGCAGCGAAGAGCGAGTACGACGATTTGTTCAGTATCAGCCAATTAAAAAGCGGGACACCAAAGTACGTCATCACTGTAGAGATCGGAAATGAAATCGTGCCGATGGAAGTAGATTCTGGAGCGGCCAGGTCGATTATCAGTATGAACGAATTTCGGAAGCTGCAAGTGGCGAAGCGGATCAAGCTGGACAAGTGTGACACGCAACTGGTGACCTGGACAAAGGAAGGTCTGGACGTGCTGGGAAAAGCGTCTGTGCCCGTGAAGTTCAAAGACCGAAAATTTCAGCTGCCGCTACTAGTACTGAAGAACGACGGGAACGCTCTACTGGGCCGAAATTGGTTCCAGCCATTGGGAATCAGCCTAACAGGTCTTCATAACATAAAGGTCGGACCTCAAGCGATAATGGAAAAATTCGCAGACGTGTTCAGTGAAACATTTCCAGGCGCAAATCTGCCACGCATCCACATCGAACTAAAGGAGGCCGCCCAAGCCCGGTTCCTGAAGTGCCGCAGCATTCCGTTTGCCATGAAGGAGGAAGTAGTTGCTGAGTTAAATCGCTTGGAGGAACTGGGAATTCTAAAACCCTCCCAATATTCAGACTGGGCAACGCCAATCGTCGTGGTGCGAAAGAAGGACGGCTCCCTACGAATATGCGGAGATTATAGGAGCACGGTGAACCAGTCCGTAAAAAGTAATGTATACCCGTTACCCACAAGCAAAGAACTGTTTGCCCGATTAGGAAGGGGCCGTGTTTTTTCCAAACTCGACCTGACGCAGGCTTATCAGCAACTATTAGTGGATGAAGAAACGGCGGAGTTGCTCACGATAAATACCG
This sequence comes from Dermacentor silvarum, assembly GCF_013339745.2. NCBI lineage: Eukaryota > Metazoa > Arthropoda > Arachnida > Ixodida > Ixodidae > Dermacentor > Dermacentor silvarum. The sequence goes on along the minus strand of NC_051154.1, from coordinate 337,776,978 downwards.
TGCAAGGGCTGCACAGGGTTTGTCGGCTGCCGTTCGGCGTGTCCGTTGCCCCTGGGGTGTTCCAAAGAACCATGGACATGGTGTTGGCCGGAATGCCGCAAGTAGCGGTATATCTGGATGATATCCTGATTGCCAGCGAGTCTATCGAGGAACATGAACGGATGCTTGCCGAGGTCCTCAGCCGATTGTCCAAAACCGGGCTCCGAGTTCAAGCGGCGAAGTGCGAATTTTTCAAGGAGAGCCTTGAGTTTCTGGGGCATCGAATTGACGCTAAGGGCATCTACCCCTCGAAAGCAAAGGTTGAGGCCATCCACCAGGCTCCTGCTCCGAAGAACAAAAAGGAACTGCAAGCCTTTTTGGGTATGATCAATTTCTATAATCGTTTTTTGAAGGGCAGGACAGAAGTAGCTGAAAAATTGTATCGGTTGTTGGATAACAACGTACCATGGAACTGGAGTTCAGAGGACATGGAAGCGTTCGAGAGCCTGAAGAAGTTGCTGACCTCTAACTCGTTACTGGTGCATTTTATACCTGATGCCCCATTAGTGTTGTCATGCGACGCGTCATCTGTGGGAGTGGGGGCAGTTTTGTCTCACCGCGACAACGAAGGAAATGAGCAGCCTGTGGCCTATGCGTCTCGAACATTATCTAAGGCTGAGCGTTATTATGCTCAGATCGACCGTGAAGCTCTTGCCGTGGTTCTTGGGGTGCGACATTTCCACCAGTACCTTTGTGGGCGAAATTTTCTTATTCTCACGGATCACAAGCCCTTGCTAGAAATCTTTCAGCGGAAAACGCAGATTCCGGCGGTTCTTTCGCCTCGCTTGTTACGGTGGACTCTAATGCTATCAGGCTACGAATACGTGCTCGATTACAGGAAAACCCAGGACCATGGAAACGCAGATTGCCTGAGTAGGTTGCCGGCTCCCTTAACCCGACAGGAGACTGAAGTACCGGGTGACATACTCCTACTGGAAGCTGCGGAGTACCCTCCAGTGAGCGCACGAGAAGTGGCAGCGTACACCAGCAGTGATCCCCAGCTGTCCCAAGTGAAGAAATGGATCCTGGAGGGTTGGCCACGCGAGCGAGTAGCCCCGGAGTACTCTGCGTATGAGGTGAGACAAAACGAGTTGTCCGTGCATCGCGACTGTGCTCTGGGGAAGCCGCGTAGTAATTCCTGAGGCATTGCAGAAAGAAGTGTTAAGTCTTAGGCACGCTAATCATCCGGGAGTGACGGCCATGAAGGCAATAGCTAGGTCGTACGTGTGGTGGCCTCATATGGACAGGATAGAAGAGCTAGTTAGATGCTGCCGGCCGTGCCAGGTAAACAGACCGAGTGAACCAAAGACACCAACGCATTTCTGGACTAAGCCAGAACGACCTTGGAGTAGAATCCACGTGGATTTCGCCGGACCGATCCAAGGCGTGCATTTTCTGGTGGCGGTAGACGCCTCTCGAACTGGGCTGAAGTCGAAGTTATGCCGTCTCTTCACTCAGTTGCGGTAATTGAAAAATTCCGCAAGATGTTCGCAGCGTATGGATTACCCGACCTGGTTGTGTCTGATAATGGCACCGCTTTTGCCAGCAGGGAAACTCAAGATTTCCTTAAACGAAATGGCATTCGCTATATGTATACCGCGCCTTACCACCCGTCAAGTAACGGAAGGGCGGAGCGGATGGTACGAGAACTGAAATGTTCATTACGGAAACAGAGACAGGGCACCGTACAATGCAAGGTTTCACGTTTTTTGTTCAAACAGCACTCTACGCCACACTCCGAAACCGGCAAATCACCTGCAGAAGTCATGCTGGGTCTGAACTTCAGGACGGCCATATCGACCCTTCAACGGGACGAGAGCGAAGCAAGATGCCTGCTGCCGCCTCCACAACGTGGGTTCCTGCCGGGTGATACTGTGTACGCGAGAAACTTCTGGCCCGGCCCCGAGTGGGTTCCTGGTCGTGTGTTGCGACGTTTGGGCCACGTCATGTACGAGCTGCGGACTGCAGACGGTACTGTGCACCGACGCCACCGGGACCACGTGCGCCGAGCATGGCACGATGAGCCCGGAGGCCATGAAACGTCGCCCCCTTTTGCGCTCCCGGATACACCAAGCCCCACCCTGGGACCTGTCGGGCCTGAGACGCCGCAGCCTCTCAGGCGTTCCACTCGCCAACGCCGCCCAGTGCGACGTTACGGCATCGATGACTAAGGGGGAAGGGATGTGATAGATTGTGAAATCACACGAAGTGACGTCAGTGGGCAACGAGAGAGCATGCGCCAGTTTTGTGCCTGTCTTCTGTTATCACCAAGTGTGCTGATACCTGTCACCGTCTTAGCTATATAAGCAGTGTCCTTCTTGGAATAAACGCTTTTGTGTTCCGTGTCGTTGCGACTCACGCGTCCGTTCATAACAGACATTACCCACAGCGCCTTTGTTGGCATTATTGCGGGAGCCACAAAACTTCATAAAATAAATCCGCAGTCGTGCGGCCAACCAAATATGGTGGTAACAAATTCCATTCGGAAATCGTTTTGGGGAAAAAGTAATTTTTGAACAGATCGGTCCTGGGGGTGTATGGCCGAACTTTAAATTTGTGATCCAAACGGGAGGACTGATAATGCGCCGGTTGCGGATAATCAGAAGCATTGATTCCTGTTTGCTTGTTATAAATTGAATAAAAGAGTTTCAGTCTAAGATTACGTCTTCGCTCTTTTAAAGATTGCCACTTAAGGTCTTAGTGTTAGGAGTGTTATGTATCGTAAGGTGCGAGTCTTGAATGAGTTCTCATATTTTCCTAGCCTTGGGAGTGCTGGTTGTGTACTTCCAGGCCTGGTGCAGTGCATTGAAATCACCCGCAATCACTACCAGGTGGAAGCCAGGTTCCTAGAGGGCGGACACAGAGAGACTGTCAAACTTTTTTTATCTTTTTAGGTTTGGTGTAAACACTGAGAGTCGATATGGTATGAATGTTGTGAGAATGTGGAAGAACTATCCCAAAGTCATGTTCTATGTCAAATTTTGTGTGTGCTACTGTGGGGCGTTGTTGTTGGCGGAATGCCGTGTACGACCCTGCACGGCATAGTACGTGGAGTGCCGCAAGGAGGACTCCTCAGTCCAATACTTTTTTAATATTGCCCTGATTAAGCTTGATGAAGTAATTCCCGACACTGTGTGCATCAGTACTTACGCTGATGACATATGTATATCGGATTCTAGAGTTGCGCGAGGGCAAATGTATGCAAGTCTGCTGCAAACTGCTTCCTCAGCCTATGAATGGCTGCGCTGCCAAATACTGCTACTGGCCACAGATAACAATGCTGCGATAATGTTGGCACGCAAGCTTATGTGTCGCTGCGGAATTACCATCCCGGGCAATGTCATTACACATGTGACCCACCACAGATATCTGGGCGTTTTAATCGACCGAGATAATTTATCACCGAGGCATGTCACAACGTTAGAGAAAATCAGCTGGACTTACTCAATTTTTTCGATTTGTGGCCGCCAGTGGCGTAGCCAGAAATTTTGTTCGGGGGGGGGGGCTGAGGTTGCAGCGCGGCCTCCTCCTTATAGAATTTGTCGAGGGATCAAATACATGAATAATAACTGTATTGCCAATGCCATTGTATCAGTGGCGTAGCCAGAAATTTTGTTCGGGGGGGGGGGGGGCTGAGGTTGCAGCGCGGCCTCCTCCTTATAGAATTTGTCGAGGGATCAAATACATGAATAATAACTGTATTGCCAATGCCATTGTATATTAGATGCTGCAAACGAATTATTGAACGCTACGCACTGTCAAGTAAAATATGTATTTTTTTCAGAAAAGAATACATTCGTATGTCCTAAAAATTCCGGCAGAAATAACTGATATCAATGCGGCTGCGTTTTTTTGTCTATTTAATAAGGAAAGAAAACATCACACGGACATTAGAACTATTTGAGTTCAAAACCAGCATATCAGTGTATAAAGCTGATATGAAGAACGTAAAGGCCATCTAATGAATAAGTTGAGGACAAATATTTTGATGAATCTTCGTCATTCAAGAACCTTATTTACATTTTTGCACATATGCAACGGCCAGGAAAAAACATCAATGACGCTGTCCCTCGTTGCAATAGATTGCGCAGGAGCAGCTGTTACCGGTCGTGTATTGTAATTACACCGAGATGATACTCGCAATAGTGAGTACAAATAAAAAGTAGGAGAGAGAGAGAGAGAGAAGTCATAAGGGAAAGGCAGGGAGGTTAACGATGCTGAGCCCGGTAGGCTACCCTGCACGGGGGAAGGGGGAGAAGGGATTGAAAGATAAGGAAAAGAGAATTTCACAGTTCACACGTTGCACATTTACAGTTAAACGTTCATCGCTGAGTTTCGTCACAGGCGGTCATACAGGCTTGTGCACTTCAAAAAACACAGCAGCGCCTTTGTAGCCCTGCACATAGCAGACGCACGAGGCCACGCGCCCAAGATCTTTTCCTCCGTAAAAGGCCTGTCGTCTTAGGGCCCCAAAGCCGTCCGAAGGGCAATCCTCTCATCTTCGTATCTGTGGAAGTCACATAAAAGTAGGAGTTCTGCAAAATATACATTAGAAATGCGAAGATAGAATGGAATATACAAATGCGAAGATAGAACTCGCTAAGGGCAAAAAAGAGTCGCTATAGAACAAAGTTAACTGCTTGTATACACAACACCTCGCAACAAGATTTAAATGTTCGTCTAAGTCTCCAATAAATCTACGTATTTAAGCAAACGTCACTGTATATTATGCGTCAAACAAGACAAATAAACACGTTGCGGAGTCAGACATAGTAAACTTTGCGCACAGAAAGACAGATGATCTAGGCAAGAACAAAACCATGATCGCGCAGACATCGTGATATGTACTCGGGCCATGCAGCGGTCGCGACAGCACCGTACAGGTAGAATAATAGATGAATAATGCAGAAATCAGTACGAAAATGTGTAATTTAACTGCCTGCACAGCGGCAACAATTATTCTGCACCCAAAATTAAAGGAGGGTTTTGCTTCGTTTCAAAAAAGAAACAAAAGCAGGTAGCTAAAAAGGAAATAAAAGGACAAACAAAAGCCCCAGATTATGCGGCAAGTTGAACTACCCAATATCCGAGTGTGTTTTTGGCAAACGCATCGTGGGCCGGGCTTTCAATGAGCAAGGTTGGTCAAAATTGGTTATCGATGTCCTCGTAATTTTCGTATTCGCATGATCGATAATTTTGATCATGATGCTAACTGCTAGAATAAACGGCTAAAATTTCTGCAGTTTTAAAAGCTAACGAATTGCGAGCTTATGGACCTGAAGGAATAGAGCTTTTTACTTGCATTGATTTTTGCGGCTTCGCTATCTAAAGGACAAACTTCTCTCGGCGGGGAAGTTGAGTGAAGCGGTCAATGACTTCGGACACGTTGATGCCGACGTCTCTGTGGGTGTATAGAAGCACCAGTCTAACCATGCGTTCCACAGACATAGTAGAGCGCAAGTAGTTTTTTTAATAAACTCTTGTTAAAAAATATTCTCTCTGCGCTGGCAGTGGTCACTGGAAGGGTGACTAGAATCTGGAACAGTTTGTACACATTTACATAGAACCTGCAGTCGCAATGAGTGATGGGCATCTATTCCGGTGCTAAAACCTAAAACACTCATTCGATGTCGTTGGCATCCTTGCTTAGGTACTTGCACAAACATTAGGCTGTTCGATTCCGGCGATGTCCGTCGTTTCGTCAGCAAATACGGAGAAAGAGCCTGCTTTTGCAACTAAGCTTTCTTTGACAATTTCGTCTCAAATTTCTATAATTTGGTTTTGTACATCTGGGCTTAAATACGAGGCATTACTGGGGCAACTTTCCAAATGGTTCTTCAGATATGTATCTCCCCAATCAGCTCGCATGCGAAGAAGCGCTCTGAAAATACCTGTATTTTCCGGGGGGGCCTATGCTTGAATCCATAGGGCCACTGTCCCGGTGGCCAACGAGAGCCAGACCTTGTAGCCCGCAAAAAGAATTTCCTCAATAATAGGCCATTTCCTTTCTCCTGTTTTCTCAAATTTTACTTTGCCTGCCCTGGTCCAGCTGATCGATCACATTGGGCACGCGGCCTGAAAATGTTTGGAGAAAATTATCAACTGCTAGCTCACAGTCACGGTAATATTTTAGTATTTTCGTGTGTGTGGAAGATTGCGAGCGCGTGCTTTCATTTCTGGAACGGCTTGGACACGAGGGCTCCAGTGCACGCATGTTGGTCCAAGTTTATGACAGCATTAACTCCATAAAGTTCCAGAATTGAAAATCTTTTGAAGCACGCCTTTGGAAATGCCAGTGCACCTTTCGCGTCAAAAGTTTATGAGAACTTTATGCCCATAAAGTTTCGGAATTGAAATCCATGCGCTCCGAGCGTAGATTCCGCGGCCGCTGCGAGAAGCCGCAACGCGCCCGCTCGCTATCAAAAAGCCCTTGAAAGTTTGTGCTCGGATGGGGCTCCTTGCGTTACGTGACCCCAGGTGCCACGAAATCCAGCCCGAGTTCGCAATGTTCGTGCCGAAATGTCTTTCGAGCGTGAAAAAGACACTGTAGACAGAATGCAGAATGATTGAACATAGCTCGCCTACACGAACATGTCGCAGCCTATGACACTAGGACACCTGAACTAGAGCACTGCACGGACTCGGGCTTACCCGAAAGCCCGGGCTGGGCCGGGTAGAGCAGTTTTTTCACGGGCTCGGGCCGGGCTCGGGCACGGCGTGTGCTTTTTGACCCGGGCCCGGGCCGGGCTCGGGTTTTTTGACGCGGGCTCGGGCCGGGCTCGGGTTTTCTGCGAGTTATTCTCGGGCTTCTCAACCCTGAAAAACATGTATTTTTCGGTGTCGGGCCGGGTTCGGGCCGGTTTCGAGCCGGGCTCGGGCCGGGCTCGGGCTTAAGTTAAAGGGGTGGCGGGCCGGGCCGGGCGGGTAACGTAGATTATTTCCGGGCCCGTTCCGGGCCCGGGTCTCGCCATAAAAGTTTTGATCGGGCTCGGGCGGGCCGCCCAATGTAAAAACGGGCCCGGGCCGGGCCCGGGCCGCAAAAATCGGCCCGTGCAGTGCTCTAACCTGAACAATGGAACATTCTGCACTCAAGAACGGATTATGGTCAACAAATGCTTCGACATACACTTCCGACTTTACTCAATAACCTCGCCTTACGAGAAATAGACCTTCTGTCCTTATGCAGCCTGCACAACTACTTTCAGTCAAACTAATTCTTGTTGTTTAATGAGTTTGTTTTTATGCAATACTGTATGACTTTTCCTCCCTTTATTTGCTTTAGTTGATGCTGCACTGAATTAAGTCCTGTGTTATGTTTCTTTTTCTATTTTTTCCTGTTTTCGTATAATAAGACTTTCTTTATGTAATCTATAATGGTCATGTATAAATTCAATATTTCCTTGTTAATGCAGACTACTTGTTTTTCTAATTGTTAAATGTATTACTACCTGTCTCGTATACAGATTTTTTTAATTGACACCTTCCCATCTATTTACTCACACGTGAGCGCCCGACGCCCTCTGTTGCCTTTGATGGGTTTTTGGGCTGGTCAAGTTGCCTGCGTGCAACTTTTTATCCAGAACCCCACCATGTCACTCTTTTCATGGGAAGTAAATTATTATTATTATTATTATTATTATTATTATTATTATTATCGTTCCCGGCGTCGGTGGTAGTTTTGGTCGGCGGTGCATGCCGGCACGAAAAAATTTCGGGGGGGGGGGCTGAAGCCCCATCAGCCCCCCCCCCCTGGCTACGCGCCTGGTGGCCGCTATGAAGTGTGGCCGTCTGAGCATTCGCTGCTGCGGCAGGCTCTTTTCGTCGTCTACGTTCGGTACGGTCTACCAGTCATTTCAAGTATGAGCCCGGCATACTTGTGTATGCTGGAAAGCGCCTAAGTACAGATGTAAAGCACATGCCTAGGGGTTCCGCATTGAACTTGAACTTATCGCGCAATACAGGAAACTCATGTCACTCCTGTGCCCGCATGTCTTCACTGCGAGCCTTTTCGGGTGTTCCTACGGCTGCTCTCCCGCCACCGAAACTGGCCCTTATCGACACTTCCCTTCATGCGGTCGAACTCCACTTTTTTTCCGCATAGCTATTAAATGCCATAAATTCATACTTTGCTCTCAGTAATCTTCAAAATATGCCCCCAAGGGTCACGTCAACATTACTGGTAGGGATCTCTATTCCCTGTATTCGCGATAAATTGCGGATAACAACTGCGGACCTCCGACAACTCAACCTGGAATATATGGCTGAAGAATCTGACTCCTCGGTAAATGTGTATATACACAGACGCCTCATTGTCATCGCCTGCATCGTCTGCAGCTTCATTTCGTCGCACCGGCACATTGTGTCCGTCGACGGTTTCGTCTACGTAACAAGACAACGTCAACATCCACAGAACTAGCGACAATCAGAAAGGCAGTTCTCTACGTTTCGCGACAACTTCCTCAAGCGACCCTAAATTGGTTCTGCAGCTACTCATAGGCATAATCAAAGAAAGCCCCCTAGGGAGTGCTGGCTCTACACACTACAGAGTTACAATTCTAGCAGAATAGAACGGCCGCCACATTGCAGTCCACTGTATTTCCGGCCACTGTGATCTACATTGAAATTAACTGCGCGATGCGGAATCGATGGAGGCTCCCGAAATATCACAGTCACTGCTTAAAATTAAAATTTAAAGAGCGGGCGCCAACTGCCTTCCCACAAGTCTTTGTGAAAAGCGACCGAAAAGCACTGGGGCAATCAGAAAAATCGCCACAGGCACCTCAAGAGACACGACCCTAACGTAACGTTTAGGATACATATCAAATTCGACACACCAGTGCCAGTCTTCTGCACAAGCTTAGGTTGGGAGTGGCTTTTGCGCGCCCTTAAGTGCGCTTAATGCGAAGCATCCAGTTTTCTGATTGCGAGCTATGTCACGTGCATGAATCTACACTGCATGTGGGATGTACCTGCCCTCAATACGTGTACTAGCGACAGAGGTTGCCTGGTCATCTTGCCTGCCTCGACAGCCAACCGTTTTCAGATAGGTTATTTAGGGCCCTTGGCGCGATTTCAGATCTGGGCATGTATATACAAAGCTTCTCGTTAGGAATAGCTTTGCCACTGGCCGACCGTCTTCGCTATGAGATGTCCAGCATCATGACTGGCTGGAATGCTCCCTTACAAACGGTTGTAGCGTAAGAGCTTTTTGTGACTACGGACTCTACTACTCAGGTCATCTAGGCCTTACCTGACTCTTTAAAATGTACGGGCCTGGACTCTCGGCTTTGAGGAGACTTGCCTGCTATGTATTTTGCACTTCCTTCTATCATCATCGCCACCCACCGCGCTCCTCATTCTTTCCCTCTTCCTCTTTTCCCAGCGCTGAGCAGGTGGCTAGGGGAACGTACCTCAGGCCAACCTCCCTGCCTTTTATGTCAATAAACGTTTCTTTCTCTGTGTAAATTTATTCGAATACTTCTTGCGATAAGGTGAGTATAATAACGTACACTTCTTTGTATTTACTTATAATGGCGAAGTCTGAAAAATCAGTTGATGCTTGTCGTGTTCCTTCTGGCATCCCATTTCTTTTTCTCTTCCGTTACATTAAGCCGAATTTGGTCTTCTAATCTGCATTTGTGCATCTTGCTCTTGCAGGTATGGTTTTTGTTATTTTCTACACAATATCCTCCACGACAGGTGCCTTTTTGTCCATCTTTTGTCCCATTGATCTGGAAAAGAATTTCACAGTTTCACAAACCGCCGTCTGCACTCTTGAGTATTATCGCTATCAGTATGAGTTACAACGCGTGGCGCCACTTTGCCACGTGCTTGCGCGTTGTAGCTCATACTGAACGCGATACTACGTGAGCACTTCTATAGGTTTCGAGGAAGAAACTACACATGTGCTGACATTTTTTACTGGGTCCCTGTTCACCAGAAACGCAATTTCTATCTATATTTTGCCTGGCGTCCGTAGTAATATTGACGCTAGACTCCGCAGACATTTCTGCTTCTCGAACTTCTGTAGCATTTACTGACATTCCTCTTCCCCGCATGGCGACGAGACGGCTACTGCAATCGCGTGTCACAAACGCCACTGTGGTAGTCGGCGTCATTGTCACGCAGCTGTGACGAGATATGCCTTGATGATGACGATCATCGTCATCATCGTCATAAAGAGCGATTGTAGTACAGACTAGAGCACTGCACGGGCTCGGGCTTACCCGAAAGCCCGGGCTGGGCCGGGTAGAGCAGTTTTTTCGCGGGCTCGGGCCGCGCTCGGGCACGGTGTGTGCTTTTTGACCCGGGCCAGGGCCGGGCTCAGGTTTTTTGACGCGGGCCCGGGCCAGGCTCGGGCTTTCTGCGAGTTATTGTCGGGCTTCTCAACTCTGAAAAACATGTATTTTTCGGTCTTGGGCCGGGTTCGGGCCGGTTTCGAGCCGGGCTCGGGCCGGGCTCGGGCTTAAGGTAAAGGGGTGGCGGGCCGGGCCGGGCGGGTAACGTAGATTATTTCCGGGCCCGGGCTGGGCCCGGGTCTCGCCATAAAGGTTTTGATCAGGCTCGGGCGGGCCGCCCAGTGTAAAAACGGGCCCGGGCCGGGCCCGGGCCGCAAAAATCGGCCCGTGCAGTGCTCTAGTACAGACTACAAACCTCATCCTTTTAGACTTAGTGGTTAATTTAAACCTTTAAACACATCCATAAAATTAATTTGGCTTCTGGGATGGTACACGCCAAAACCACTATATGATTATAAGTAGGGTTGCTCGTTTTCGAGTAAAACCCGGTTTTACCTCATTTTCACACCCCGACCATATTTCAGGAGAATCGGGTTAAACCCGATTTTCCCCCGAATTCCTGAACCACGTACTCACTCCTAAGCCTTCCTAGTCTAAGAGCTTGAGTACTTCTTCTAAGCATGCAGTTAATAGCATTGGAGAGATGGTGTCTCCTTGCCTGATCCCTTTTTTGATAGGTATCGTTCTACTTTTCTTTTGGAGAACCAAGGTTGTTGTGCAACCCTTGTAGATATTTGCCAAGATATTCACGTATGCCTCCTGTACTCATTGATTACGCAATGCCTCTATGACTGCTGGTATCTCCATTGAATCAAATGCTTTTTCATAATCTATGAAATCGCACATAGCCCTGTCGTATGGGCCGATCCTGATGATAGGGCAGATAGGGTCCAAGCCCAATGGCACATACCAGAGATAAAAAAGAAAGAGAGAAAGAGAGAGACAGAAAGAGAGAAAGAGTGAAACAAAGAAAGAGGGAAGAGAGAAGGAAAGAAAGAAAGAGAGAAAGAGAAAAAGAAATAGAGAGAAAGAGAAAAAGAAAGAGAGCGGAAAGAAAATCACCAGCCCTTCCCCTGTCAAGAAAATGGGGGTAAGCAAAGCTTGTCGTGTGTGTACTTGACCAACTACTTTCCCTTCCCTTTCCTACTGCTTTTCATTCCCTTTCGCGGTACTCTCCGTTCCCTTTACTTCTACTTTTGTTCCCCTTTCGTGCAAATTTTCCTTCCATTGGGTTGTACGTTTCCTTCCTTCGATGCATAGATTTAATAAACATTTATGTTTTATTACCGTGAAATGTCGCGAACTTTACGTTACCCTGACGAAGGTCAGCTACATGCACAAGCTCCGATTACCCCCCTTTTATCGACAGGGGAAGGGCTGCTGAATTTTTAAGATGAGTGATCATAATTACAGAGTAACTAAATATTTCCATATTGTAAAATCAGTCATGCTACCTTTCTTCATAAAAAGGATTGGATCACCCGCTCGAATTACATGTGCAATTAATTTATTGGCCACAAGAATCTCAATAAAGAACTATATATATATATATATATATATATATATATATATATATATATAGAGTATATATTGAGGAGCTACATGCCCTACGTCAAACATCACGTAAAACCCGGTAGTGCCTGCACAAAATTGGTACTGTGTAACGATACATATAACTCGATCAGAAGTAACATGAAAGTAATTTACGCTAGCAGAATGATAAATTTACCCTAATCTAGATTTTTATGCTCTATTCCTTGGTATACCACTGCTCAGAAATGGCAAAAAGAGGTCGCGTCCACGAATGTGGACGCCGTGTCTGAAGGCGCTCAAGGCGGCGATTTAAGGCGCGGCCTCGCTCGAGGTAATTCATAAAATTAAGGTGATTGTTGCGGTTTGCAGGATTCTCTGCTGACACCAGTGCGAGTTTTCGGCGACTACAAGCTTTTTGTTTCAAGTATGCAGGCGCACAACACGATTGTTGCATTTGGTTAAGTCTCTGAGTGCTAAAAAAGGAAGAAATGCTTATGAAGAAAATATACAACTAGGGCAACAAATTGATACCCAGCACGGCGTCCCGTTTCTGAATCTCCCCAGGCTCGTGACAGCAAAAGGATCGAGCTCTCGCTCTTCGACAGAAGGACAGACTGTCACACAGGAACTCAAGGTCTCGTTCTAGAGAAATAAAGCAGAAACAACGTTTACTAGACAGTTCTAGGCGCTGCGACACCGCTCTACAGCCACTCCAACCATGCTAGCCGTCAGCCATATTTGAGCACGTTGGCTAAACCATGGAGATAGATTTCGAGCGTGCAGTATACAGCTAACACGTTTCATGCTCGCAGGCGGTCAAGGCGGCAACGGGAGCGAAAAGCGACAGCCCTGGGCTGCAAATATCCGTATTAATGCGTTCTTTAGTACTTGTGTCCTAACTCCTTGCTGCATGATTTTTACTGTGCCGTGGGAAAATTTCAGCAGCCTTTCATTCGACCATAAGTACAGAACAAAACCTCACATATCTATTAAACAGAAAAAAAATTAATTTACAAGCTATATCTTTGGCGTAAGATATATGATACTACATACAGTCGCGGGTATAGTTGATGATCGCAACAAAATACAATAACGTTGCTTAAAAACCGTGAAGCAAATACGCAGATCCAATGCGGACGTTGGAATCTATGTAAAGCGGAGCTTTCGTGAAGCAGTTATTTAAATTATGTGTAATCCGATACGCGCAGTCGTCTTTGTTTTCGTCCTATGCAGCATGTAATCTCACGCACAGTTCGTGTTCATGCACTGCATCGTTCACAAGCAATGCAGGAACGCGAGCGCCGGTTCACACGAACACACACTTTCGAACATCGACGCATCGATGCTACGACGACGAAGGACCCGCCGTGTGTGTGTGTGCGCGGGGGAGCTGTCGTGGGGCACAAGTCACTCGCCTGAGCTCAACAGACCAGGGCGTTCAGTTCTAACTGCATCAGGTAAACGCTCGGGCACTTCGGCGTAAATTTCTCACGTAGACATGGCTGCATTATTCAATCAGTACACTGCGAAATGTCACATAGGGTTTTGTGAGCAACCAATACTTGCCTCTGGAGGACAATATGGTCCGCACTCGTATTCTGAGCTCATGGACTGTAGAGCGAAAACGACTGAAACAGTATAAAACAAACCAGTATTGTAGATTTTCATCGCTAACGTGAAGAATAATGCAGTAAAAATATGTGCCGTAGAGCGACGTGTGTCTATTCAGCAGCATTATCCTTCTATACACCTCAGGATGGTTCTACTTCTTAAACCTTCGAAAGCCGGAAGAAAGCAAACGATAAATCGTCACCAAAGCCTTTCATAGCAGCACTGGCTACTGCTCTTTAAGGCCAAAACAACCTTATCCATACTTACGCAACACAGTCCTTAGTAACTGGGCATGCAATGAAAAAAGAGATCTGCTTGACCGTTATATTTTAGTTATTACTATTAATACTGATATTTCAATGACTCCCATTCAGCCTTTGATAATTTTTTACATAGAGTGCAACAATCTAGCAGTTTTATTTAGGATTTTATGTAACGCAGCTTCATAAATAGTGACTAGATAGCTCAGTGGTTTGCAAAAAATTCATCCGCGAAAATTCATTCGCAGCGACTACAGTGGACCTCATATCGGGCTGTCGTAAGGTGTTTCACGTTAGCCCCTGCTACGACAACCATGCACTTTCAAGGACAAGTCCGGCAAAGCTTATCAACACAATAATGATAACTTCTCAGCTGTTTTTGCAGCAGTTGCGCCAACGTCATTTAAAAAATAATGCTCGGAACTACTTAAATAAAGGAATACAATATTTAGTCAAGACAAATGTTAATAAAAAATGCGGGAAATGTTTCACAGTAAACTGACTTGGTAAGAAAATAATTAACCCTCGCGTAAGTATTGCGTAAAATAGAGCACCAAATAGCTAATCGTTGTTTCACCTGTTGTTCCGAGCTCAAAGCTTCACTACAGACGTTAATGTCGTCTCGACGTAACTAGATCCGGTGGCCTGAAACATCTTCGTAATCACTTCTCTCGCCTCACGATTCTTACGAATTCAGTCATACAGTTACCGCATATATCTTAATCAGTGTTATATTTTCTAATACCATCCACATCCTTTCACTCTCACACGTTAGATTCTATTGAAGTTACATATGAATCAGCGTGCTCGCAGTCAAAGTGAAACAGCTCCCGGGCAACTTAACGTGCGCTAAACGGAAACAATAGCCGACAAAGTGTGCAAATTTTTAACTGTTAAACTGAAGTAACTAACGTCTTGCATTACGTATTTATTCAATCCAAATTACCCATAAAGACCTTCTTCCGAGCTTACTACATGAGGAGAGGGCATTAAAATGAAATATAATATATTATTATACCATGTCCCGGCTAACGTTACCCAAGCTGCTCAACGAAGAAAAAAGATTTAAGAAACACGGTGCAAGATGCGATTATAAGACCTCCGGTGTTCAGTTGTCAGCGTTTCGACAACGGTATACCGTAAATCTTAAAATCATATCTTGCATCGTGTTTTTTTAAAATTTATTTTTGTAGTTGAATAGCTTGGCTAATGTCAGCTGGGACACCCTAAATGTTAGACAAATATTAGTCTATTGTGCATATATATATGTACATACTAGAGAAAACGAGGGCTATTCAATGGCGTGTTTTTGATGATTAGAGCATACTAGCCGCGCCAGACAAAGACAAGAAAACAGAAACGTCATATTCCATGAAATTTTACGAGCTCGTACAACTCCTCTAAATAAATGCATCACGCGTTGCAACAAGCGTTGCTCTCAAGCTCGTGAAATTTATGAGGGTTAGTAACAGTGACTACGTCCAACAATAGATTATTGGGACGTAGGTCTGGAAGGTATGTATTTTAGGTGTGGATGTTAGGGCCAAATGGTGTATGTGTGTGCGTGCGTGTGTGTGCGCGCGCGCGTGTGTGTGAACGGTGAAGTGCTTTATTAGGCAAGAACGATCGTGTAGAGGAAAGATTACAGAAGGGGTTCATGAAAGAAAGTGTGGCAGTAAAAATTTAACGAAGGGCAATGTGAGAGCGGTTCTCCAGCGACGTACAAGCTCGGCGTGGCCTCTACATTGCCCTTGCGCTAGTGTGAACAGAAAACTTAAACCTGCATATGCTATGTCTAGCCATATCAACCTCTATATACAGCTTTGATGGATTATAAAAAATTCAGTGACACTGCACTTTGTGAAAGCGGATGACCAGCGAAGCTGTGTATGTGGTGATTGACCGTTGCTCCGGTGAAACGTTTCAAGTTTTTGGGATTGGGGCCACGTGGATGGTTCGTATTTCTTTCTGTCCCGTGGTCCTGGCTAGCAGCACGCTTACGCTTGGCGTCCGCGGCCTGCTCATCGTCGCCGGTCTCCTTCCGCCGCCGCGATGGGCGCTAACGAACAAACAACCTACACACAATATAGGAGAGACTATGACGTGTTTTTTTTTCAAGATGAAACGGCAATCGCAGCGCAGATACTAGCGCTGACACGCTCACGTGTCCGCGGGTGAGCTACGTAACGTAATGAAGAAGCAAACATAAGGTCCTGCGAAAAGCGCGGTGGGGTGCAAAAGTTTTTTTACGATCCCCAAGTTTAAAAAAGCCGCGATCCCGACGTTTTCATGCGACGCCACAAAGTGGCGCGAACGCCGCCATCCCGACGTTTTCATACAACGCCACAAAGTGGCGCGACGCGTCTGAAGTTCTTTTACGATCCCGAAGTTTAAAAACACCGCCATCCCAACATTTTCATACGACGCCACAAGGCGGCGCGAACGCCGGCATGCCGACGTTGTCATACGACGCCACAAAGTGGCGCGACGCGTCTGAAGTTGTTTTACGATCCCGAAGTTTAAAAACACCGTCATCCCAACGTTTTCATACGACGCCACAAGATGGCGTGAACGCCGCCATCCTGACGTTTTCGTACGACGCCGCAAAGTGGCGCGACGCATCTGAGGTTGTTTTACGATCCCGAAGTTTAAAAACACCGCCATCCCAACGTTTTCATACGACGCCACAAGGTGGCGCGAACGCCGCCATGCCGACGTTTTCATACAACGCTTCAAGGTGGCGCGACGCGTCTGAAGTTGTTTTACGATCCCGAAGTTTAAAAAGGCCACCATCCCGACGTTTTCATACGACGCCACAATGTGGCGCAACGCGTCTGAAGTTGTTTTACGATCCCGAAGTTTAAAAAGGCCGCCATCGCAACATTTTCATACAACGCCACAAGGTGGCGCGACGCGTCTGAAGTTGTTTTACAATCCCGAAGTTCAAAAGGCCGCTATCGCAACGTTTTCACACGACGCCACAAGGTGGCGCGACGCATCTGAAGTTTGACGATCCCGCAGTTTAAAAAGGCCGCCATCGCAACGTTTATATACGACACCACAAGGTGGTGCGAACGCCGCCATCCCGACGTTTTCATACGAGGCCACCAAGTGGCGAGACGCGTCTGAAGTTGTTTTACGATCCCGAAGTTTAAAAACACCGCCATCCCGACGTTTTCATACGACGCCACAAGGTGGCGCGACGCGTCTGAAATTGCTGATCTACTTCCGGTCTATCTATCTACTTCCGTTGCCGGACACAATCTCCTGGAACCTAGCCTATAACAGCTTCGCCGTAAAAGGCATTTGATTGAGTAAAAATACCAGCAGTCATAAAGGAATTGTGTAGTAAAGAAGTACAGCAGGCATACGCGAATATCTTGCGGAATATCTACAAAGTTTCCACACCTACCTTGGTTCGCCACAACAAAAGTAGAAAGTTACCTATCAAAAAGGGGTTAGGCAAGGAGACCCAATCTCTCCAGTTCTATTCACTGCATGCTTAGAAGTATTCAAACTATTAGACTGGTAAGGCTTAGGAGTGAGAATCAACCTTCGGTTTGCAGATGACATGGTCGTGTTCAGCAACACTGGGGACAAATTACAGCAAATTATTGAGCACCTTAAGCGAGAAAGTGTAAGGGTGGGGTTGAAGATTAATAAGCAGAAGACAAAGATAATGTTCAATGGCCTGGCAAAAGAACAAGAATTCAGGATCGCCAGTCAGCCTCTAGAATCTGTAAAAGAGTGCGTTTATCTAGGTCAATTACTCAGGGGATCCTGATCATGAGAAGGAAATTTTCAGAATGTAAAGGGTTTATTAGACATCGGAGCAGCGCAGCGTCGACAGTCAAACGAGCCGCAGCTTTCAAGCACGAGCGCCGTTGCGAGCCAAAGCGCTGGAACCACCAGCGTCTGGGCAGATTAGAGCTGGACCCACTAGCGTCTCTCTTCGCTACAATTACCCCGGGAGTGATAAGGGAGCTGTCCGGCGACCTAACAGCTCGTCAGGATGACTGGATCGTAGTATGGCTTGAGCCGGTCGACGTGGACAATGTCTCGTCCACGACGGCGCTGGTCCGAAGACGGTTGAACTGGTTCGATAACAAAATTCACGGGAGATGCGCGTTCGACGACGCGGTAAGGGCCTTCATACTTCGGGAGTAGTTTCGATGAGAGGCCAGGGGCGGTGAACGGGACAGAGAGCCACACAAGCGCGCCAGGAAGCAAGGTGACCGCGTAATTGGAGTCGCCGCGAGTGCTCTTCTGGCGCTCTTGGTCGTTGAATGTAAAGGCACGTGTGAGGTCACGGTATTCTTCAGCATGCCGTGCTGTGGCAGAAATAGGTGAGCCCTCGGATGCATCCGGCCGGTAAGGTAACATTGTGTCGATGGTATGCGACGGGTGCCGACCGTATAGTAAGAAAAAGGGCGAAAAGCCAGTGGTGCTCTGAGTAGCGGCGGTGTTGTACGCGTAGGTGACGAAGGGCAGAATGGCGTCCCAGTTCGTGTGGTCGGAGGCGACGTACATTGAAAGCATATCGCCGAGCGTGCGGTTGGAGCGTTCTGTGAGGCCATTCGTTTGGGGGTGGTGCGCCGTAGTTGTGCGATGAATAACGTGGCACTCTTTAAGAATGGCTTCAACCACTTCCAACAGGAAGACACGTCCGCGATCACTGCGCAATTCCTGGGGTGGACCATGCCGCAGGATGAATCGGCGAAGCAGGAATGAGGCAACATCGCGCGCTGTAGCTGCTGGGAGAGCGGTGGTTTCGGCGTATCGTGTGAGGTGATCTACTGCCACAATAGCCCAGCGGTTACCAGCCGACGTCAAGGGAAATGGCCCGTACAAATTAATTCCAACGCGCCCGAACGGCCGGGTAGGGCAGGGTAGAGGCATCAGACAGCTGGGGTGAAGATTTCCGGCGCTCGCAGTCTGGGCAGGAGCGAACGAACTGTTGAACGTACTTGTACATTCCCCGCCAGTAGTAGCGCTGTCGAAGGCGCTGGCAGGTTTTGAAAACTCCCGAGTGTGCGCACTGTGGATCGGTGTGAAAGGATGCACAGATTTCGGAGCGCAGACTGCGAGGAACTACTAACAACCACTGGCGGCCGTCTGCGGCATAACTGCGTCGGTGAAGCAGGTTGTCGCGAACCGCGAAATGGCCAGCCTGACGACGCAACGTACGAGTGGTTGACTGGGGTGATGGGTCAGTAATCAAGTCTATAATCGAGGCAATCCACGGGTCCTGGCGCTGCTCGGAAGCGATAGTCTCAAGGTCGATTGTAGAAACAACTAGCTGGGATAGTGAGCAGCAGGTATTGTCGTCAGGCAAGGGAGAGCGTGATAGGGCGTCGGCATCAGAATGTTGGCGTCCGTTGCGGTACAGCACGCGGATATCGTAGTCCTGCAGGCGAAGTGCCCAGCGGGCAAGACGGCCTGAAGGATCCTTCAACGATGACAGCCAACATAGTGCATGGTGGTCGGTGACGACATCAAATGGGCGGCCATACAAATAAGGCCGGAACTTAGTAAGAGCCCAGATGATCGCCAGACATTCTTTTTCCGTGACAGTGTAATTGGTCTCGGCTTTCGTAAGGGTGCGACTGGCATAAGCCACGACATATTCAGGACAGCCAGGTTTGTGCTGCGCAAGGACAGCGCCTAGGCCAACACCGCTGGCATCGGTGTGTACCTCTGTAGGGGCCGCCGGATCGTAGTGGCGCAAAATTGGGGGAGTCGTCAGCAAACGACGGAGAATTCAGAACGCTTCCTCGCACTCTGACGACCACGAATGAAGGGGTCCGTTGCATCCAAGGAGCTTCGTCAGAGGTGATATGATGGCGGCGAAATTTTGAATGAAGCGTCGTAAGTAAGAACATAAACCTACGAAACTTCGCAGTTCTTTGATGGACGTAGGTTTAGGGAATTCGGCGACGGCACGAAGCTTGGCTGGATCGGGGAGAATTCCATCCTGGGAAACGACGTAACCCAGTATCGTCAGCTGCCGCGCTGCAAATCGGCACTTCTTTAAATTCAGTTGAAGGCCGGCGTTTCTCAAACACGTCAAAACACGCCCGAGAGGTTGAAGGTGCGTGGAGAAGTCCGGAACAATAACAACGACGTCATCAAGGTAGCACAAGCACGTGTGCCATTTCAAGCCGCGCAGAACGGTATCCATCATACGCTCAAAAGTTGCTGGCGCATTACAAAGTCCAAACGGCATGACGTTAAATTCGTATAAGCCGTCAGGAGTGACAAAGGCTGTCTTCGGTCGATCGTCATCTGCCATAGGTACTTGCCAATAGCCTGAGCGCAGATCGAGAGATGAAAAAAATTCTGCTCCTTGTAGGCTGTCAATAGCGTCGTCGATTCGCGGAAGCGGGTAAACGTCCTTACGAGTGATCTTGCTGAGGCGCCGATAGTCCACACAGAACCGTACAGAACCATCTTTCTTCGTAACAAGGACGACGGGAGATGCCCATGGACTGTGGGAAGGTCGGATCACTTCGCGGCGGAGCATATCGGCCACTTGTTCATTGATCACGCGACGTTCTGTAGCCGACACACGATATGGGCGTTGCCGCAATGGCGATTTGGAGCCAGTATCGATGTGGTGCGTAACATTTGACGTCCGGCCGAGGGAAAGTTGTCCGACGTCGAAAGAAGCACGAAATTCTTGTAGGAGGCACCGAAGCTGTGATCGCTGGCCCGGTGTAAGGTCATCGGCAACAGAAGGATCGAACACATCCATAGACAATGGGCCAGACGTGGAAATCGAGCCGAGCGTACTGTAACGGGCACAGTATGGGTCTTCGGGAACGTCCGTAATTTGTACGTCTGCGATAGCTTCGACAGTGCCCAGACATTCTCCTTGGAGTAGCAACACAGGGTACGAGCACGGGTTACAAATAAATATGGCACTAGAGCCCTGTGTAATGTTCACCGTCGCAAAAGGTAGCAGTAGACCTTTTCGGGTGGAAAAGCGGCCAGAAGGAGAAAGTAGTTCGACGGCGTCGGAGAGGCTGCTGCAGTACATAGAGACAACGACTGACGAGTTGGGAGGAACGGTGGTATCCTGTCTGACGATGAGTTTGTTGGGAAGAGAAGCATTGTCGGCGAGCGTCAAATCTGAGTGCGGCGACAGTTTTAATTTGGCCCGTGCGCAATGAATGACGGCATTGTGGCGGGAGAGAAAATCCCAGCCGAGGATAACGTCATGGGAGCACGACGAAATTACAATAAATTCGATCGCGTATACAATGTCCTCAATGAGAACACGAGCTGTGCACGCCGCTAACGGGTGAATACGCTGTTCGCCGGCTGTGCGGAGGGACAGTCCAGTAAGGGGCATCGTGACTTTCCGAATCAAGCGACAAAGCTTGGCGTCCATAACTGATACGGCGGCTCCGGTGTCCACGAGTGCAGATGTGTGAACACCATCAGCAAACACATCTATCACATTCGTCGGGCTACCCTGAGGACTTTCGCTTTCCGCCGGCGTCGCAGCCCTTGCCTCGTGGACTGCGACGATTAGTTTTCCTCTTCCCGAGCTGCGGGACGAGGCCGCATCGGTGATAGCGAGCGTCGGCGTGGAGTAGGTGAGCGGCGGGTATTGGACGTTGGGCGGAACGTAGGCGACGATGCCGAAGGGTCGTCGTAATATGGGCGGGGAGAACCGACCATACGATTTGGCGCGTATGTTGTAGCGCTAGACGACTGCACGCGATTGCAGTAGCGTGCGATGTGACCTGCGTAGCCGCACGCAAAACAGATAGGCCAGTTGTCAGCTGTACGCCACCTATTCGCTGTGTTGGGCCCCGTCCTTGTAGGAGGACGCGTTGCGGGTCGGCTGGTGATATGGTGGCATGGCGGGCTGTGGTCGGGGCACAATGAAGACGTCGGCGTAAGTGAGAGGCCCACCTTGAGGGAAGGGGTGGGGCCTGGCAACGACTTCCGCGTAGCTGAGTGGTGCAGCCGGAGAGATCTGTTGGGGCCTGGCGACGACTTCAGCGTAGCTGAGTGGTGCGGCCGGAGAGATCTGTTGGGGCCTGGCGACAACTTCAGCGGAGCGGAGAGGTGCGGCCACAGGAACATGTTGGTGGCGCTGAGGTATAATCTCATTGAGTTCGTGCGCAATGGCGCGGCTGAGCGGGGGCTCAAAACTTGACGTCGGCTCTTGTAAGGGTGGCGGTTGTGCAAAGGACATCAAGGAGAGCTGGCGTGCAATTTCCTCGCGCACGAACGCCTTTATTTCGGTCATCAACGCTGACTGCTCAGAAATGGCCGACAAGCCAGCGAGGTGTTCGTCGCGTGATGGAGGGCGACGGGTCAACGACCGCTGCCTGCGTAGCTCCTCGTAACTTTGGCACAGTGCTGCCACAGTCCGATGATTTTTGGCAAGAAGCATGTTGAAGGCATCGTCTTCTATGCCTTTCATAACATTCCTGATCTTATCAAACTCCGACATGGTGGCGTTCACTTTCTTGCATAAGTCCAGGATGTTTTCGATATAACTCGTGAATGATTCACCGACTTGCTGAGCTCGTTCCTGCAAACGCTGTTCGGCGCGCAGCATACGAACAGCAGGGCGACCAAAAACATCCACAAAAGATGTCTTGAAGTCTGACCAGGTCCGAAAATCGGTTTCATGGTTGTTGTACCATAAGATGGCCACACCGGCGAGGTAGAAGAGCACGTTGCTGAGCTTAGCTGTCTCGTCCCATTTATTGTGGGCGCTTACCCGCTCGTAGGTCGTGAGCCAATCCTCAACGTCGGTGTCATCTGCGCCTGTGAAGATAGCAGGGTCCCTGTGGCGAGGCACACCAGAGCAAGGTGCCGGTGCAGGGGGAGGCACTTGTTGGGAGGCTTCTTCGGGCATGGTCGAAGGTACGGTGCGGGATCGAAGTTCCAGATTGCAGGTTTTGAGGGCCCAGCACCTCCACCAATTGTAAAGGGTTTATTAGAGATCGGAGCACCGCAGCGTCGACAGTCAAACGAGCCGCAGCTTTCAAGCACGAGCGCCGTTGCGAGCCAAAGCGCTGGACCCACTAGCGTCTGGGCAGACTAGAGCTGGACCCACTAGCGTCTCTCTTTGCTACAAGAAGAATAAAATTGGGTCGGTGTGCGCTCTAACCAGGAAACAGGCGGAGGCCTTGCGCCTCCTGCAAAGAAACATGTATCCAAACCCGGTGGGCTGCAGCAGATTCTATCCAGGGCAATACAACGATCAATGCAAATTATGTAAAGTCAGGGCGCATCTGCTACATATTCTATGGGCATGCTCGAAGGCGGCTCCTGTCGAGGGCCGCAAAATTCAAAACCGGCAGCAGTGGAAGACCCTGCTACTCAGCTCAGACCAGGAAGACCAGGTCTGGGCCGTCCAGCAAGCCGAGGCAGCCGCTGAGACCCCGAGGATCTCGGCCGTCAGCTAGGCGGATGGAGGCTGCGTCCGCCCGCGTGAATTGCTGGCACCAATAAAAGTTTAATCTCTCTGTCCCGGTGTGCATACGGCAGGCATCGCCAAATCGTGACTGGGAGCTTACCACTGTCGTTGAAATGAAAAGTGTACAATCATTGCATTCTACCGGTGGTAACCTATGGGACAGAAACTTGGAGGTTAACAAAGAAGCTCGAGAAGAAGTTAAGGACAGCGTACAGAGCAGTGGAACGGAAAATGTTAGGTGTAACATTAAGAGACAGGAAGAGAGCAGGATGCATCAGAGAGCAAACGGGGATATCCGATATTCTAGTTGACATTAAGAGAAATAAATGGAGCTGGGCAGGCCATGTAATGCGTAGGGCAGATAGCCGGCGGACCACTAGAGTTACAGAATGGGTACCAAGAGAAGGGAAGCGCAGTCGAGTACGGCAGAAAACTAGGTGCGGTGATGAAGTTAGGCATTTTGCAGGCGCATGTTGGAATCAGCTAGCGCACGACAGGGGTAATAATGGATTACAGGGAGAGGCCTTCGTCCTGCAGCGTACGTACAAATCGGCTGCTGCTGCTGATAATGATGATGGTGGTATGTGTAAAGTGTAAAAGCAAAGTGTAGAAAAATAAGTTAGAAAACGTTTGAAATAATCTAAAAAAACTTCTCCGACGATTCTACTCGCTCCCTAATGCGAATTTTGTGCACAGCTGTTCAGTTGTTTTAAATTCGCGATATATTGTGGCAAAGAATTTGATTCTGAAAGATAGGGTGCTCTCGGCGGCGGCGCTAAGCCTCTGCTCGGGCAACTCGTTTAGCAGCATCGGGAGAAAAAGCATTTCCACCTGTTGCGCCGCGCTTTGTTTAGAAACAAAGCGTGAACACGGGAACGTGTGGCTCGCGTGGAGTGCATTCGCTAGCGGTGGTGGCGTCGCAGGCCGAGTGGCGCATGCGCAGTGCATCCGAAACCCGCGCCAGCAGTAAAGCTCTTGTTTGGGCTAGTTTGTGCACTCTATCATCATCAGCCTATATTTTATGTCCACTGCAGGACGAAGGCCTCTCCCTGTGATCTCCAATTACCCATGTCTTGCGCTAGCGTATTCCAACTTGCGCCGTTAATTAATTGTCGGAGTCATGAGGGAGGTGGTGGCCGAATACTGCACCCGGGAGGCCAATTCCTGTTCTGGTGAGGCAGCGACTTTGATGAAGCGTAGTGGGCCTTCCTAGTTTGGTTTTAGCTGAACTAGTATAGCCCCACTAGCTCTCGGCGTTATATATTTTTTTCTTGCCGGTGTCAGGCACCACTCCATGCCTGAAAGTGTGGTGGACTGGAGTAGGATTCGAACTTACGACCTTCAGATTTGAAGCCGGGTATTATACCTCTGCTCCACGCCACCACTCTATAGTCGGTTACAACTTAAGTCTGCAGTGAAGCCCCGCCCACGCCCCCATAACCGCCAGCCATTGTTCCTCCGCAATGCTTCAAATATTTCGTACTTCAAATATGCCCTGTTACCTAAATAAGCTAGCAACCACAAAAAATAAAATTATAAGCGCGTAATTTTATACTTTTTCACTCGTCTGTTGTCGTATAAGAGCTGCTTGCCTTCTACTATAAGTACAGTCGTATCAAGTAAGTACTACGCCATTATGAAGAGGTCACATGACGACGATTTTGTTTGCTTCTGTGATTGGCTGGCGGAGTAACACAACTAAGCGCGGTCCGTGTCCCTTTGTTGCCAACTGCTGTTTTTTTAAGTTGTATCCTACTATAGAACGCATAATGGGGCAGCGCAAAAAAAACACGCAAGAAGCGCCCGTCCGATTGCGCCCATCGTGAGTACATACCATCCTTGCTTCATCCTATGTTTCTCTCCTTTCTCATCCTTCATCGCACGCACATATTGGAATTCATGTGAATCGACACTTTTTGTGGAATGGTTAATGAAGACCAATTTGGCCCATGTAATTCCTGCGTCGTTGGCGTGAAGGAAACTGGCACGCGCACTTGTTCTCCCGTATTCGTGCTACGCAATGGGACAAATCTTATAATATAGGCTTGTAGCTAGTACTTCATTTATTACTTAATTTAGGCGTACCGTACGCTTCTAGCCCAATCCGCCATCCTGGGTATGTGCCATAGTATGGAAATCACAATCACCATCAGCACGCGGCAATTATCTCATAGAGCCATAGTTGGCATTGGCACGCTATGAACCTCCCACTTCTTGGCTAATTCCCCGTTGTTGGTATGCGTCATTGTGCGGGATCCGTCATCTTCATAATCAACACGCGGAGACGACCCCCGTTTTGGATATCTGTCATGCATCGGAATCACGATGAACATGCAGCGATCATTGCAAAGAGCTGGTTGTTGTTGGCACGAGAGAAGTGCACAATTTGTGCTTAAATGTGCGTGATTATTAACTTGTGGTATGTTTAGAGTAAGTGCTGCTGTTTTGCATCCCGTAATAGTGAAAAAAGGATGCGGTTGTGCGCCTAATGGTTAAAGCATCGGGCTTGTGCGCTGGGGGCCGAGGTTCGAATCCTGCGCCATACAAGCTTGTTTTTTTATTTTAGTGAATGCGAATCTGCTGAGCGAGCACCAGTCCAGTGACCGACCGACCAGGGCGAGACTATGGAAGGGTAGGCAAAAAAATTAGCAAAAAATTGTAGCAAAAAAAACCGTTTCATATTGATGAGCCTATCCTGCTGACATTATATGCATTCATTTCTGAGTTCTTTGAACTCTTAATGCCGTCTACATCCGTGGAGTTACGCCCAGGAATTTCGGACATCATCTGTTCGTGACATCTGTCCGCATATCGGGTGCGGAGCAGTAGTGTAACTCAGTGGGGAACGTTTTTTAACATTGAAACGCTTTTTGATTAACCCAAATCCATTCAGTCATGAAACCAGCAGTACAATCTGTCAAGTCTGGATTTTTTTTGCGCCAAAGCTTACGCGTTAAGCGGCGCCGTTTATGTACCAATTGAAATAATGGGTTAAGAAACGGCAGATCCCACGCGTTGTGCGAATCGGTTTAAGAAAAGCTTTCATATGTGCTTGCGAAGAACGCTGTTTTTTTGTTTAGCGAACACGTTCAGGTATATGGGGCACGACCAAATTGGACACATTTTCACCGGGAGACGCCTATAGCAAAAAATAACGCTGTACCGCTATAACGTGCAAACCCTTCGCTTGACGGCGAAGGAATGGCGATAATGCGGTGACGAAGACGATGTGACGACGAGGACAGCATGACGACACTGCAAGACTACATCATAATGTCGTTTGATTCACCAAGACGGCATCACAACAGCTGCATGACGACTGTGCAATAACGAAGAAGGGATGGCAACGATGGAATGAGGAAGACGGTATGACGAGGGCGACATGACGATTCTGGAATGATAATGATGGCAAGACCAGGACGGCATGACGACGACGGGATGGCGACGGCTGTCGATGGGATGGCGACGAACGGCATGACGGCAATCAGATGACGAATACGGTATGACGATGAACGTAGGAACATTGCGGCATCACGACGACGATGCAACGACAAATGCACGACGGGGATTGTATGACGACGACGTAACACGACGATGGCATGGCGACGACCGCATGACAGCCCTGCAATAAGTACGACAGACTCCGATTGAAGGACCATGAGGGCATAACGGTGACTACAGGACGACGACGCTATAACGAGGATAGACCTAAAAACGAGCCACCATGAAACGACGAGGCGGTACAACAAAGACGGCGCATGTCGACAATCGAATGATAAAGCTAGAATAACGATAGTATTACGACGATAGTGTGACCCCGAATGCAGAACGACGACGCAAAGACGACGACGGCGTGACGACAACAACGTGTTCACGGTGGTATGACGACAGCATGATTACGGCACATTGTGACGCCGGTATGACGGCGATATAGTGACAAACACGAAATGACGGCGGGGGAATGATGAGTCTGACGGCGTGAAGACAGCGGCGTGAGGAACATGCTATGACAACGCAGTGACGACGACAGAATGAAGACAGCGGAACGATGACGACATGACAACAAATGAAAAATTGACAGTCACTTTAGCATACGCCAAGGAGGCTGAAGGCGAAAACCTGCGCGCTCAATAGACGTTCATTAATTTACTTGACAATCTTATTCGAATGCGTTTTTACTTCTCGTTGTTTTTTTCGACCAATGGTCGCCGGTTCGAATGTCTTAACTGCCGCTACCTGAATTAACTGTGCCTTGATTATCCTCCCCCTAATTAACACCAAAGGTCGTGGGTTCGAGTGCCCTAATTAACTCTATAATAATTAACTGTGCCTTAATTAACTTCACCTTAACGCCGAAGGTGGTGGGTTCGACTCCCACGTAAGCTCGAGGGTTCGACTCCCACCGTAGGTCGTGGGTTTGAGAGCCTGCATTAACTGTATCTTAATTAACAGGGTGTCGACGGTGACCCCCACACCATCAGAATTGTTACGTGAGCATTTGCAAATAGGCAAGACACGATGCCGGGGCGGTGTAGTAAGTGAATCACTACACCGAGTCGTCAGTGTGTACGATTTCGCTTCGACGACACAGTTTTCGCTCACGGACGTTGGAGGCCGACTGAACAAATAGACATATAAGGCTTTCCTATTAATAATTACAGCGGAATGAAAGCGATGAATAGACGACGACGGCGTGTTTCTGTGGGAGGTCACGTCTGCGCTTACGTACATAAGACATAGGAGCGCGCTACTCTATTTGGCGCCGTTCTGCACTATGGCCGGTACAGCGAAATCGTGCAGGATATCTATCACCTTCGTATATACAGGGTGTCCGAACTATCCTTTTTTTTAATGCAGTGCCATTCCACTCTTTGAAGGTGGATGACCAGTGAATGTGATGATGGACTGTTGCTTGACCAACTGATTGACCAAGTTTGAGTGATCGGGGCCACATTGACGGTTCGCATTTCTTTCAGCCTCGTGGTTCTGGCGGGCAGTACGCTTACGCTTGGCGTCCGCGGCGCGCTCATCGTCGGCGGTCTCCTTCCGCCGCCGCCGCCGCAGCGCCCATCGCCTTTTCTCCGCGAAACCCCGGAGATTTCAGTGAGCGCCACAAGATGGCTCTACGCTTTGGAGCGACGTCGCTCCTCGAGTCTCTCGAGTGAGTCTCGAGTCTCGAGTTTTCCTCGAGTCTCTCGAGTGAAGCCGAACAGGACGGTCGTGGCCGAGTGGAGCTCAGCGCAGCAGGAGCAGCATACCAATGAATAAGTTGCATTTTCGTTTATTTTTATTTGGTTGATAGAAGTGTTAGGGTACCCGAGCTATCCATATATATTGTTTTTCATGCTTTTTTAGTTTCTTAGTTAGTTTGGTAGGACGTTAGTAGGTAGCGAATAGTTCAATTTTGTTTTGGAAGCGGGTTGTGGCGCACGTGTTGCATGTCGAAAGCAGTGTAAAGTGGCAGTTTTAAACCGCGTTAGAGAAGCTAGCGGAGGTAGCCGGATAGCGAGTTTGCCGTACGGCTTACCGTGGGGCTTTGTTCCGGTATTTTGGTGGGCTTTCTCGTTGGGTGTTCGGGTGGACAATGGTGCGGCAGGCTAGGAAGGACAGGGGTGATGACGAGCTGGTGCAGTGCGAGGAGTGCAAACGTTGGTGTTATTTGGACGAGACGCACTTCGCCAGTTTAGCCGACGCTGAGGAGGCTAGCTTCGCGTGCAGGTCGTGTGAAGGATTTAAGGGGGCTGTGCGGCGGGTGGAAGAGGAATGGGCAGCCAGTGTGGAAGAGCTCAAAGGGGAGCTGAAGGTGGAGCGTGAGCGGCGAATTGAGCTCGAAACTCGGATCGGCGAGTTGCTTCACAGGGAGGGGGCCGAGGCCGTCCTGGTAAAGCGAATAGCTGGCGAGCTACAAGAAGAACGGGAAAAGCGGGCCGTGCTGGAAGAGCGGGTGGAGGCGCTAATGGCACAGGCGGCGCGTAATCCCGGGTCAGCTCAGGCGGGCGGCGGGGACAGCGCGGAGACTCAGGCAGAGGCATGCCATGAGAGCAGGGAGGGACGCCTAGGGGCCGTTGAATAGCAGGCGAGAGCCGGCGGCAACACGGCGGTTCCACAACTCTACGGCGAGGTAGTGCGGCTGGCTTTCGACGATGTTGTCATTGCCACCGACACATGGCAAGAGCACATAGACAGCCTCAGACAAGTCTTTGCGAAAATCAAACAAGCCAACCTCACAATCAAACCAAGTAAATGTGAAATGGGAGAGAGCAGCATATCGTTCCTAGGTCATCGCATCGGGAAGTCTAAAGTTGAACCACTTCTCAAAACGCTCGACAAGATTCTGGCTGCTAAGCATCCTACCAACAAGAAAACAGTGCAGTCATTCCTTGGCTTAACTGGCTGCTATAGGAAGTTTATCCCTAACTACGCCGAACTGACCAAGCCGTTGACGGACTTACAAGGAAGGGACAAAGCAGTGCTCTGACATGGGGCTCACCTCAAGAAGAAGCGTTTACGGCACTAAAGAGCAAGCTCAGTGATGCTCCTATCCTCCTTGCTCCCGACCTTTCGAAAGAGTTCGTACTGCGCACGGACGCTTCCAACACAAGCCTTGGAGCAGTATTGCTCCAGGTAGGAAAAGACCAGGTGCTGCACCCTTTTGCTTACGCTAGTCGTAACTTATTACCCCGAGAAACCCGGTATTCGACAATTGAACGGGAATGTTTAGCACTCGTTTGGGCTGTACAAAAATTTCATATTTACCTATATGGCAAGCCTTTTGTTGTTCAGTCAGATCATCAACCCTTACAGTACTTAAATTCCGCCAAGCACGTCAACAACAGAGTGTTGCGTTGGAGTCTCCTCTTGCAGAAGTATTTTTTTACTGTTCACTACATAAAAGGTTGTGACAATGTCGTAGCTGACTACTTGAGTCGCGCGTAATCACATGTTCATATATCAAAATGCGATTGGACAATGCGACCACTCAAGTGCTTAGTCTTTACTTGAAAGCGAACAGACTTGTGCTTTCGTACCTTAACTGTCCGCAATGACCTGTGAACAATTTGGGCCTTGTGCTCATATGAGTAATCGGGCAAACGTACAGGACATTATCCTTTTTTGTTTTCATCCCGCGTCCCTGTGTTAGAATAGTTGTGAACAACTTTCTCGAAAAGGGGGGTATTGTGATAATATATTGCACGCGGGAGTGGCAAACTTAAACTTATGAAGACAGTGTGCCGTGCGGTGGCGAAGAGGACACCGGCTCTTGGCCGATACCCATGAGTGGGTATGTACTTTAAGGTCGTTATCATCATCATCGACACCGATTGGTGCGCGTCGACAGTGGCGCCTCGAAGAGCGTTGCTCGAGAGAGCGTGGCCCGTGGCGTGAGCAGTGCGCGAGGTTCGGCGTTCGATGGCGGAGCTTCCTCACTGGGCGTCCGGCCCATAGGAGCTCTCGCCGTCCGGGTCACTACGTCTGCACCCCAATCAAAGCTAGCACCAGCTGAGAGGCCATCTCGTCCAGTTCTTCCACTGGGCAACTGGTCCAGGAGGGCTGGTGGTCCTGAGCCTGGCTGATCGAGTGTTCGGGTGAGCGGCCACAGGGCTACCTCGCCAGCTGTGAACGTGACCCGGTGGGCTGCCGCAGTGTTCTTCGGGGCGCAATCCCCGCCATCGGGTAACCGGGCACGCGGAGGCTCCGGTACATCGAGTGTGGCGCAGGGCCACCTGAGCTCTACAAGGCGATCCGACCCTGTAGTTCGACCCTGTTGTCCAACCCAGCCGTCCGACCCTGTTGTCCGACATTGCTGTCCGACACTGCTGTCCGACACCGGTTCCTCGACGTCTCCGACATGGCGACACCTGCTTCTACATTAACTGTAGGCCGACTACATTTGACCATAGGTCGGCAGTGCGGGAGAACACTCCCTCACACTCACTCACCATAATTTTTTCCAGGCCCCGCACTCACTCACGTTCACACTCACCTCTACTCACACTCACAGCACTCACTCGCACTCGCACTCACTTCCACACACACTCACTGGCGCTCACTCGCACTCGCACTCACCTCCACTCACACTCACAGGCACTCACTCGCACTCGCACTCACCTGCACTCACACTCACAGCACTTCCTCGCACTCGCACTCACTTCCACTCACACTCACTGGCGCTCACTCGCACTCGCACTCACCTACACTCACACTCACAGACACTCACTCACACTCGCACTCATCTCCACTCACACTCACAGGCCCTCACTCGCACTCGCACTCACCTGCACTCACACTCACTGGCACTCACTCGCACTCACCTGCACTCACACTCACTGGCACTCACTCGCACTCGCACTCACCTGCACTCACACTCACTGGCACTCACTCGCACTCACCTGCACTCACACTCACTGGCATTCACTTGCACTCGCACTCATCTGCACTCGCACTCACTGGTACTCGCTCGCACACGCATTCACTTACACTCACATTCACTGGCACTCACTCGCACTCACCTGCACTCACACTCACTGGCACTCACTCGCACTCACTTCCACTCACACTCACAATCACTGGCCCTCACTCGCACTCACCTGCACTCGCACTCACTGGTACTCGCTCGCACACGCATTCACTTACACTCACATTCACTGGCACTCACTCGCACTCACCTGCACTCACACTCACTGGCACTCACTCGCACTCACTTCCACTCACACTCACAATCACTGGCACTCACTCGCACTCACCCCTTTGAAATGAGTGCGAGTGTGAGTGAGTGCACTCATGAGTCACTGTGCCGATCTATACCGCTCACAATTCGTGTATATTCATAACGAAGCTTCCAATTTAGCACCTGTTGCATCGGGAGTGCGCCAAGGCAGTGTTTTGGACCCAGGTTTATTTTTAATATACATAAAAATTTGCCTTCCCGATTATATGGTAACATCCGTCTATTCACTACTATTGTATTTAGTACCGCGAAATTAATCACAGTGACAATCACCATATACAAAATTCGGCCTTTTCTTTGGTGTCAGGAGTGACAGATGACTCTAAATGCCGAAAAATCTGTAACGTTAACAGTAAGAAAGAAACAGATATCCGAGTTTACTTACATTATTAATGACACACCTCTCACTTGTACATTTCGGTGTAAATATTTAGGTGTCACTTTAACATATGCTCTCCGTTGGGAAAGCCAGGTTAACAAAATAACCTCAAGTGGAAATCAATGTACATGCTGAGCACTAAACCGACTCTTCTTTCTGAGAAGACACCTTCGTCTTTCGCCCCCAGATAAAATTTGCTGGCCTACAAAATGCTTGTTCGAACAGTGCTGGAGCATGCCAATATTGTTTGGTTTCCGTACACAAAATAACTCACTGCATTGTTTAAATGGGTGCAGAGGAAGGCAATAAGGTTATGTTTTAATAAATGCAAATTAACGGATTCATTGACTAAATTATTAAAGATAGCTGGTTTATTAACACTGCGAAGTAGAGCAAAACTAGCACGACTAAAGTTTTCGTTTCATTTTATTTATGGTGACATAAACATTGACGTCAGCCTCAAACTCTCTCTGTCCATCTCTCTGTCATTGACATTAGACGTGTGCACGCTTGCCGCCCATGCTCGCTAAGCTCCCCTTCGGTCGGATTGAGCCAAGAGAGCGGGAAATAGAGGGAGAGATTGACTGTCCGCATAGTCAGCCACTTAACGCCGAAACAAACACAAAAGGGAGAACAAAGCGGTATCTATCATTGCATCTTCGCTTTTTATCCATCTATGCGAGCGTGCGTGTCTGTTACTCTGTGCTAACTTGGCTAGTCCCTCTTCCGCTCTGCCTGTTTATATAAGGAGCCTGTACGTGTACGATTAAGAGGGAAGCAGGAAGAAAATGAGCAGCCGTTCCACTCTCTGAAGGCGGATGACCAGAGAAGCTGTAGCAAATCACATGGTAATTAACGTCTTCACTCAGTGGAAGTCATGGCAAAATTTGCCGGTCATGATTAGAATATGGCTGCCATCAGTGCTCCAGCCCATACATATTCCCTGGTGTATTAAAGAAAATGTGGCAGTTTTGCCCGAAAGGCGAAGCTTCGATTGCGATAGCAAATTAGTAGAGAGCTATACGAAGCAAGGATAGTAGTAGTTTAATGGGCCGTGTAAACTTGTAAACATTCGCCTACTAACCAAATAGTCAAGCATGGTGTCACGCGCGAACAGGTAAACATGAACGCATCTCGCTCGATGACCGCGGAAACTCGCTTTCAGAACGCTGGAGTAAGGAGGCGCAGCTATAGCCGCGAGTGAATTGACCTTCGTGCCACCTGTCGCTTCAAAGCGAACTAAACGTCGAAAACCGCGCATACGAAGTTACCGGCTCTAGTTGAACATCGTTCACGTCGCAAATCGCCTTGAAGAGGAGGCGCGTGCGCGCGCGCCCCTTTTTCAGCGTCGCAGATCGCTTTCTAGATACGACACCCACGCGGCCGCCGCCGGAGCAAGACGACCCCCCCCCCCCCCCCCTTCAATGCCTGACGCGCGACAGAAGCAGCGCGCTTCCGCCCCGCCTTTTCCCTCGCGCGTGCGAGATTGAGCAGCAAGTGTCGGCTGACCCTCGCAAGCTTGCACTCGCACACGCAACGTACTGCCGGCACGCTGCGACGATTTTACCGTGTTTGGACTTCGTACGGAACCTCACAACGACGTCCACGACCACGGCAGAAGTTCGCTTGGAGTGTCCATATAATTGCTGTCGCAATATAATATATCCGCTCATCTTATTATACATTGTCTCACTCATGCCTGATCCTTGGATTATTACGACCTTAGTGGGTGGTTTCTATCTTGGCGTGCACAATCTGCTAGTGCGATAAGTCATCACCGCGAGTGAGCTTGTACAAACAATGTGCCTCCATTTTTCCGCAAGCAAGGTGAACCGATATCACCTCTGCTTATCGTTAAAGCACTCACCACGTTCACACTCACTTCCACTCACAACCACTCACTCATGTTCACACTCACCTGCACCCACACTCACGTTTACACCCACCTCCACACACCCAGAAGCACTCACCCCGTTCACACAGCACTCAGTCACGTTCACACTCAGCTCCACTCACACAGCATTCACTCACGTTCACACTCAGCTCCACTCACACTCACACGCACTCAGTCACGTTCACACTCACTTCCACTCACACTCAAAGGCACTCACCATGTTCACACTCACTTCCACTCACTCACACTCACTGGCACTCACTCACACTCACCGGCACTCACTCGCATTCACACTCACTGGCACTCACTCGCACTCGCACTCACTTCCACTCGCACTCACTCGCACTCGCACTCACCTCCACTCACACTCACTGACACTCACTCGCACTCACCTGCACTCACACTCACTGGCACTCACTCGCACTCGCACTCACCTCCACTCACACTCACAGGCACTCACTCGCACTCACACTCACCTGCACTAACACTCACTGGCACTCACTCGCACTCACCTCCACTCACACTCACTGGCACTCACTCGCACTCACCTGCACTCACACTCTCTGGCACTCACTCGCACTCACCTGCACTCACACTCACTGGCACTCACTCGCACTCACACTCACCTGCACTCACACTCAGTGGCACTCACTCGCACTCGCACTCACGCCTTTGAAATGAGTGCGAGTGAGTATGAGCGAGTGCACTCATGAGTGAGTGCGCCGACCTATGCATGATTTGACTAACCTATATTAGCTACATATCTTCTAGAACATATTTTGGGTAACTGTTGCATATGTGCTGTTTCAATGTATTGCGTGTGTCTAAATACAAGTCTGATGTGTGCTTCTGCGTGCTGCTTCTACCTCTTCCTGGAGTGATCATGCACCCAATAACATCACGCCCTTATTGATCGATTAAAGCTAGGCCCTGCCTACACAAGACATTTCTTACATAGAATTGGCCGTGCGGAAACCCCCGACTGTGATAGTGGATTTGCAGATGAAGATACATCACCTCCTTCTAGATTGCCCTCATCACGACACACCAAGACGCCGACTTAAATTAACTCTAATGACATTAGACCGCAGGCCTTTCAGGTTAAGGAAACTTTTGGGCCCTTCGTCAAGAACGGCCTAGCCGAATAGCGCTTTAAAATCATTAAAAACTTTTCTCGAAGACAGCGGCATTGTTGGCCGTTATTAACACTTATAATGTTCTTTTTATTTCAACGTCGCTGTATATATGTATGTGTTTGTGGATTATGTTACGTTGACTATTCTGTTCTGACTATATGTGATAATGCATTTACACGACGTATGCACCACCTGCTGACTAGAGACTGTATTGTTAGGTGACAGTATTTTGTGTATTTTCAGTGCCGTGAAGTTATTTAAAGGAGTACTAACACAAAAATTTTCGAACTTGTTTTTTCTGCTGTAATAAGTAGCTAATGACCCAGTAATCACGGCACGAAACCTCATTTGCTTCAGAGAGCTACAGGTAATTATTTGGAGTCTTCTTTGCAGCGACGAGTCCAAGTTTCGGTTTCAGAGAGCAACGAGATGGGAGAAGAGAGATTGTAAACACAGTGAGCACGTGTCGCACAAAACTGTGACGTGTTCAAGCCAGCGCGCTCGCAGGCGAGCGAGCTTCGTGTTGCTAGTTCGTCTGCTACGCCTGCACGAGCTTTGCGATGTCGTCGCCGTCCTCGTTTTCGTCATCCAGCGGCGACTATTTCCTTCAGGCGGGAGTCGCCACCGTATTAGACGTGGCCAACCACTTTTGATTCGATCCACCACAGGCGAGCTCGCGATCGCTGGGAAGCGGTATAGGCCTCGCTCTCTGGACGTCGGATACGGGGCCGACGGCCCTTGCGATCCGTCCTGAGCTCGTAAAAAAGCACCTATATTCGTCAACACAATCAACGTCTGCACATTTGTGACGCTCAAACTAATTGTACGTCATTTGTGACGTACAATTAGTTTGGCCGACGGCGTTGGTAGCGATGAGAAAACACGTTAGCAAGGCGAGCCGCTTCGGTAGAGACGATTGCTGCGGCGGCTGCGCTGACCGCTTGCGAGGCAAAATCACGCCAACGATTAACCATATCGCACAACGTTTCATACCATGCACACTTTCGAGGTCACTTTACTCTAAGAGTTATTTCGTGTCACAAACAATTGAGCCGGTTTTTGTGCTGCCGTCAGCGGCGAACGAGGCCAGCGTCTCGATCAGGATAAAAAAAAAAGCACCGGGACGATCGGAGCGGCGTGAAAGTTGCTCGCCGGCTCCGCCCCGAAGGCAGCGCAAACTCGTGACGTAGCTAAGGTGACGCAGCGTTTTCTTGGTTACCTACAATCCTTCCTTGATGTCAATGTCGCGAGGTGCTGCGCTTTGCGGGTGGCTGCGCGCACGTACTTTTAAAATTGATTTTAAATATGTTCTAAGCAATATTCGCCCGTGATATTTTGTAGACGATGTGTGTGTGTCCACCTAAATCGATCTCACGAGTTTCTCGACTTCGAATTTTTGTGTCAGTACTTCTTTAACTTGTATATTGCACGTACCAGGTATTATCTTACGTTGTAGTGTTACTGTGAAAACGTTGCTTGACAAGTATTTTTTATGTTCTGGTGCTTGTATGAGAAGGTTGTTTGGCATGTAATCTTGAACCCTGCATGTTCTAGGTTAGACCCATTCAAGAGCTAAGGAGTAGCCGGCGCCTTATTTGTGCGTCAACATCTCCTTGTATCATATCAATAAAAAAGATGCCGCTTACCTGTAAAAATGTTCAAAAATTCGCACCTTTAGAAGTTACCGTGTTTTGAGTGTAGTTCGGAGCGAAGTCATTATTTTTTTCAAACTCATTTGAAACGTACAGGTGCCCTCATTAAACTATCGCCCAGCAAACTTCAATAATCGTAGATTTTAGACAGAAATGCCATTACATAAAATGTGATGTACATAAATATGCGGAGAATTGGCAAATGTTCTAAAAAGTTTAATCAACGAGGTTACAACACCAAAACTCTGCAATAAAAATAATATCTACCTTCTGTAAATATTGTCGGTTAAACCACCTAACGCGGATCAATATGATGCATATCATTTCACTTAAAGGGAAACTGAGACATCCACCCAAATGTAGCAGTTTGCTACAATGGAAACCCAACCGGGTTCCTCGAAAGAAAGCCTGGCAGTTGAAGAAAAATTCCTCCTGGTCCGGGACTCGAACCCGGGACCACCGCCTTTCCGGGGCATCCGCTCTACC
Source organism: Dermacentor silvarum (assembly GCF_013339745.2). Classification (NCBI taxonomy): domain Eukaryota; kingdom Metazoa; phylum Arthropoda; class Arachnida; order Ixodida; family Ixodidae; genus Dermacentor; species Dermacentor silvarum. The sequence goes on along the minus strand of NC_051154.1, from coordinate 337,739,517 downwards.
ATCTGAGCTAACCAGGCGGCTAGCAGATGGCAGGGCGAAGTCGAATGTGTGGACAACTCGAAGCAAAGGCAAGTGTATGACGTAATAGTTCAGTGGAACTCCGCTAGGTGGAGATAAGTAATTAAAGGGAAACTGAGACATCCACCCAAATGTAGCAATTTGCTACAATGGAAACCCAACCGGGTTGCCTCGAAAGAAATACTGGCAGTTGAAGAAAAATTCCTCCTGGTCCGGGACTCGAACCCGGGACCACCGCCTTTCCGGGGCATCCGCTCTACCATCTGAGCTAACCAGGCGGCTAGCAGATGGCAGGGCGAAGTCGAATGTGTGGACAACTCGAAGCAAAGGCAAGTGTATGACGTAATAGTTCAGCGGAAATCCGCTAGGTGGAGATAAGTAATTAAAGGGAAACTGAGACATCCACCCAAATGTAGCAATTTGCTACAATGGAAACCCAACCGGGTTCCTCGAAAGAAACTCGAACCCGGGACCACCGGGTTCGCCCTGTCATCTGCTAGCCGCCTGGTTAGCTCAGATGGTAGAGCGGCTGCCCCGGAAAGGCGGTGGTCCCGGGTTCGAGTCCCGGCCCAGGACGAATTTTTCTTCAACTGCGAGGCTATCTTTCGAGGAACCCGGTTGGGTTTCCATTGTAGCAAATTGCTACATTTGGGTGGATGTCTCAGTTACCCTTTAATTACTTATCTCCACCTAGCGGATTTCCGCTGAACTATTACGTCATATCATTTCACATCTCACAGATACAGTTGACGATCTAACAGATACAGTTTACACAACTTCGATATCGTGTTTCGTTTACTGCTAAAGCGATGTTGTAAATTTGACGCTTCATACGTTTTTTTTATATTCATGCAATTTTCAGAAAACACTGTCGGCCTAAACAATTTGCTTCCAACAGGCGGTAGATACTGTCTCCTAGCAAGACAGCATTCCGTCGAACCCTTGACTAACCGTCAGCAGATTATGACCTTTCACTGTTAAACATAACGAAGCTCACAGTAGTGGTTACGTACAGTATTCCCGGAATGAATCGCGACTATGGAAACAGTCGGGTTTGCGGTGGACCACAGAACCCGCATACTGGCGACCAGAAGCAGTATAGGGGCTCAAAAAAAAAATGTTGGCTCTTCCGTTATCGAGAGTAGATGGAAGCATGAAATGACTACCATAATGGCGTCTCTTACTGCCGGTGGTGCCGCCACCTTCAACCGCTTTTGTTCTTCCAACAGTGCAGCGCGTTCAGCGTCTGTCGCAACTTTTTCTTCTTGTTGCGGACCGCTCATGACTCATGGACCACTGGCGTTCGAAAGAGCACAGGCAACCTATCTACCTTTTGAAAGTCGCTATTGGAAATGACAAACAAAATTTCAGAGTGCTAGAAGTTACAGCCTGAGTGATATTGTGAACAAACATTAGGAAGAAATCGAAAGCAATTTTTCTTAACTCGCTTGGGAAGTAGCTAGCGTATGTAATGCGGTCCGGTACAAAGGGATGGGGGCTAGAGACCGCATTTTCTCAACTTTTGACCGGTTTCCCGGATCTCGTTTTGTTCTCCCAACGATGCACGGGCGTTCTCGTTCGAGGGCCCGGATGATCTCGTTTGAGTGCCCGGATAGCGGCTCTGGCTTTTGGCTCAAGGTTACGTGAAGGTCGTCGACAACGGGAGCTAAAAGAATTTCATGCTTAAAAAATTCTCGCCTTCGAGATGTACTACAATGCAATACCTTGCTGTCACGGGTGTCCACGGGCGGCGCTGAATGTCCCAGCGGCCGCGCGCTCCGGCTGTTGCGTTTCATTCCGTGAGTACTGTACATGTCACGAAAAACGGTGCCTCGGTTACCATTTATTTGTATAAGTCTGCTGTATCTCTACCTGTATCTCCATTTATCTGTATAAGCTGCTGTGGGTACCAGGGCACGCGGGAGTTCGAGGCAATGAGACAGCTCATGCCTCCGCCCGAGAACTTCTACACCGGGACTCCGCCGATTCTTCCACAGCCCAAATTCTCGCTGACCAGGACGATCCCCAGCCCCTCCTTTCATATTCTGAGATCCTACAGCACCTCCGGCTGAGTAGACGCACTTTACCCCGCCTGATTTCAAATTGGATAAGGCAACGCAGGTAGCATGGAGACGCTTACAAACATTGTCCTTTCCAAATCCTTATGTATTATCAAAGATAGATCCTATGACATACAATCCGCAATGTAAATTTTGTCCCCAGACAGCCACGTTATATCACATGGTTTGGGCGTGCCAACAGAATCCGAAAATATCGGCCAAGCATAATCCGACGAGTGGGAGGTGACCCTGTCCAGCTCGGACCCAGAACAGCAACAAACCCTGGTCAAACGAGCCCGGACGGCGGCAAAAACCAATGGTCTTCCGGACTAGGAGGTCCGACTACAAAATGACCATTAATTTTTCAGTAATAAATGTTTTATTCTCTGTCTCTCCGAATCGCTTCGATCTGGAACGTTGCATTCCGAAAAAAAACGGTCACAGAAACAGAGCCACGCTAAATACTTACCGGCACTTTGCGTCTGTTTTAGCTGCTTTTCCGCTAAAACAGCTTAAAGCTGGGTGTGCACTAAAAAGGGGCACTTTAAGTACTTGCTCTTCCCCCCGAATTCGATTTACATATCGTTAGTAGCACGTGGTCTAGCACCCCTTAAACACGCATGCGCAACATGTGGTGGGCGTATACATGAGAAGAAGAAACAAAGAGACAGGCGAAATAAATGAACATTTGCAGGCAGCTCTGCTCTTGGACGTTCCTATGACATCTCCTTTTTTCCCACAAACTAACTGAGAAATCAGTAAAAATATATTCGAGAAGGGTATTCAGTATAACGTCCGACGGTCCAAGAATAAAAAATGCATGCTGTTGACATGGACAGGGACTCATCCGTTCTCGAAATGGAATGTTATCTTCTTTGAAATGTGGTGGACCCAACTGATATGCATTCTTTGAACCTTTGCTAATTAGGGCAACAGCAAATAAGTGTGAGCGCCTTACGCGGTCGATTTCATTATCTTTGCGCGGTACAACACTGTATCCTTTGAAGCGACGACGAGTTCAATGTATCGAAAGAACCGAAGTTCGAATACCAAAGAGACATTTCGCTTTCGCAAACCTCCATAAGTTATCTGCATTATCTCCTAGCATTACGCTTTATGCGATAGCGAAGAGGTCTGTTTAGAAGATGGTGTAACTTCGAGAATAACGGTTCTGTTGCTGCGCCATCAGATTGCAATTCTTCGTGTACAATTCCTCGTTGCAAACAGTGTGTGCGTAGGCACGGGTTGCAGGAGTGACATGGTGATGTTATATAACCTGCACCCTGCTGTAATTCAAGTAGTAAACTCAGTTGATAGTCGTAACATGTACTTTGTTCCCTTTGCTCGTCCCCGTCGGGAGTGGTTATAGCATATACTCGCATAAACTAGCCCATGGATCCTCTGTTGCACTGCCTGCGCGTTATGTACGGCTGTAACACAAATAAAAGCTTATTTGACTATTTTACGGTGGTATGTTTGCTTCTTAAGGTCAAGCGTGAATGACGGAGACAAATGGAATTCTTTAATCAGCCCTGCTTGAATATCCACTTGTTCTGTGCATTTCCGAACCTCCCCTGCGATTTCTTCTCGGCTGTCTCTATACATCTTCCAAGGCACACTTCGTGTACTTGGCCTGCAATTTACTAAAACATTAGACCTGCAAAAACCACCGTGGTCATATGAGAGTGCGGAATGTGAACTTACCAATCCGCATATTCGCACCATGCGACTTACACCTGTAGCAGAGGCAAAATCTGTGGTCGTAGAGCCCCTCGACAGAATGTATGACCGACATCTGCAGTTGTACACAACGACGGCTTTGTTGACGAAGAGACTGGAGCCAGCGCAGCGGCGAAAGTGATACCGACCCTCAATGTCACATGGACTGCCGGGCTTGACCGCGTCGTGTATTCTACGGAATCTGAAAGTGTCGCCATTGCAGCAGGCTCGAGGAAACTGAATTCCTATCAGCATCAGCCTGTAGTTCTCCTTTCAGACAGCAAGTCTGCGCTGCAAGTGTTACTGCGCGGGTTTCCCATCGACAAGTACATTCAGCGTGCCTTACATGCTGTTAAAGAATTACAGAAAGTCGCATTCACTATCGTGTTCCAGTGGGTACCTTCCCATATCGGCGTAGCAGGCAACGAGGTCGCTGACAGTCTGGCGCGGAAAGCGCTGCAATTCAAGCCCACGAAGAAGGCTCCCCAAGACGCAAAAAGAGACAGGAAGAAGGCCATCTTAAGCCACTTCCGTTCGTTATGGTATCTTTGTCGTGTCCACAAGGGTCAGCGCGAACTCCAGCTTGGCGGTGTTAGAAAGGACTTGCCCCATCCACGTCGTGCGTGCATCAAGCTCTAGGTGACATTGAACATTATATACTAAACTGCCCTGAATTTGAAGCAGAACGTAAGGAATTAATCGATGGACTCAAACGCAAGACGGCACCACACTCAAATGCAAGTGGCAATTTGTTCCCGCGAGGAGATTGGACATCTATAGATGGATGTGCTTCGGCTCCTGAAACTCCTCCGTGATAAAAGGGTAGGGAAGTGTATGGTGAGCAGTACGGGTCAACGTGGTTCGGAAAAAAGCGCTACGTATTGGGCTCCGAGTCACGTTGTTTCTGACGCCTGGTGTTGCCAGTTGTAGTGCAACGTGTTTCAGAACGCATCGCGGTTAATAGGTGGCGTTCAGGCGGAGCAATTGGCGGCAACTTCTGCATGGCTAGGTCCGGCGTGCAGCAGTGGAAGTGATTTTATTGAAGAAGAAAATGACGCTTATTTCTGCTGCAACCAGCAGCCCTCCTCTTCTTTCTCCTCCTCCTCGTCCTGGGCAGCTCCACGAGATCGTCATTTATGCTCACGTGCTTAGGAATACGCTGTAGCAATTCCCTGTCTACGTTGTCGTAAGCTCCTTTAATAACGCTATCGCGTTAAGGGCCCCGTGTCGCAGAAAACCCGGCGTCGGAGTCGGTGTAAGCATCGGCATCTGGCGGAAATAATCGCGCCGAACCACAGCATCCCGAACCACACCAACTAGGCGGGCCCTTAGCGTGGCGCAAGGCGTAAGTGAACAAAAATTAAATTTCTCAAAGCAAAATCCGTCAGCAAAATCATAAAGTACGACTTAACCACAACCTACAGACGTGATAGCGTCGGATTGTAATTTGAGTTTGCGAGAAAAAAGCCTGATAAGCCGCCAGGCATCCTTGAATGATATCGGGTTCCACTCTTAAAGGCGAAGCTTAAGCGTCCTGCTATTCTTATGGGGTTTCGCTGTACTTTGATTCTGGAAACATTGAGGGGAATGTTGAAAACCTAGCCTTTCTAAATTTTGACCACGCTCCATGTCACAGAAAATACGGTTTCGATGTCGGCGTGAACGGCGTTCAAAATGCTACCGCGTTCCATGCACTCTTAAAGGCGAAGCTTAAGTGTCACATGTAAGAGGCCGCCTGTGGCGAGAAAAGAAGAGGACGATATGAACGGAGAATTCCGAACGGTGCGAGCGCGCGAGGCGCGTGACCCGAGGTGTGGTCGAGGCAGAAGCGAGGCTGAGCCATAGAGAAAGAAAAAAAAGTTAAGAGAGGACACTCCGCGAAATCTGGCCTCAGGAAGTACGTCACGACCACGTAACAAACTAGTGCTCTCACCAAACGCCAGAGGACGCAAGTGCGAAAAACAAAGTTATCATCAATTAAACAGAATGTTGTTTACAAAATAATAATTATGCGCCTATATTTGACATGTTATTTATACATAAAAACAATTTATTCAACGCACCTTACGTGGTTATTTTTGTTCAGCCGCACTGCCATAAGCAGCATCTACGATTTCGCGCCGAGAGTACTCGCCATACCAGCATGCGACAAGCCCAGGCATGACCATAGGCATGACAGCGGGAAGGTTTCGTCAACGTCGGCTGCTTCGGTGTTTTCGTGTGTGAGACAGCAGGTGAGGTACGTTTTCAAGCGAAGCTTGTTGAATTACATGTTGTTGGGCTAGTTGGGTCATTGAATCAGAAAAAGGTTACAACTGCGCGAATAAGACGCCATGTAAGAAACATAAACACGCCCACACGCGTTGCGCTTCGTGTGGGTGGGCGTTTCTGTGTTTCTTACGTGGTGTCTTATTCGCGCAGTTGTAATCTTTTTCTGGAGCTTGTGAGGACGGCGAGGTTTGCTAAAAAAACAGTTTGCGGCTGTATGCGGCGGCAAGACGTGAACATTGTGCAACGTATGCAGAATCGCGTTCGGCTCGATGGAACGGAACGCCTCCGTCCCATCGTGGAACGCGTACAAGAACGCGTACAAGATTTCGCCCTAGTATAGCAAACTGGGGCACGGCGTCAAGCCGAGGCGACGCGTGCTGTGCGCTGAGCTCGGTGCGAAACATTAGGGAGTTTTCGAATAGCGTACGAAAAGCTTGCGGCGTAGCGGCGAACGCGTCGTACGCTCGCGGGCTCCCCTTAAGTGAAGCCCGCAACGCTTCGCCCGCAAGCTTTGCTTTCGCTATTCGAAAACTCGAAAACTCCCTGTTGAGGAGCGGTCGCTGGGCCTCGCATGCTTCACGACGCGTTTCCCGAAGCCTCGGACCACGAATAAATCCTGGTGTGCATTTACTGACATTTTCAGACCGCGCTGATGCCATGCCGTCCGGCGGTCCAAGCTACGGCAGCTACTGCTGTGTTTCGTGGTGCTTGAACAATGGCAGAACCCACAAGAAGCCAGGGACGAGTTTCTTCCGCATACCACGGGACGGCAGGTGCGCTAAAGCTTTTGTATGGTTTGCATGTCTTCAAGGTAACTTTTCGTGCTTGCTCAGTGAGGCTAACAATAACAAAATCACTGTTCGAGCACTTCGCCTTCAGCTGATAGTTCATTGCCGATGCAGGATGACAGCATGGATGCAGTATGCCGGACGAGATGATCTCCTGAGTAAGCCGGCCAGCCTATTGTACGCAACGTACAGGGTTTGCAGCGACCATTTTACTGCTGAAAGTTTCATGGACCCTGGGCACACAAGGCTTACAAGAATGGCTGTTCCCAGTGTGCAACCAATTGCACCATGTAAGTGATTGACAGAAACTCAATTATCTGCGATAGCAGCCACTTCTTTTGAATCAGTGGTGACAGTTAACCTGGAAGATATTTGTAGCCGATGGAGAAACCTCGCTGTAGAAGTAACACTTCGAAAGTCCTAAATTTTGTGAATTGTGGGCTATTACCTTCCTAACAGCTTTACATTCCTGTCATTCTTTTATGCTATTGACCTGTGTAACTTGTTTTGAAATACATTGAAGGGCTATTTAACGTTAACTTGAAGCCTTCATGCACATGTACACATATACCTCGTATCAAAGAAAGCTGGCACTGTTGATAATTCCACAAACCAAAAATTGCTTGTTTCTCTGTTGATGCATTCTCTTTTCTTCCACCTACCAATTCATGCGTTTGAAAGGGCGGTTTAAATTTCCCTGTGCTACAAGCTTTGTAACTTGTACCAACTACACATATATGCAGGTTCTCTGAGCATCGCTTCAAGTAGTGACTGGGACATGACTGCAGAAGCCGCACTGCAAGGTGTGGATGTGCTTCAGTTTTTGTTATTTTAAGCCTCTTACTGACAAATTGTTGTTGTTTCATTTCTTTAGGGTCTGCGGCAGAGGCTTCGAAAAGCGGCTCCCACACATTGAAGTGCCCCGAGGAGCAGGGTGTGTACAGTGTCGACTTGTCTTTTTTTTCGAACTGAGTTGACTGTTGACCAAACCTCTACAGGTGGCAGCTCCCATGTAGCTGGTGAAGGAGTTCCTGCTGACTGCGTCTTGCTGGAGGAAACCTTGGGCAGTCGCTCAGTTGTCACAAAGGGAACATGTGTGACTGGTGAGTTTACTGTTTGCTTCAACACTTATGTTCACTGCAACAGACTATTGATATAGAGACTTCCGCAGGCTGCTCGCAAGATTGTTCCGACAGCAGTGTCCGAGGTACTGAACAAGCTTCACAAGACTCTCCAGAAGATGTGTCCTCCAACAGCTCCACGCCTGAGTGCCCTACAGCAAATGGTGATTATGCTGTTATTGCAGCTGTTTTCAATGTGCAATTTTATGTTTAGGACATTCTGAGCAAACTAGCACCAATAAAATGTCATGGTGGGCTCTCAGTGATTTTCATTATTAGGGTGCCATTGTTAATGTTTTTTTTTTCAATTTGTGGAATCGAAAACTTTGCACCACAGAAAGTTGGGCACCTTGGGTAAAAAAGAAGCGAAGAAAGCGCTCGTACGGGATTAGTTGCTGTTCGCATTTAAATCAATTTTTGTTTATTGCAGTGCTTTCCTGTGTGCCAGCTGCAAGGTCTCCATCAAAGAAATACAAGCAAACCATTCGACGTCTGCAAGCCAAAGTAGCAGCACAGCGGAAAACTATCAAAAGACTGCTGAGGCAGCCTCACCGAGCACCGTCATCGACTTCAAAGGCCCTTGGCATTATCCGACCGCACGTCACCGAGGAGGTTTTTAAACTTCTTTCTGCACATGTTCGCTTGAGGCCCAAAGGCAAGGGCAACCGGTTTCCCGTGTGGTTCAAGAAATTTGCTCTTCACTTAAACTTCCGTGGTCCGCGAGCATACCGATTTCTGGCTCCATATTTTTCTTCGCCCTCCCGGCGTTCATTAAGGAGGTGGCTAGCCAATGTAAAGATGACTCCAGGCACAATTCCAGGAATCATTTCTTCCATTGCAACAAATACTCAAGCTTGGAATGAACGGGACCGAGTGTGTGCTTTAGTTTTCGATGAAATAGCACTCAAAAAGAATTTGTGTTATGATGCTGCACGGGACATTGTCCAGGGTTTTACAGATGATGGCACTGATCGCACTTCAACCATTGCTGATCGAGCAATGGTAGTTCTTGTTGGTGTTTCGAAAAAGTGGGTTCAACCGGTTGCTTTTACTATAGGGCACACATCAACACCATCATCTGTTATGCATAACCTGCTGGTGTCACTCATTGTGGAGCTTAGGAGCATTAACATTGCAGTGAAAGCAGTCATTTGTGACCAGGGCAGTTCAAATGTAAGTCTCGCTCACCAACTAAGAGTGACTGTAGCAAAGCCTTTTTTGAAGTTAATGGTGAGCGGGTATATTTCATCTTTGATGTTCCACATTTAATTAAAACAACGCGCAATAATGTGCAAGCACACAAGTTATATATTGGGGATGACATCGTTGACTGGTCCCACAGTGTAAGCCTTTACCAATCCTCACATGAGTTGCGGTTGCAATTGGCTCCAAAGTTGACTGAAAGGCACATTCATCAGAAACCTTTTTCTAATATGAAGGTCAGCAGAGCAACGCAGGTCCTCAGTGCATCAGTTTCGATTGCTATCACGGCATTGGTGTATGCGAAAGTGCTGCCTGCCTCGGCCATCACTACAGCACAATTTTGTGATCGTATGGACAGGATTTTCGATGCCTTGAACAGCTCGAGTAAAAAGAAAACTTCGCAAAAGCTCCGGCATGCAATCGTGAAAGAGGATTCAGAGCTGATTGACTTCCTTCGAGGCCAGCCACCCTGGATTGCATCATGGACGTTTGATGGCAGACGTCAACCACAAACCGTCGTTGGTTGGCAAATCACAATTCAGGCTATTTGTCAACTGTGGGACGACCTCTCCAAAAATTACAATTTTGAATACCTGCTAAGACGCAGACTTCAACAGGATCCTCTGGAGAACATATTTGGCCACATAAGGCAAAAGCAAGGTTGCAACACCAACCCCAATGTAGCACAATTTATTTGTGGCCTGAAGCACATCTGCATAAGAAAACTCTTCAAACTGTCAGAATACGGAAATGTCGAGGATGATGAATGTGACCTCCTTCAGGAGCTCTCGCCATTCTCCCTCGCTAGTGCGTCTCTTGTGGATAATGAGGAGTGTGCACAGCCACAGCCTGACGACTTTCCCGCTCTAGACGATCTCTCTGAACTTGCGACCAACATTCACTCCCATATTATTGATGACTCCGCTACATATTATGTAGCTGGTTTTCTCATCAAATACTTTCTTCGGAATGCACGTGATACTTGCAGTTGCCCACAGATATTGATAGACGACAGCGAGACACTAAAGGGGACCCATCAGTATTTCACAATGCTCAAAGCATACCACGTCCCCAGCAAACTTTTCGGAAATCTAACTGTGCCATCGGAAGCAGCTTTTGAATACGTACAACAACTTGAATGTCACTTTCTTGCCATTATTGAGGCCACTGCACATCACCTGAAAGTGTCTGATGTTTTGTATCACCATCTCTCAAGTGTTGGCGATTTTCATTTCTGCTCTGCTGGGTGTCGCGAGAAGTTTCTGAAAATGTTTTGCCGGGTTCGTTTATGTTGGCATGTGCGTTTTGTGAACCGAAACTTAGATAGGGTTAGGTTCCAGTCTTCAATTTCAGGTATACAGCTTGACAAGTTCAAAGCTTACCAATTAGCGGCTGCTTTACACAAAAGCATTCAAGTTGAACCGAATCCTGCAATAGCTTTGTTATAGTCATTACTTCGTTACATCAGACCTCATTATGGCCCTCTATCAAGTTCAACGGGACTAACCACTCCTTCGTTATGTCCATTCTTTTGTTTACCCACTATGAAGAGTATGACCTTAAAAAGAAATTATGCTTGGTAGCCTCTCTGTATTTTTGTAGCATATGCGGGCGAACTCTGCACGTTAGTGTGGGTCGTCGGTCACTATGTGCACTTTATCTCTCCAGCTCAAGTAATATAACGATAGCAAAAGCGCGTGTTGAAATATATTCAAGCGGGTAAGGAACACAGTATGAAGTGGGCATGGTTCACATTTTCATGCCTTTCGTATATTAGCTTCGCGTCAACCTCCTCACCACGCCCATCAAAACTTTTCATAAGATTGTCCAAAACTGCAGCTGTTGATGGGGTTGTGGACGCTGCCCCTTTATTATCATAGCTTTTGAGTCATAGCGCACTGTGTACAGCCTTTGTGAAAAATAATGACAGTGTTAACGCACTGTGTACAGCCTTTGTGAAAAATAATGACAGTGATAAGGCACTATGTACAGCCTTTGTAAAAAAATGATGACAGTGACAATGCACTGTACAGCCTTTGTGAAAAACAATGACCGTGATAATGTACTATGTACAGCCTTTGTGAAAAACAATGACAGTGATAAGGCACTATGTACAGCCTTTGTAAAAAAATGAGTGATAACGCACTGTGTACAGCCTTTGTGAAAAACAATGACAGTGATAATGCACTATGTACAGCCTTTGTGAAAAACAATGAGAGTGATAACGCAATATGTACAGCCTTTGTAAAAAATGATGACAGTGATAACGCACTGTGTACAGCCTTTGTGAAAAACAATGACAGTGATAATGCACTGTGTGCAGCCTTTTTGAAAAATAATGAGCGAAAGTGGTTTTCTTCGGCCGTTAGCCCTCTGATACCGCTTTGTAGCACCAATTAAGGTCCACAATTTTGGATAAGTGATGACTACCATCTATTTCAACTTGGAAGTGTCACAGCAACGCCCAGACGCAAGTAACTTGGGCTCTAAGTTTTTGATGAGAGCGACACATAAGAAGAGGCAACAGGTCTGCAAGTGTTGTAGCATAAAGTCTGTCTTTCACATTGTGGGCAAGCTGCCCTACCTTTCCGAGGACGAACAGGCAACGTTGAAGCATCAAGTTCGCTTTTTTTTCTCATTTTGGGCAAGTTGCTCTTAAGAACAGCCAACACACTGTATTTTTGCTTTTCTGATATATTGTGTCGTGTGGTTTCTGTACGCTTTTTCTTTTCTGTGCATTACTTCTGTTAACCCGAGTCGTGACTCGGGACTTTATTGCTGTGTATACGTCACTTCTTCCTTCTTTATCAACTTTGTGCGCTGAGTTTTTGCCATAGATCCATATAGATCCTTACCCACTTGCCCAGTGCGTCATTCTTCACCAGCTTGTCGGCTACTGCCAACTCTAGCGATGTGTGCGTTGTCTGTGTTCTCACTCTGTTTGTTAGAATTTATTTGTAAGTCTAGATGCATTTGTTGTCTACTTTGCATTTCTGTGCGATGTTCTTCTCATTTTGTGCTTTTTATATGCTCAGCCTCTACCTTGCCTTGGAATAAAAACATTGCGGGTACTCTGTCCCTTTGATTGATATATAGATTGACCGCTTGTTCCAAAAGAAAAGCGCGATGAATAAAGCCGTAGTGAATTATGATTACCTGCATATCTTTCTATTATAACTCAGTCGAAATAAAGATTACGTCATGACCTCAATTCGCACGCACAGTTTTGAGCTAAAACAAATCGGGAATCGCTAAATCAAAACGACAAACAATAGCATTGCTATTTGGGCGGAGAAAAGTGGTCTGAAATCAATAACTTTAACCATAGCCAAACGTCGGTTGCGCACAGTAATCCAAAATTCGCGCCAGTGAAACCGAAACGGGAAGCGCAGGCCAGTTGCTCTCACCAACCACCAGGTGCGCTAGAGTCGATTGGGCCGCCGGGGTCTATGGGAGTGTCCACTCTTTAACTTTTTTTTCTTTCTCTATGGCTGAGCTGTCATTATCGACGTGGCTCTCGGCCGGGAAGGTTCGTCAGCTACGCTCTGGCGACGGGAGACTTGGAGGTTCCGCCGAGTCCGTGACGCGGGCGGTCCGAGGTGCAGCCGTCGACCTCGGAGACGTTCGAGCGAGGCTACTTGGACCAGCTGCAGCATCACACGGCAAGCCGGGCACTCCAGAGAGGATCCCCCTTCTTCGGCAGACCAGCGCGTTCGATGATCCCCGGAAGCGTATTTCTATTTGCGCCCCCGTACAGCGTTCGACCACTGGCGCCGCGCTGCGCCGCTCGCGCGTACCGCGTTTCTAGCCGCCGTCGTTGGAACGGAGGAGGCGTTGACGGAGAACCCGCCTTTTTCATGGCCTCACTGCGCATGTGCCGCGCCCTAGTGGCGAAGTCGCAAAACGTTTTGGTAGGGGAACCGGCGCGGTTCGGGCAGTGCAAGCAGTCGCGCGCGCGTAGAGACTGCGCGCGAAGTCGCAAAACGACGTCCAGATAAATCTCTCCAGGTTGACAATATCTCGACGTCGGCACAATGCCGACCACGTGCGTAGCGTACGGTCGGCAGCAACGCCTCATTTCAAAAGGGAAATTGCGTCGGTTTTTTCCGATTTCCGAGTGCTGCGAGAGATCGCAAACGACGCGATGCCTGGATTAGGGCTGTCAGACGACAGGACTCGAGTGGAAGCCCTTGGGAACCGTCGACATTGTCAAGGGTCTGCGGAAAACACTTTGTGGCAGGTATGGACACGCTAATAATACTTCTTGAACCTTCACCATATGACGAAAACTTCTTTTCACAGGATCACCTTCGATGTCACCACGGCACCCAGACTTCGTGCCAACATTGTTCACATTTGTTAACAATCAGGATAAACAGACCCGCGGTTTACGTCGTTTTCAACGTGCGATGAAGAGTTCAGCAAAGCGTCCCCAGCAAGGTGCGTTCCCTTTTTTGCGTGTACAGCAGCTCTCAACGAAGTTTAAAGCGTGCTCGATCGGCGCAGAGGTGTTGAAAAGGCGGCTTCTGTACGTCGTACGTCAGTGTACCCCGGCCGTTTCGGAGAAGCCTTTCTTCGCGTGTTCTGGTCGGTAGCGCATTGGTATAGCGTATACCGTTGGTATAACGATTAAATCTCATATTGCCGTACGTAACGCTTCGACGAGCGTCTCCGTACTCATCGGCCGCTCAGCGCAGTGGAGGTTAGTATGGTGTCGGTAATGGCGATAATCAGGAGGGAAATAAAAGCGCGACACAACAGTGACCATACGTACGGCTCTCGCAAATAATGATTAAGGGGATAAAAAGTACCCAGGATTACGGAGTCCGTAGGAAAATGTAATGTATGCAGCCGCCATTCAAGCTGCTTGACAAGTGTAGTGGTATAACCTGCGTGTTTCGTTGCTTTCATAAACTTTTGTGAAAAAATCATTCAAGATGGTGTCGTTTTGTCACTTAGGGGCTGCATCACCAGGTGTGCTTTCTGCATCGACACATAGTGACGAAGGTGAGTTGGGTGAATAGACCGAGCAGCATTTCCTTTTAAACTGTAACGCCCTAACATGGTTCACATCACTGATTAGATGTTTCATTGCGTACATAGACTTTTGTGAAGAAATCGTTAAAGATGGTGTCGTTTTGTCACTTAGGGGCTGCATCACCAGGTGTGCTTTCTGCATCGACACATAGTGACGAAGGTGAGTTAGGTGAATAGACCGAGCAGCATTTCCTTTTTAATCTGTAACGCCCTAACATGGTTCACATCACTGATTAGATGTTTCATTGCGTACATAGACCTTTGTGAAGAAGATGGTATCGTTTTGTCTCTTAGGGGCTGCATCACCAGGTGTGCTTTCTGCATTGACACAAAGTGACGAAGGTGAGTTGGGTGAATAGACCGAGCAACATTTCCTTTTTAAGCTGTAACGCCCTAACATGGTTCCCATCACTGAAAATGATGTTTCATTGCGTACATAGACTTTTGTGAAGAAGATGGTTTCGTTTTGTGTCTTAGGGGTTGCATCTGCATCGACACATAGTAACGAAGGTGAGTTGGGTGAATAGACCGAGCAGCATTTCATTTTTAAACTTTAATGCCCTAACATAGTTCACATCACTGAATTAGAATAACTTACTCACTTTAAATTTCTTGCCCTGAAGTGTACATTTCTACAAAAGGCAATTAAATGTCATTTCAGATGGAATATAATACAATAATTAAAATATGTTTGCTAAATATCCACTTATGAAAACATTTTCTAGTGTAACAAAAACACTACTATATGCCATGTGGCATTTCCTGTGTGTAAATCAAAATTTGGAAATATAAAAGGATGTGCAAGATTAAAGCTTTTTCTGATCACTAGCCTCATCATGCAGGTGACAGTACCTTAAGTAATGATCCTCAAAATAAAGGAGGCAAACACGGTTTTTATTTTTCATTTGGTGCAAGGGTACTTTGTCACCACTATGTTTACAGGGCTATATTTTGTAATATATAATACCACATTACTGTGTCGCTTACTCTTTTAAATTCCATTCGAGGTACACAGATATGTGGTGTGTATGTCTATCCCCAATAAATACTAACTACCACATTACTTGCTCTACTTCTGCCATCGCAGGTGCACATGTAGATGATGCTGTACAAGGACTTCTGCTCCTTCAAGATGATGGGGCAACTTTGGGAGCCCGATGCCAAACAGAAATGCAGTCTGAAAACGTAACATGCTCTAGTCAAGAAAATGCCATCGCTGGCACTGAATTAATAAACAAATTGCTCTGGGAAAGCATGAAACTAAAGAAAGAAAATGCGAAACTTAAGGCAATGTACAGGAGTCTAGAAAAACGCACACTTTCATTACATAACATTGATCCTGCTTGTTTTAAATTTTACACTGGACTAGCAAACAAGGGAGAATTTGATTCCCTGTACAGTCTCCTAGAGCCAAACGCCAGCAAAATGAAGTACTGGGATTGTTCATATAGAAAAACTAGCATTAATGAAAGGCAGCTAGCATTAATAGACGAAATTTTCATGGTTCTGTACCGTTTAAGGACAGGGACGTGTTCAAAAGAGGTGCCCAGAAATTTCAGAATATCGGAAGGCACTGTTAGCCGAATATGTTGCACGTGGGTTAACTTCCTGGATAGACAACTTACCGCCATAAACAGATTTCCGACACTACAGGAAACAAGAGAACATATGCCTGAATCATTCAGATTATTTCCTGATACCAGAATAGTGCTAGATTGCACCGAGGTGAGAATTCAGAAGCCATCTATGATGTCTGCTCAACGACGAACGTTTTCCTCGTACAAACATTACAACACCTTTAAGGCACTGGTAGGCGTGACACCAGATGGCTATGTGTCATTTCTGCCAGACCTTTGGGGAATGCATGTTAGTGACACTGAGATTGTGGAAACAAGTGGCCTTCTCCAACTTCTGCAGCCAGGTGATGGTGTAATGGCTGACAAGAGGTTCCGTCTGGAAGGTCTCTTACCCGCAGGTGTGAAACTGTATATGCCGCCTTTCAAAAGAACTCCACAGTTCACGCCAGAGCAAGTTAATGCAACCAGAAAGGTTGCCAGTGCGCGGATCTATGTTGAGAGAGTGATACGGTGCATTAAAGAATTTCATTTTTTCGATAAGCCAATTCCCATCAACATGCTAGACCTAGCAAGCAGCTTGTTTAGATTATGCGGATTGTTGTGCAACTTCCAGCCACAAATATTGAAAGCACGAGAGTAAGTTAAACTCTGCTTCTTCGTAGGTAGAATGAAACTGCTGAGCATTTACTTCATAAACGTTAACCTATTGACCATTTTCACGCAGCAGTTTGTTCTAGAGAGACGAGATGGTGCTTACGATTGCCAACGTGTCAAGAGTAAGTGAATGGGCGCACACTTGAATATATGCGCACTATGTACACACAATAAATGACGGACTACACCGATAGCCTATGAATGGTCGAAAGAATGTTTCGTGACGGTCCACAAGAGTAAGCGAGTTACTAGCAATAATAATGTCTTTGCTACAAGGTATTAGAAAGTAGAGAAAAGTTACGTTTAAACCTGTGTGCAGCAAGAAACAAATCTATCGGAAGTGAGCACACCCGCGAGCGATTAGGCGGAAAATATTGAGATAGTGACCGCACTCAGGAACATTACTGAGTCAGAGACATGACAAGCTGCTGCTTCAAAATATTTGCCAAACAAAGAACGAAAACCAAAGCACCATAATCCCGATTCAATTCATATGCGGAAAGTTTGGATAGCTTCGAATACATATTTAGCCCTGCTTTTAAAGCAAGCACCATATATGCTGTTTGCACCGTTTGGACATATCTTAATCAGCTCCAAAAGCGTTTTTCCATATTTTATGAAGCTGTGGCCGAAGCTTCGTTTCGTCCACCCAGTCACTGTCTATGGTATCGTACACATCCATTGTAAACACGGAGGCAGTTGAGGCTGATGATATGATGATGTATGGGGTTTTTTGGCGCAAGGGCCAGGGATGGCCAAAGAGCGCCAAGAAATGGTATGATGAAGTCGATGATGCAGTGAATGATAAGTTTAAAATGTATCGAGGCTGTATAGAGGCCTAAAATGTTCGCTGCAAGGTACGTAAAATATACAGGTATTTAAAATAATGTCAATAATGAGTGATACCAGCTATGACCATGATGCATACTCTAGGAAAAAGAAATATTATAATAATAATACGAAAAAGATGCGTCGCTTCCCTTAGCACTATCACCTCACTGAGACCCTTGGGCACAAGGGCATGGAGGGACGTGCTCTACAAAAACAGTACGCTCGCAGCAATACCCTCTAGATAGAGGGAGGGCTACGAATCTCTCGGGCTAATAACATGCAGTACAACATCACTTAAAAAGTTAAGCACTGCCTTGGTTTCAAACAGAGGTTCTGGGCCAAGAAACAGTGTCGGATGTAAAGGGATATTTTAGGAAAGTGCCTTCTACGCTCTGTTTCTGCTTCCCGGCACTCCAGCAAGACGTGGAGTACGGTCAGCCTTTCACGAAATCTGCCACAGAGGGGGGGCTCAGCACCAGTTAAAAGGTATGAGTGTGTACCATATGTATGCCCTATTCTGAGTCGGCAAAAGAGAACTTCAGATCGTCGTGACTTTGTTAATGATGGCCAGTTCCCTAAATGTGGCTTAATTACATGAAGCTTGTTCAATGTTTGTTGATTCCATAAGTGTTGCCAATAGTTTCGGAGTTTTTTGCGTAAGAATGGCTTCAAGTCTGTGGCAGGAATGGGTATGGACGAATTGTTAGGTTTTGTAGCTGTGGTAGTTGCCATTTTATCTGCAAGCTCGTTACCCTCTATACACCTGTGCCCGGGCACCCAATATATTACAACCTGTTGGTTAGAAGCATACATATTGCAGAGCAGAGAGTATAGGTCGTTTATAACATGATTTTTCTGTTTTCGTAGTGATTTTAACGTTTTGACGACACTTAGGGAATCTGTGAATATAATGGCCTTTGGGAGCTTTGCTTTTCTAATGTGTTTAGCAGCTGACAGTATTGCATAGGCCTCTGCCGTGAAGATACTAGTTTCAGGATGTAGAACGTTGGATTCCGAAAATGATGGGCCAACAGCCGTGTAGGATACGCCGGCTTGTGACTTTGACGCATCTGTGTAAAACTCTGGGCAGGTGTACTTTGACTGAAGCTCTCGAAAGTGCATATGTATGTGCGCATCTGGGGCGTGTTTTGTTACATCTACAAATGATGTGTCGCATTCAACGATTTGCCATTGCCACGGTGGTAACAGCTTTACCGGAGCCATTAGAGGAGTTGTAAGGACTGAAACACCCATTTCCTCACTGAGGTTCCTTAAACGCAGTGAAAATGGCTGTCTTATTGCAGGTCGGTTACTAAAGTGGGTGGCACTAGTCATATCATTTATAGCTGAATAAGAGGGGTGCTCCTCGTTAGAGTGTACTTTCAGATAATACAAGAAACTGGAGTACGACCTCTGGAGATGCAGTGACCACTCATTTGATTCTGCGTAAAGACTTTCTATTGGGCTTGTCCTGAATGCACCGGTTGCCAGGCGGATACCTAGATGGTGAACAGGGTCCAGTATCTTTAGAGCGCTTGGAGTGGCAGACTGATATACTATGGCCCCATAGTCTAAGCGTGTGCGTATAAGGCTTTTGTATAGATTCATGAGGCACTTTCTGTCACTGCCCCATGTTGTGTGCGACAGAATTTTAAGGATGTTCATTGTTTTGTGGCATTTGTTCTTTAGGTGTTTTATGTGTGAAATGAAGCTTAGTTTGGAGTCTAAAATAATGCCTAGAAATTTTTGTTCGGTGTTCACAGGCAATCGCAGTCCATGCAGCTTTATGTCAGGATCCGGGAGTAGGTCTCTCTTTCTTGAGAATAGAACGCAGGAACTTTTCAGTGGATTTAACCAATCCACTCAAATGCCCATGTTGACACTTTATTGAGGCCAAGTTGAATCTGTCGCTCGCAGACTGCGAGATTACAGGACCTAAATCCTATTTGCACGTCATCAACGTAAGTAGAATAAAATATATTTCGTGGCATGTATGCACGCAAAGAATTCATTTTTAGTATAAACAGAGTGCAACTAAGTACACCACCTTGTGGTACACCAGTTTCCTGAATAAATGGCCTGGACAGGGCATCGCCAACTCTAACATGGAATGTACGATTGAATAGGTAACTTTCAATTATATTAAGCATATTACCACAGATGCCCATTTCTGAGAGATCCCTCAAAATACCGTAGCGCCAGGTTGTGTCATATGCTTTTTCGATGTCAAGAAACACGGCCAGAAAGAATTGTTTGTGGACGAAAGCGTCATGAATGCATGTTTCAATGCGCACGAGATGGTCGGTTGTGGAACGACCTTCTCTAAACCAACATTGGTATGGGTCGAGTAATTTGTTTGCTTCAAGGAGATGTAAAAGCCGACGATTAATCATCTTTTCAAATAGCTTGCAGATGCAACTTGTTAATGCTATGGGCCGGTAACTTGCGACTGAGGACGGATCTTTTCCTTGTTTCAAGATAGGTACCACAATAGCTTCTTTCCATGAATCTGGAAAGTACCCTGCTGCCCAGATGGTGTTGAAAAGGGACAGTAGTGCTACTTGTGTGTCAGGATGAAGATGTTTAATCATTGTGTACATGACTCTATCAGGTCCCGGGGCAGATTTCATACAGGTGTTCAAGGCAGCTTTGAGTTCGGCAGTTCTAAATGGTAGGTTATAAGGTTCATTGGGGCTACATTTACGGTTCAACGCCTTATTTCCCGCTACTTCTTTGTGTTTGAGAAATGCCTCTGAATAATTGGCTGAACTGGATACACGCTGAAAATGTTCCCCAAGTGCGTTAGCCTGGTCTTCAAGGCTGTCGCCTTGATCATCTACCAACGGCAATAGGAAAGGTTGCTGACTTGATAATTTGCGTAGTCTGTTCCACACTTTTGCTTCCTGCGTGTAGGAATTTATACTCGAGATTAATTTTTCCCAGCTCTCTTTTTTAGCTCTACGTCGCGTTCGCCTGCCTTGCGACTTCACGTGTTTGAAATTTAGGAGATTTTCTGCCGTTGGGCACTTTCGTAGCAAGCCCCAAGCCTTATTTTGATTCTTACGAGCAGTCCTACAATCTTCATTCCACCATGGAACACGCCTCTTTTTTGGAGCCCCATTTGTTTGTGGTATGCACTCGAATGCGGCGTCAGTTATAAAATCGGTAAAAAAGGTGACAGCATCGTTGATATTAAAATCGTTAAGAGCATTTTGAGGCATCTGTGTTATTTGGTAAAATTTTTCCCAATCGGCGGAATATAGTTTCCATCGAGGGGTCCGTGTAAAGAGATCATGTTGTTCTGATGTTTTAAGACAGATTGGAAAGTGATCACTGCCATATAGGTTCTTAATTACGTCCCATTCCAGGCAGGGCAGAATTGTGGCAGAGCAGATAGCTAGGTCTATTGCAGAGTAACTGTTGTGTGTCATACTGTAAAACGTCGGCTCTTTCTTATTGAGTAGGCATACACCGGAGTTCAAGAGAAACTGTTCTATCATGCGGCCCCTCGCATCACACCGCCGGTCACCCCAGAGCGGATTGTGTGCGTTGAAATCACCGAGTAGGATAAATGCCTCCGGAAGCTGGTTTATGAGAGATTTGAATTCTAAGCTGTTTAGTTTATAGTCAGGAGGGATATATATGGAGCAGATTGTTACAAGCTTATTAAGTATAATCGCTCGAATAGCAACTACTTCGAGACGGCTTTGAAGTATCAACTGCTGGCTAGCAGTAGAGTTTATAGTGATGATTGCAACGCCGCCTGCCGAGGCAAGGGCGTTCTCGCGGTCTTTACGAAATATGACATAGGAATTCAGGAAGTTCGTGTTGATAGATTTTAGATGTGTCTCTTGGATACAGAGTACTTTGGGGTTATATTTTTCTAGCAGTTCCTTAATGTCATCAAGGTTACGCAGTAGACCTCTAGCATTCCACTGAAGGATCTGCGTCGCATGCATAATAACAAAAAATAGAGGGGAGGTGTACTCTGCATGCCAAGAGTTCTACATTTATGAAATGCTTTTCTTTCCGGGACCTGTTATTCTCGGCTTTTCTTTTGCGGCACGCTCAAGAGAGCTGCGCCACTCATTCGACACTGATGGTGCCGAGATGCTTGGGTTTGTATGCATTGCCTCCTGGGAGGCACTGGATGAGCGCGCTGCGCGCGAAGAGACATGTACTTTAGGCCTCCCCTCACGAGGAGAGGCGCGTAGGACCACTGAGCCGCTAGGCTGCTGGTCCGTCTTCGAAGATGGCAGAGCGGCATCTGCCGCGTCCGCCTAGGGGGCGGGAGGCGGATCCGCCGGCCCTACATGTGAGGTCCGAGCGGTCGCCTTCGACCATTGTGACACTGCCCTCTTCTGTGCCACATCGGTGTAAGTAGTGCACTGCACTATTGAGAAACGCTTTCGTGCTTCCTTGAAAGAGATGTTTTCTTTGATTTTCAATGTTATGATTTCTTTTTCCTTTTTCCAGGCAGGGCAAGATCGAGAGTATGAGGGGTGCCCACCGTCGCAGTTTGCGCAGTGGAGTGCGTTGTTACAGTCGTCAGCGGGATGGTCATCAGGTCACCGCATTTAGCACACGTGAGCTGCCCTCGGCAGCTGAGAGATCCGTGGCCATACCTCTGGCACTTGAAACATCTTCGAGGGTTGGGTATGTATGGCCTGACGCGTATTTTGATATATCCTGTTTCAATATACTCAGGAAGTCTGCTCGAGCCAAATGTCAAAATCAGGTGCTTGGTAGGTATTTCTTTGTCATCACGGCGTATTTTGATTCTTTGCACATTGATCACATTGTGCTCTTTCCATCCTTCTAGCAATTCCACTTCACTAAGGTCGATTAAGTCGTCGTCTGAAACTACCCCACGAACAGTGTTCATGGACTTATGCTGCGTGACTGTGATCGGAATGTCTCCGATTTTCTCAAGAGTTGTCAATTTCATGTGTTGGTTTTTGCTGCAGATTTCAAGAAGCAGATCTCCACTTGCCATTTTGGTTGCTTTGTAGCCTGGGCCAAGCTTTTCTGCAAGGCATTTGGACATAAGGAACGGGAAAATTACTCGAGCTGATTTTTCTTGTTGTTCACTGTGCAGTACATGGAAGCGAGGAAAGTTTTCTTTGGTTTGGCTCAGGAACTGAAACGTGACATCGGTGCGCCCTCTCTTGAGAGGGCGATCAGGTAGGGGAGCAAAGGGAGTACCCATTACTTAATTTCTTGTTATTCAGCAGCGATGGTAGCCATCCACCACCGAGCCCAACGAGGGGACGCTACAAGGTTTAAGTAACACTCGCAGACGCCAGCTATACATCACTGCTAAAACCTAATATAATAGACCCAAGGTTGGATGAACTACACCAGGTTAACCTTGCTGCCTGGAAGATTAGAAGTAAAACGAAGTAAACAGAAGACAGGACAGATGGAAAGTGAGAGAGAAAGACGAAGACTGGAGGGAGAGAGAGACAGGAAAAGGCAACTACCGATTTCCCCCGGGTGGGTCAGTCCGGGGGTGCCGTCTACGTGAAGCCGAGGCCAAAGGGGTGTGTTGCATCTGCCGAGGGGCCATAAAGGTCCAAGCACTCAGCATCGGCTCAACCCCCAGGATCCCCTTTTCCCCGGACACGGCTAAGCCACGCACGGTTAAACGTGGGAGGGTCCAACCCTCGTGTGCTCGGGTACGTGGTGGCGCAACTCACCACACGCCTGCTTGCGCAGACGCCCCTGCGGGGGGCAGTTGAGGCAAGCAATGAAGACTTTACATGGCAGCGCCCACGGAATCGCTGCGAAAGGGTCAATAAGCACCCAGCCTATCTCTTTACCACGTCAAAGTTTTGTCATATTGTTAGGGGGGGGGGGTTGTTCAGACCAAAGGCTTATCTATTCCATTTACAAGTACCACGAAGCGCAGCTGCAACAACAAAGATGACAGACATTAGTGACCATTTTCTCAAGTTCTGTTTCTATGACGTAGTGCTCTGTGGCAGACATGTAGCAAGTACGTTAATGAATCGGTCAGACATTTCCAATATCAATGCGATAAGTGACGACTCTTGTCAGTCACTGTGGGGTAAAGAAAAAATTTGTTTAAAAGTTATGCAGATGTTGGAATCTATGCAAGGCGAATTTTAAGCAAAGCAGTCTATAAAATGCTTTACACGTAATGGCGAAGCATACAATATGGTGAGAACAGGTGCATGCAAAGAAAAGTATGACATGTATCAAGCAACATTTAGGGATTCTCTACCTCTTGTCACAGTAAGACATGCCCTTTCCCGAGGATTGGCCAAGAACAGGCACACTCCCAAGTAGCACTTACATAATGGCTAAATCAAAGAATTCATCATCATCATCATCATCATCAGCCTATATTTATGTCCACTGCAGGACGAAGGCCTCTCCCTGCGATCTCCAATTACCTCTGTCTTGCGCTAGCGTATTCCAACTTGCGCCTGCGAATTTCCTAACCTCATCATCCCACCTGACTTTCTGCCGTCCTCGACTGCGCTTCCCTTCTCTTGGTATCCATTCTGTAACCCTAATGGTCCACCGGTTATCCATCCTACGCATTACATGGCCTGCCCAGCTCCATTTCTTCCGCTTAATGTCAACTAGAATATCATATACCCCCGTTTGTTCTCTGATCCACAGCGCTCTCTTCCTGTCTCTTAACGTTACTCCTAAGATTTTTTGTTCCATCGCTCTTTGTGCAGTCCTTAACTTGTTCTCGAGCTTCTTTGTTAACCTCCAAGTTTCTGCCCCATATGTTAGCACCGGTAGAATGCAATGATTGTGCACTTTTCTTTTCAACGACAGTGGTAAGCTCCCAGTCAGGATTTCGCAATGCCTGCCGTATGCACTCCAACCCAATTTTATTCTTCTGTAAATTTATTTATCATGATCAGCGTCCCCTGTGAGTAATTGACCTAGATAAACATATTCCTTTACAGACTCTAGAGGCTGACTGGCGATCCTGAATTCTTGTTCCCTTGCCAGGCTATTGAACATTATCTTTGTCTTCTGCATATTCATCTTCAACCCAATTCTTGCACTTTCTCGGTTAAGGTCCTCAATCATTTGTTGTAACTCCTCTCAAAAGAATTAGTGAAATGCAATTAACCATTTTGCTATCAGATTGGGGCGCTGCAGAGATATTTTTGAGTCGACATTATAGGTGCAGGTTTTACGTATGACGCTCTTTTTTTGGTTCTCCAGAATGGAGCTGGACATACGTGGTCAGCATATAAGGTTTACCTTAACCACGTCATCATAGGTACCTATAATCTTTGTTTTTATATCCACCGATATGTTCGGCAAGGCCGCAGCCATGATCATTGAAATTCTTGACCTCTGTTGATTTAATATCTTCCATTAAGCCCACTAAACTTCTCGTTAGCCATGGTCAGGAAAGTCAGGGGGGTTTGCGAAGGAAGCCGTGCTTTAAAACAGGCATACCTGCAACCTTTAACTTTAAGATATACAACATGTCGTGGTCATGACACTGAGAAAGAGGAAAGGGGATTGTTGCACAGTTTTTTCATAAAGAAAGCTTGCTCTGAACACACGCTCTTTGAGGGGTACATACACACTTTACTAAAGCTCATTTACCTTTAAACACAGAACACAAGCAGCAGCAAACTTGCAGCAGTGGAGAGTGACAAGGAGAACATAGTTTTTAGATCTTGTTGATTTTTTTTCACCAGAATTGCTGTTGCTGATTTTGCCTGCTTAATGAATTTGTCTGCATAAACTTGCTCAAAACATGTAGTCTCTGGTGTCCTTTCCCCTAGAGAATGCTTCAAATATTCAAAGACCAATGAGTGTAGTGTTTTTTCTGAACGGGACCGGTACAACGACTCATCTTTACAACGAAGTGTCTTATATAAGAAAAGGGTTTGCAGGTTCAGAGCGCTGTGTTATAAAGGCGTTCGACCGTACGCTACTCTGTGTTTATTGACGTTTCTGTTTTTGTTGCTGTACAAAATATCTCTGCTACAAGTATGGGTTGGTTTCTATTTATGCTTTGCAATAAACATTTCTGGCTTTACACTAATCGCCCTGCTTCCATTTGCTATTCACTGTCCCTACAGGACCTAAATTCCAGAACTGTTCATGAAGTTTCTGTAATGAAACATACATACAACAGCTATCGGAACATTCGGTTGCTATTACAGATTGGTTTTATCAGCTCATGTTGCCGCTGTGCAAGTAGGTCCATATCAACGGTTCCGAAATATTTGACCACAAGGAGCACTCAATGTCAGTGTATTGTAATTTTTAGTTGGTTCAGCCCGGATTTAAGAAAATACGAAATGTCCAATTGTCACTGCAACTGACATGGCTAATTTCTTCAACTCTGCCCATCAGTGTAATTGCCAAGTGCAGGGTGTTCTGCTGGCATCACATTTAGGTGGACTTTACACAATGCACACAGTATGTGAAAAAACAATTTTATTGGATTCGTAGGCACATTAACAGCATTTGGAATATCAACAGGCTGATTGAATTCAGTCATATGACCAAATATCTAACTACTGTGTTTTCCTAACTATAAGTCGCAGTATTATTAAAAAAGTTAGTGCAACTTGTGTATGTGTCCTGGTCATGACAGTGACCTAGCTATGATGCCGACCGAAGTGACTAAACTTTTTGACTGCTTCGGAGGAAGAGACTTTTGATGGCTCCAAGTGAAGTGCAATAAATATTGGTTTTCTGCGCCTAAGAGCAGTGACTGTTGACATATTTTTGTGCTTGAACTTTAGGCTTGCAAAATTTTTCTTGCTAAAATTCAGTGCCCCGAAATGGGTAAGCATGACATTTTGCAATGAGTTTACAAGCTTGCGCAGTCAAAATTTATCATGCTGGCCTAGTTAATGTAGGTGCATCTTATATGCCATTTATTTCTTTGTAACGCACGAAATGAGTGGGGGGTGTAACTTACACAAAGGGACGACTTATAGTCCGGAAAATACGGTATGCACTGAACAAACCAAGCCATGTTTTGCTTGGAGGTACATTTCAACTGTTACCACTTTAACATGAGTGCATATACACATTGCACTAACACTTGATGCTAGTTGCATTGCTAGCAGAAGAGAGTGCAACTATAGCACTAGAAATTTCCCTCATTGGCACTGGTGAGGAACTTTGGGATGCAGTAAGATACGTGCCTCCAGGTTGTTCGAAATGAATAGTGTACACAATACCCGATAGAGTGCCATTGCTTACACATACATTTCCAAGGCAAGAAGAAATGAGTAAATATACACCTCTAACACTTCACAACACTTGTAAAAGGAGAGTTGCATGAATGACTTCACTGTAGTTCCCAGAAACTGCAGCTTCTACAAACAATAAAAAACCCTGTCGGCTAGGTCCCAGACACCATTTAAACATGATTGCTGCAAATTTGGTCATTTCTGCGACACCATATAGCTGCAGAAACACGCATGTATTTACAAAATCACTCATGCAGGAGATGATGTGTAACAAATGAAATATAGGTATGGTTGTCAAATAATTAAAACTGCCAATTATGCACCAAGGTATGAAGCTATAGTCCAGACTTTTCAAGTGGAAGTCGCATTGCACTATGATGGAAACAAAAAGCTTTACATGCCAAATAGCTGACGATCCAAAAGAATATCCAATGCATTAAAACTAGTGTTTATCATTGCATTTTCCAAAACCAGTTTCACCTTTCATCGAAAACGCCAAGGACAGACACCTGCTCGATATACAACTTCAAGGAACATTACATAAAAAATGTTGGCGGCACTTCAAAAAAAGGGACTAGAAATGGCAAAGCAGCATGTGCACCAGTTAAATATGAGGAGTTCAATGCTCCTGAGAGATAGACAACTATACTTGAGCAAGTCAAGGAATGCCTAAACTTTCTGACTATTAGTGCATATGCACCACAGCTAGCACCAGTACCACGTGTACAGTGTGTGACCAGTGAGATTTCACAATGCCCAAAAATGGAAGCTCTCCTCGGAAATGTTAAGGACAGACACTTGCTCGATATACAACTTCAAGGAACATTACATAAAAAATGTTGGCGGTACTTCAGAAAAAGGGACTAGAAATGGCAATGCAGCATGCGCACCAGTTTCAATTTGTGCCAAGAGCTTTGATATTAAAAAGCACATTCACCAAACAAACTTGAATGCACCAGTGTTCAGTGACACTCGCTCTGCAAAGCTGGGTAGAGGTACCGACAAAACAGTTTCTACAGCTTGCAAAAGCTCCTCAAACTGTTTTTTGTCAAACCTTAGAGTAAGAATTTCAGCTTCATTTTCGGTAATGTAAACTACGAAGTCGCACTCTGATAAGTTCAAAACGCCCATCACCACATTCATTTGCGTTTCATAGACAAGTTTCGGCTTCTTAGCCTGAAAGTCTCTGAAAGAGTTTTGAAGTCTCAAAGGACACTTCACTTCAAGAGCTCGAGCTTTTCCTCTGCAGCATTCACAGGTGAATGTTACTACACCATCTGGTGATGCACCGATAATTGGCATATGTTTAAACACCTTGAGTCCTACATCTGCAACCGAGGCGGCATGACCCGCTTTTTTAAGGTTACATAAATAGAACTGCTTGGCCTCTGCTTCCTTATGCGAGCCATCTTTCATTGCAGCACTTTGATACGTTGTTGAACGCAGAACTAGACTGACGACTCCTCGCAGGTTTTGGGGTCGTGGTTCTTTGTCCAAGCTTTGTTTACGAGTCAGGCACGCACGAGCTATACTTGCCGTAACCATGCCTTTCCTATACTGCATCCACAGATGTGAATGTGCCTGCAGTCTTGTTAAAGACTCGATATCTGTAATGTCCTGGTCCGTGTATGCTTGCTTGACCCAGGTCAAGAATTCTGGCCCCGAAAGTTCAAGCTTGCTTTTCACAAGGTCCATCGGGGCGGGAATCTTCTGGACGGCTGCAAGAAAGTGTAGGAAGTAGACAAATTTTGTGTTGAAATTTGTGCAGAACATAGCAAAAACTGGTAGGCCTTGACCTAGTTTTTCTTGCTGAGACTTCTGGTTATTTCTAATTGATTTAGGTGATACACAGCTCTCCCTTTACTGCTAATAATTGGCGAGATGGAGTTACGTGAAACTTTGCCACTATGTGTACAATATTTTTCAAACAGACAAAATGCCACTCATAACAGGCGGCTATCTGCAGCATTCCTACTGACTGCGTGCTACATTTAGCAAATGTTTATCTTAGTCCGAAGGCTGCAGCACTCAAAGGAGTAAAGTACCTTCAGGTTCCAATCTTGCGGCATACACCAGCTGTCGAGCAGGTGGCGACTGGACTGGCGCTGTGAATAAATAAGGCAACTCTTACTTCACCTAATACAAAAACACAAAACAATAAAACTGTCTGAAATAAATGAGATCCTACTGGGCCAACCAGTGACGAAGTGTGGTTGTCAGCACCGCGAATTTTCATCGCTGACCTTAATTTGGTGCCGTCACAATCTGTTACACACCATTAGGTGCCCCAAAAGTGAAAGGCTGTATCAGTCAACTACACAACAGAACAACATCTGTGTGCTTTGCTGATCCATTCCTTATTGTTTGATTAAACTGATTTTGTGCGGAAGGATTAGCAGCAGACA
This sequence comes from Dermacentor silvarum, assembly GCF_013339745.2. Classification (NCBI taxonomy): domain Eukaryota; kingdom Metazoa; phylum Arthropoda; class Arachnida; order Ixodida; family Ixodidae; genus Dermacentor; species Dermacentor silvarum. The sequence goes on along the minus strand of NC_051154.1, from coordinate 337,710,615 downwards.
GCGCCCTTCTGGTTATCATTTCTAATTGATTTAGGTGATATACAGCTCTCTTTACTGCTAATAATTAGTGAGGTGGAGTTACGTCAAACTTTACCTGAACAAAGTTTTTCAAACAGACAGCATAACATTCTTAACAAACAGCTGTCAGCAGCATTCCTGCTAACTGTACACTACTTTTAGCAAAAGTTTATCTTAGTCCCAAGGCTGCAGCACTCAAAGGAGTAAAGTACCTTCAGGTTCCAATCTTGAGGCATAAACCAGCTGTCGAGCAGGTGGCGACTAGACTGGTGCTGTGAATAAATAAGACAACTCTTACTTCACCTAATACAAAAACACAAAACAAGAAAACGGTCTGAAATAAATGAGATCCTACTGGGCCAACCATTGACGAAGTGTGGTTGTCAGTACTGCGAATTTTCGTCGCTGACCTTAATTTAGCGCCGTCACAATCTGTTAAACACCACTAGGTGCACCAAAAGTGAATGGCTGTATCAGTCAACTGGGGGCGTGGTACCGGCACGGCTATGGCTGCGCCGCTCACGCGAATGCTCTTCTTTGTGCAGGTGATACTCACTTCGGTTTCATGCCCGTGCTTTTCAAGAAGTTTGCAAGGCGGATCTTTGAAACCTGCGTCATCGGCCAAGGAATCTTCGCTCGTCTGTTCTTCTTGGGAAGCCGCCGATGGAACCAACATCTGCAACGGAACGGACACCACCGCTACTCTTGGACTTTATCCGATACCAGTCAACGAACCTTGGGACGTCGCTTGTCGCCTAGACAACCTACTAATACAGCGGAACCTCAGTCTGCCTCTGGGGCGTGGTACCGGCACGGCTATGGCTGCGCCGCTCACGCGAATGCTCTTCTTTGTGCAGGTCAGTCAGTATGCAACGTGCGACACTTATTCTATTCTCATTCTTCCGGTACCACCCCCAGTGCTCTTTGCGAGTGTAAGAGCTCATGCCTGCCGCTTTCGACCTGTGTCTTGTAGGCGCTATCGGTTCAAGTTGCTACGCCGTTTCGCATTTTACTTCTTGTTGTTACTTGTATGTGGTGACGTCGAGATGAACCCTGGCCCCGACGATTCAGTTCTTAAACAGTTTTTAGACAGACAAAAGGAAATTAAGAAAAAACTGGGTGCTATTGAAAAACACCAAGCTGAAAGTAGCTCTGCCATATCGGACCTCAACGAACGTATGACTAAATTAGAAACAACGCTTACTAAACTTGAGGAATTGCACAGCGTCGTCAAGGGATGCAAACAGATTTGCGAAGTGCAGCAAGTTCAGCTACAGGCGCTTGTAGATAAGGTTGATGACCTTGAAAACCACAGTAGGAGGTGCAATTTAATTTTCTATGGTGTGAAAGATGAGCGTGAAACGTACGAAAAGGCTGAGGACCATATCTTAGAAATTTGTCAGTCGAAGCTTCAATGTGAAAACTTATCAATAGAGAGAGCACATCGTCTTGGAAGGGGTAATCCTAATAAGAAGCGGCCAATAATGGTCAAGTTCCTTTCGTTTAAGGAAAAGCACGCAGTGTTATCAAGCGCAAGAAAATTGAAGGGCTCAGATATTAGTATTTCAGAGGACATTTCCGAGAGCGTGCGCAAAAAGCGGAAACGACTGTGGGATTATGCTAAGGCTAATCGAGTGAAGACTGACAAAGTAAACCGCAAGTTCACTACTCTTTATATAAATAAGGTGAAATACGTCTATGATGAATCCCTAGACCAAGTTGTGCAAGCAGACTGACAGGAACTGAAAGCGGATGGGTCTGTGCTTTCTTTTCTTATTGTGAATTGCAGAAGCATACGTAATAATGTGATGAATTTTCTAGCCTTGTTGATATGTCTAGACCAACTGCCGTTCTTGGATCTGAATCCTGGCTCGATGCTGACGTTGAGGATAATGAAGTGTTTCCCACAGGCTTTGTTTGTTACCGTAACAAACAAAACAAGGGCTTTGTTTGTTACCGTAAGGACCGAAATCGTTTCGGGGGAGGCGTTTTTATTTTAGTGGATGCGACAATGTGCTCCCGGGAAATTGATATTGAATGCAGTCAAAGTGAAATGTTGTGGGTAGAGATTAGATTGAAGAAAGGTAGGTCATTATCGGTATGTTCGTTCTATCGCCCACCAGGAAGCAAAGTTAATATTCTAGGTGAGCTTACCGCGACAATGGAAACAGTGAGCACTGATTACCCAGTTATAGGCGGTGATTTTAATCTTCCAGAAATCGATTGGTCTCTAGCAGATCCCACTTCCAGCGCTTGCAGTCAGTCAAGTAAAGAAATGTTGAAGATATGTCGCCTCTTCGAGTTAACACAACTAGTTCTAAAGCCGACAAGGGCAAAAAATGTTTTAGATTTATTTTTCACTAACACGCCAGAGGCGGTGCGTTCTACAACAGTGCTGCCGAGCATAAGCGACCACCAAGCTGTATTGTGCGATACGAATTTGCAGTATGTGAGAGCTGCTAACAGTGGTCCACGGTGTATCTACAGCTATCAAAAAGCACGTGTCAGTGATATGACCTTGGCTCTAAATTCCTACTACGATGTGTTTGAGACACAGGCTGAATTCATGAATATGGAAGAGCTATAGAAAGTATTTAAGAACAAGTCGCTCGAGATGCGTGAAAGATATGCACCATCATGGGTTATGATTGCGCGGCGCAGCAAAAGTAAGCCGTGGTGTTCGCGACACGTGAAATGTAAGGCCAGGCAGAGAGCGCACGTTTACGCTGCTTATAAGAAAAACCCTTCGTTGAAGCTTAAAGATAAACTCAAAAACAAAACTGAAGAGATGAAGGCAGCTATGCAGACAGCCAAAGATAAGTACTTCAGCACGTTCCACCTGCGCATACAGAAAAGACCGAAAGAACTATGGCAATTCTTTAAAGTGAACAATAAATATGTATTATGAATCCCGGCCCTTGATAGCGACGGTGCTACTGTACATAACGAAATTGAAAAAGCCGAGTGATTCATCTCGTTTTTCAGTTCTGTGTATGCTGCTCGTGTTGACACTCAAAACACCCCAGTGTTAGGTGAGCCCATGGGCGATATCATGATCGACCAACGAGGAATAGAGGCCGTTCTCATAACACTGAATTCGTCTAAAGCAACTGGGCCGGATGCTTTGTCACCGGCACTGCTCTCTTTGTACCCACGGGAAGTGTCCAAATACCTGTGCGTAATTTTTACTAAATCTTTATTAGAAATCTCTTTACCGGATGACTGGAAACTTGCCACTGTCGTCCCTGTGCATAAAGGTGGACCGCGAAGTAGTGTTTTGAATTACCGGCCTATCTCGCTTACTAGCATTGCTTGTAAGATACTTGAGCATGTACTTTACAGTAATGTTATGAGCCACATGAACGTGCACTCTTTGCTCAGCCCCCATCAGCATGCATTTCGTAATGTATTTTCCTGTACAACACGGACGCTTGAGTTAACGTATGATTTAGCAGGAGCTTTGGATAAGGGTTTTTCTGTTGACTGTTTGTTGCTAGATTTCAAGAAGGCGTTCGATGTTGTCCCTCACTCTTTACTTATAGAAAAATTAGAAATGTATACTATAAACAGCACGGTTGTTAATTGGATAAAGAATACCTAAATTTAAGAAAACAGAAAGTTGTGGTTAATGGAAAAACATCCCGTGAAGTTGATGTGTCCTCTGGCGTGCCCCAAGGATCAGTCATAGGACCGCTTTTGTTTCTCATCTATATAAATGATATTTGCTCCAGAATTTCATCGCAAATGAGGCTATTTTCCGATGACTGTGTTTTGTACAGGACTATTAATACTACCCATGACTGCAATGTCTTACAAAATGACCTGTATAAGATAAATGAGTGGTGCAACAAGTGGCACATGCTCATTAACTTGAAGAAAACCGTTCATATGCGTTTTTCGAGGAAAAGAACAACTCATGACTTCTGTTACTCTTTAAATTCAACCACGATGTTATCAGTTCAGGAGCACAAACATCTTAGTGTTTATTTCACACCTGTTCTTTCTTGTAGCCGTCACATTGATCACATCACAACTAAAGCATGCCGCGTTCTAGGTTTCCTGCGCAGAAATGCAAAAAAGTTGCCACTGGACACAAAGGTATCATTGTACAAATCAAATGTCCGATCTGGTCTGGATTATGCGTGTGCTGTGTGGGATCCGTGGTCGGCACGTGACGTAAACAGTTTAGAAAGAATTCAAAGCATAGCCGTTCGTTTTCTTTGTTCAAATTATGCCAGGAATTTCAGTGTTTCAAGAGCAAAAGAAAGCCTCGGTTGGGAATCACTGCAGCAACGCAGGAAATATCTAAGATTGAAATTTTTTCACAACATATTCCACTCTCGAACAGATATAGACCCCGGGAAATATTTTTCCAAGCCTGATTATGTTTCTGAACGGCTGGACCATGAAAATAAGGTTAAAGAAATAGCGTGCAAAACTGAAGCGTTCAAAATGTTATTTTTTTCCAGAACCATAAGCCAATGGAACAAGTTACCATCCGATGTCGCAACGATTTTTTCAAATGATGTATTTTCAAACTGTATACGCCCACTGAAGTAAGATAGTGTTTTTGTGTGTATGTGCGAGTATGGAAGTGTTCCGGGTACATGTTTTGTTTTGCCTGCTTTATTGATTGGTTCTTTGTTTCCTTCTCCCCCCCGCTGTAATGCCTACGGGCGCTGTGGGTATTGTGATAAATAAATAAATAAATAAAACAGAAAAACATCTGTGTGCTTTGATGATCCATTCCTTATTGTTTGATTCAGCTGATTTTGTGCGGAAGAATTAGCAGCAGATAGCGCACTTCTGGTTATCATTTCTAATTGATTTAGGTGATATACAGCTCTCCCTTTACTGCTAATAATTGGTGAGATGGAGTTACGTCAAATTTTACCTGAACAAAGTTTGTCAAACAGACAACATAACATTCTTAACAAGCAGCTGTCAGCAGCATTCTTGCTAACTGTACACTACTTTTAGCAAAAGTTCATCTTAGTCCCAAGGCTGCAGCACTAACGAAATATAGTACCTTCAGGTGCCAGACTTCCTGCATCCGCCAGTTGAGGAAGCAGGTGGTGACTTGAATGGCGCTGCAAATAAATAAGATAACTCTTCACCTAGGCTAATACAAACACAAAACAAGAAAACAGTCTGAAATGAATCAAATTCTACTGGGCCAATCAGTGGTGGAGTGTGGTTGACAGCAATGACTGCAAGCGAAGTGAAAAAAATAGAAACTGAGGGTGCAACACATGTGGTATCTGTCTGTCAGGCACTCTGACTACCCAAATCTTGCGCCTCACTTGCGGTATGTCATACCACCAAGGCCAAATTTTTTACTCACGTTAGTCCCCGACCTTAATTGAGTGCCTTTACAATGTGTTTCGTGCTAACAAGTGCTGCTGCCTTCATGGTAATGGCTGGATCTGCATAGGTGTCTTGAGTCGTGGCATGTCTCACTGCATGATGGCACACGTGCTTGTGTTTGAGAGTAGGTAAATCTAGTTCTGTGGTCTCCCTGCGAGTAACAAAGTGAACATTGGCTTGACAAACAAAATATTATTTTCGTAAAGCTGTGGCCACATTCTCTGCTTTCCACCAATGTTGATGTAGAACTGCTTTCCGGCCCACCTATCACTGTTTCCAGCTAGTTTAAAGTGTACGACTTCATAAACCCACTCACAACTGCGGATAAAAAAAGTCTCATAAAGACTGTTCACAACGATTTTCGTGTTGGGACTGCAAGATTGCACCCTCCGACCAGTAAGCGTTCCAGAGCACAAAACTATGAATTCGCTTTAGCTTTAGCAGCACAGGCTGACTGACAAGCAGTCACTATGTTTTATTGCCATTTTGATCAAGTGTTCTTAAAATACGAAAAAACAACCTCTCTACTAAACCTTGTCATAGCGAAGCCACAATGCTTGGGGTGATGCATTCTGCAGGTTCCTCCGAAATGTGTCCAAATCGCCAGGGAGTGCCTGGGGACAAGGGTCATAAGATCTTTTTCTCTTGGTGGAATTTGTCGCGTTGGGGCTTGCCACCTTGAAAGTAACGTCTTTCAAGGGCTTTGAAGGCTCCAGCTTCTTGGCTAGAAATTGAAATGATTGTTGTAACTTCTGTTACAATCTGGTTATATATAGCGCACGAAGAAAATGATTACCTCCAGGGGGAACAATCCAAGCACACGGCAGATCCGTGCACGTAGGCTGGAGGGAAGCTGCACTGGTGGCGGTCAGCAGCAGACTAAAAACATGCTGGCATGTTCCACTTAATCTGTAAATACAAAACAGGGCCATTTGAAGTGTGAAAAAATTGTCTGTTAAACATTGCCACATACCTTGGGTGTAATGATCTGCGTCCGCGTAAACCCACTTCGCTTTCAAACACTCGACGATTCATGTTACGGACAAAATATTTTAAGAGTTGATGTTAAACAAACAATCCATTTCTTGAAATGTGGGCTTACAGTGCAAATGCTCAAAATGATACCTAATGCAGCACAGCCGAAGGTAGAAAGAAAAGACAGTAAACGTGGTAGCACATGAAATGCACATAAGCAACTTCTGCAATGTGCATATCAAATGCCAGCGCAGTAGCAGCACAAATAGGACGCAACTAACGCCTATTACACAGTGAAGCGAAAGGACGCAAACAAACCGAACAAAATAAGAGGTTTGCGCTGGTATTCTTTTCTTTTTCTTTTTTTAGCGCCTCAAACGACTGGGCTACTGCAGATCACGCTACAGTAGCCAAAGGCTGCATGCACACGTACAGTATGTATGTACATACGTACGTACAGGCATGAGCCGAGCAAAATGCAACGTGAGCGAAAAGCAAAGCAGCGGTTCATGTTCTCGTGTTCCGCACAGTGGTTAAGTTTTTGTGCTGTATATTTTAGAGAAGTTACGCACCCGACCCGCCGCGGTTGCTCAGTCAGCTAAGGCGTTGCGCTGCTGAGCACGAGATCGCGGGATCGAATCCCGGCCGTGGCGGCCGCATTTCGATGGAGGCGAAATGCAAAAACGCCCGTGTGCTTGCGTTGTAGTGCACGTTAAAGAACCCCAGGTGGTCAAAATTAATCCGGAGCCCTCCACTACGGCGTGCCTCATAATCAGAAGTGGTTTTGGCACGTAAAACCCCAGAAAGAAGAAGTTACGCACCCGAATGTACGAACAGCTTGTCATTCTCGTGCAGCTACATTGAAGCACGAGAGAATCGGTCCCGACATTGCCTGTGACAGTTTTTACTATGTTTACGTTGCCTCAAGAAGCTGCCGCCGCTCTCAACTATCAGTGCTAGATATATAGCGACGCGCTAATATTACATTACACTGACGTAGCTTTCAACATCTTAACCCTTCAGCCCTGGTGTCGTCAAATGACGACATGACTTAGAATCAGAATTTTTAGCATGAAAAAAGAACCGAAACTGCTTGTATTTTTCCCGCATCGTACTATTGAAAGTGCTAGTGCCATCGCCATGGTTAGTGACGTGACTCTACGCAGCCGTATCGAACGAGGAAGAAGAAAAGACAACAACAAACATGGCAGATGCGCCGTCAGGTACGTCCACTTTTTTATTGCGATATCAATTAAATGGACACTCCAAAGCAGATTTCTGCCGTCGGCGTCGTCGTCGCCGTCACCGTGAGGTTCCGTATGACGTCAATGGAGATGAAATCGTCGCCGCGCGCCGAACGCTGTATGTGCGAGTGAAAGGGCGCGAGGGACGCGCGCTTTCACGGGGAGTGAACGCACGGCGAACAAACGCGCGTTCTGCGCCGTGCTCCCTTAAGGGCTGCAGAAGTAGGCGTCTCTTTCCTCCTTTACAATCACCATATATGTAGAGCAAACGTGCCTTCTTCCGACGCGTGAAAGGCCATGGGGGGGGGGGGGGGGGGGGAAGGGAGGCGACGTTTAGCTGCGGTACCAAGTGCCTATTTGTATCACAGGCTCCGGCAACAGTCACCAACGCCACACGCATTTTGTGCGAACGCGGGCAAAACGCCGACGGCGTCGACAACAGTTCTGCGTGTTGCCGGTGCTGCTGCATGTCAAAGTTTATACAGCTGATAAAGCTACTATCATTACTCCGTATAGCTCTCTACAAATTTGCTATCGCAATTGATGCTTCGCCTTTCAGGGGAAACTGCGACTTTTTTCTTTTATAATTGAATAACCCCTGTGTAGTTTACGTTGCGTTTTTTATAGTGTCTAAACAGATTGCAGAGGACGCATGTACTTGAATAAGCGCCATTGCATGGTGATATTACTTGTAAGATGATGTTTTTTCCGTGTGCGGTTTTGACGACAGCAGGGCTTTGTGGTTGTATATGGCGTGCCGTTGGCTTGCCATTGCGTCCGATTTCATTGGGTGTTTTTTTTTCTTTTTTTCAGGCACGCCTATACCGTTGTAAGATGGATGTGAGGGCGATGACGTGGCCGGTATCATGGTCGTGTCGAGGACATTGTGCGCGTACTCGCACGAAAGACACCCCTGGAGAGAGCCGGAGGCCGGGGACTGTGCGGTAGCGCATCGGGTGGTCGACGAGATGGTATCGGGGCAAGTCGAGGGAGGAAGGCTTGTCTGATGGTGGCTGACGGGCACAGGACGAGATGCGGGTAGCGCTGGCGGTGTGAACGCAGGCAGTGATTCGCACACCGTGCGGTCAGCCACTGGAAGAGGGTAGTACGATGGCTGTACGAGCCTTGCCGTCGTTCCTACTCAGAAGGGCGAAGGCGGCGAGCTGAGCGGCGGCTGCGACGACCAGCGTGGCAAGCTTCTGGAACGACACTGCACGTGCCGAGCTTGCGCCTCGAGCACGCGCTGCGCTTCCTTATTTTTCACTTCTTTGACAGCTGGCGCGAAGGCACCGGCGCGAAGACACCGGCTGAGAGCGCCGACCAAAACGCCTAGCGTTGCGGCGTCGGTGGGCGCTACACCGTGTATACCGACAGATTCATTCTATTCCCGCCAGAACTTGCGTTCTAGGCATCTGGAAGAATGCACGGATGCAATTTTGCGTGAACTTGATAATGGAAACTTGTCTGATGTGGAGGGAGAAATCGACGGATCTTCAGACAGCGGTGATGAGATTGAGCAGCCTGAGCCAGATATTTTACGTTATCAATTAATGCCTCAGTTGTGAACGCATGGCTGGAGTATAGAAGTGATGCAGCTGCACAAGGACTGATGCCTGGCAAACAACGGGACTTACTGGACTTCACCCTCCATATTACTGAAGCACTTGCACGAGCCGACAGCCGGCCAAAGGTGAAAAGCGAGGAAGGCCGTCACTATCCTCTCTGGTGACTTCGAAAAAAGCAAGACATGCTGAAAGTAGGCCTGTACAAGACGTCAGGTTTGATCAGGTGGGACACTGGCCTCTTCGTACCGACAGCAGGGAACAGCGTTGTAAGCTTGAGGGATGCACAGGACAAACCCGTATCATGTGCGAAAAATGTAACTTGCACATGTGTCTTGCCAAGGCTCGAAACTGCTTCAGAGGCTTCCACATGAACAATTAGTGAAGTTTGTGTTTGCAATGATTGTGTTTTCCACTTCTGAATAAATTATCTTTTCACTGCGTTTCGCAACCACTGAGCCCTGATGTGCGGTTGTCACGACATGACTGTAAATCGGCAAATAATAACACAAATGACTTAATTTTTTGCTCAGGCATGTTTCTAGAGTCCTTGTGGTGTAAAATATGCAAAGCAAAACAATATATGCTAGAAATAAAAAATCCAGGGCTGAAAGGGTTAAGGGATCGCATGCGAACAGAAAAATTTACTCACCCGGCCGAACAAAGGCAATGCGCCTCGGAGACGGCTCCGGTATCCTTCCGGACTGCGGCGTGCACCACGTAGTAGCCGCCCTTCATCAACGGCAGGCAAATCGACCGCAAAACACCTACTGCACTCTGGGGTGACACTTCATGATACATCATATTGCGGACGTAGCCTTCTTCTTTAAAATGTCGACCCCTCTCCAACTGGCGATCGCAACGCATACCCGAGGACAACAGGTAGTCGTTTATGAGCCGCTCTGTTGGCGCAGGACCGCGAATGTGTCTTACCCAGCCATCACCAAGAGCCAAGTAGCCTCCCGGAACTATGTGCTGGCCTGCGGTGGCCATTCGCAATAAATACGCTCCACGCAACAAGAAGCACGCCGAAACAACCAGCTGAAACCACGTGGAACGCTCACATGGGTCTTACGGAACCCTACCAAAACGTTTCCAGTGGTTTGCGGCAGGTGGCAGCACAGGAAAATGAAAAAGGCGGATTCTGGGTTGGGGGTGACTAGCCTGCTGTTAGGGGATCGGTGGTATTCCTAAATAAACGCATCACTGTTTCGATGATCCAAATATAATCTCACTATCAGGGAGGGAGCAGTCTACCTGACTGGAGCAGTATTTTTTTATTTGGGGTGTTGCTACGTTGCGCTCCGCAACACCCCAACGACCGCCGCTTCGCTTCGGCGCCCGGCGCCACGGCGTTTGTGGCGGCGGAGTTCAAACGACCGCGCTGGCAAACAGAGAGGAAAACAAAAGGAAAAGCGTGATTAAGAAAAAAAAATCGTGCAAACCGCCCTGGCACGATTTTTTTTCTTAATATCGCGCTTTTCCCGCCCTGGCACGATTTTTTTTTCTTAATATCACGCTTTTCGAACCCGAGTAGGCGGGATCCCGAGTAAGCGGGATTCGAACCCGAGTAAGCGGGATCCCGAAGCGAGCGCCCTAACCACTCAGCCATACTGCCACACTTGCAAAGACTGCAAGCATACGAACCATATGATTGCGTTCGAGCGCCCTCGGCGAAAGCAACCACCTAGAAACGCGGTACGCGCGAGCGGCGCAGCGTGGCGCCAGCGGTCGAGCGCTGTACGGGGGCGCAATTAGAAATACGCTCCCCGAACGCCACGTCGGCACTCGGGAAAGGAGCTGGACGGAAGCGGCGGCCGAGCACGTCGCTAGGCCTAACCCGTCGAGCCTCCCTGCCACGTCAGCAACAGCGACCGGGTCAAACAGGCTTCCAAAACGAGCGAGTGGACGGACCGACTTCAATGCAGCAATGTTTATGCGACGGTCGGCGAAAACAACCACATGGAGAAAAATGCTACAAGTTTCCGTTTGGAAAGATACGTGCATCGACGAACTCTGTAAGAACGATCCTTTCTTGTGTCGCCACAACAGTAGACTAGATTAGCCAGACTTTGGTGTAGGAAACGCCCAGGACTAACGTAGGTGAAGTTAACGGCAGGTTTATTAGTTCATTAGATTGTATTTTTGGGAACCCTTATTTATTCATGGTGTTTTAGTTAAGTGTGTGCTAGTTCGAGTGAGCTTATAGTTTAAGGTTTTGGGCTTTGAGTGCTATTAAAATATGCTTGCTGTGTTGCCATACGTTTCCCAACCTCATCTCTTTTAACACCCGCACGCCCCCGAGATCAGTGACAACAAAACAAACATCGGATTCTAATTTGAGTATACGAGAAAAAAGCCTGATAAGCAGCCAGGGATTCTTGAATGATATCGCGTTCCACTCTTAAAGGGGAAGCTTAAGCGTCCTCCAATTCTGATGGTGTTTCGCTGTATACTTTGGTTCTGGAAACATTGAAGGGAATGTTGAAAACAGAGCCTTTCTTAGTTTTGATCGGGCCCCATGTCGCAAAAAATACGGTTTCGGTGTCGGCGTCAACGGCGTCCAAAATGCTACCGCGTTCCACTCTTAAAGGCAAAGCTTAAGCGTACTCCAAGTTTTTATCTAGAAAAGGTATATATAAAGGTCTATTCTGAGCCATTATATACTTAGCCATCGATGTGGATATGCACGAAGTTAATACAAAGATATTATCATGCAAGCGTCAGCCTGGCTTAAATCAATTCTGTAGTTCTCCCAATATTTATTTCCACCAACTTCAACACTTCCGATTTTTACGGCTTACTTTGCTATATATTACCGACGTCACTGTAACTGGGCTGTACGAGCTCGTCCTATCTATATCACCTTTGTCTTTATCGATAAGGTTCATAGTGCTTTCACGCCACCCATTAAGAATCTTCTTGGTTTCAATCACTTGCTCTGTGGCATTATTTGAACCCAGCTGTTTGATCAACAGCTTTGGGATTTGATCCGATCCTGATGCTGTGTTATAGGAGGCATTCACTACTACTTTTCTACTTGAAGCTTCCTGCGTTAATTTCTGTACGTTCCGGCTTCTCTTTTGCTGGACCTATCTGAGCTGAGCGTATACCCTTTCCTTTTTGTTGACTTTATCCTAACACGAACAGGTGTGCCATCTGGTAGTGCACCATGGAGCGTCAAACGACGCAGATAGCTCCAGTACCGACCTGCAAAATGCTTCCTATCGAGCGAGCGTGACCTGCATAAATTTATTTCTGCTTGTTTGGAAGAAACTCGTCAGCAAAGGCAGCCAACTTTGCGCGGTGCCTTTTGCGCGTCATAACTGACATTTGTGAAATGGCAGGCGGCGGCGTGAAGCAGGCGCAAGCGACTGTAACTCAGCGAACGCCCCTTCGCTGCTCGCCAACAGAATTGAACGCCTTCGTGCCCTCGAGTTACAACTAAGGTAGCCCAGCGTTCCCCGCCGCTACGAGTGCATCGTGGTCGTGTCACACTGTCGCGGACAGTGTCTCGCTTCCGGTCTCCCCATTAATAATGCGAATAGCATTCTTGGCATTGCCAGACCAGTTTCCTTTCCGACTATCTAATTATCCAGCTATCCACCTGTCCCACCAATAATGTGGGCCTATTCCGAAGGTAGTGCCGTCTAATATGTGTCCCGGTCACCTGGGTATGCTGCCACTGGGTCACTGCGTTACGTGCCGTTCATCGATGAACCCCTTTGACGCCAACTTTGTCCACAGGGTATGTGCCTATGGGTATGCACGGACTTCACCGCGGCGCCGCTAGATGGCGAAGCGTGTCCAGGGGGGAAGCGGGAGAGAGAAGCCCGGATGCAGCACACACGCCTCAAGCATGACGCGTTTCGGCAATTAGGATACTTATACCGTCATCGTAGATGAGTTCTGTCCGGATATTTGGTCATGTAAACATGTATATAAACATCACACAGAGTGAAGTGGAAGCAGGCTAGCAATTATCTACTGAAAGGGACATCATGCCGAGTGGTTTGAAAAACAAGAAAAAGAGGGAGTCAAGGAGTCTTCCCATTTTCTAATATTCGTGTTATTGCCCTTCGTCGTTTGACCGCAAGAAGCCCCACAAACGCAATGATTGGCCACTCGATGGGACGACGGGAAATGTTGGCAACCAGCTCAATTACTGGTGCGACTCACTGGTTCCAGAAAGGAACGGTTTGAGGCGGCTGACGGGGATGATGTCAGATAGAGGTGAAGGCACGGTAGCATCCAGTGGAGACACTTCATATGTGACCGGTGTCACCTGGCAGAGGAAGCGACAAGGGCCGTAGTATCGCGAGAGGAGGAGTTTCTCTGAAAGACCGACACGCAGAGATGGAGACCAAACTGGCACAAGAGCACCTGGTTCGTATTCGACGTCGCGGTGGCGCTGATCGTAACGGCACTTCTGACGTGTCTGTGAAGCAGAGAGACGAAGACGGGCAATCTGGCGTGCTTGGGTCGCTGTGGTTATGACATCAAGAGCGTACTGTGTCAGCGAGTCGAGTGTGCTCGAAAGAAGAGTCTCGAAATGCAAGGTCGGTTCGCGGCCGTATAGAAGGTAGAAGGGCGAATTGCCAGCTGTGTCGTGGCGCGAGGAATTGTACGCAAACGTGACAAATGGTAGAGCAGTGTCCCAGTCACGATAATAGGAGGAAACATACATCGCGAGCATGTCAGTTATTGTCCGGTTCAGGCGTTCAGTAAGACCGTTAGTTTGAGGATGGTAGGCTTTAGTAAGCTTATGTTTAGTAGCACAGGATCGATGTAAGTCGTCGATGACTTTGGCAAGAAAGTATCGGCCGCGATCAGTGAGAAGTTGACGAGGTGTGCCGTGTGTAAGATAACGTCGTGAAGCAAGAAGTCAGCGACGTATGTAGCGCAACTGGTGGGAAGGGCTCTTGTAATTGCATAGCTGGTGGTACAGTCCGTAGCGACGGCAATCCACTTATTTCCGTCGTTTGATACAGGGAATGGTCCGAGAAGATCAGCGCCAATGCGAAAAAAAGGGTGGGTTGGTATATCCAGAGGCTGCCGCAGACCAGCAGAATGTACAGCTGGTTGTTTTCGGCGTTGACACGACTCACACGCGGCGACATAGCGACGGACGGAGCGGTTGAGACGGGGCCAAAAAAATCGTCGCCGAATTCGGTCATAGGTCCGAGAGGCGCCAAGGTGTCCAGCGGTGGGAACGTCGTGCAGTTGCTGGAGTACAGTCTGTTGAAGATGAGACGGAATGACGATTAGCAGCTCGGGTCGGTCGGGGTGCATGTTGCGGCGATACAATATTGTAACCTTAACGCCAGAAGTGGATTTATATGAAACAAAAGAGCAAGACGAGGATCCTTGCCTGCCAGACTGTGTGATCACTATAAACCATCCTCTGCAAATAAAGCCATTTCATTGTAACAATGCATAACAATTCTCATAACCACATGCACAGACTGTAGAAGACCGTTTTCTGGTGCTCACAGACGTATCGCAAACATTTCACACTTAGCCACTCCCACACTGGCAGGCATGACCAAAGGCCTCGTCCGAAAAGTGGTTTTCGTGGCGCCAGATTCGCGGGCAAACTCCCGCAGTGAAAGTCGCGTTTCCCTGGCGCGCTCGGGGTCCGGGAGTGTCGTCCATGCCTCGTAGGACCACGACAGGCTGGCGTGTTTATCCTAGAGTGGTCGAAGGGCCTCGCCGTTTTGTAGGAGGCGTTTGATTTCAAGAAATGCAATGCCAAGTTAACCTTCGTATAAACCCCTCGTGATGTCCATATCGCACCCACCAGTCAATAATGAAAGCTTATCTCGAAAGTCATGCTTTACCGTAATGCAGTCGACGGACGCGACGAGGTGGTGGCCACAGCGGTCGCATTATTGACGTCACTGATGACCAAGGGCATAGATGAAAGAAACGTCGGATTTTTTTCAACAAACATGCAAGTAACAGTGACAAATGCTGCATTGAACGATGAGGACTATAAAAAACACCGCATATCCACGAAGTGAATGATGATGAGCGGGTGAAGCACCGGGGGATCATTCGGGTAACCGTGAGTCCTCCGTACATTGGCCACCCGAACATGCAAATGAGTGACAACACATGTGTACAGTATATACAATGTTGTTTTATTCGTCGTATATGGTATTGAGGTGCGGACTTCGTTTTCCCTTCATTAAGACTGCCTTGTGATCAGTGCAGCAGCAGGGCGACACCGGCAAGCGAACCCAGAGGCGGCGAGAGCGCGGGAAGCGGCGGCGAAATGCCGGAAGCGTTCTCTACCTGAGGTTGGTGGCGCCGATGCTCGGTTCAAGCGCGAGCTTCGCGAGCCCTCAGCTCCGGGTCCGCTTGCCGGCGTTGCCGTACTGCTGCAGCTTCGCGAGCCCTCAGCTCCGGGTCCGCTTGCCGGTGTTGCCGTGCTGCTGCAGCTTCGCGAGCCCTTAGCTCCGGGTCTGCTTGCTGGCGTTGCCGTTTTGCTGCAGCTTCCCGCGCCCTAGACTCCAGGTCCGCTTGTTGTCTGCGTCGCCGTGCTGCAGCAGTTTTGCGAGCCCTCGACTCCGCTTGCAGTTGAGCCGCCACTCTCGCCTGTTCATCCATAGCGGGCGCGCCGTTATCAGAAGCGACCGTTATCATCCATGGCTGAAGAGAGAAAGAGAGCGCGCGTCGGGAACGAACGCCCTTGTGCACCGAAGTGCCTCTAGCGGACTCCATGCAAACCAGAGCTACGGACGACGGGTAACGACGAGGGAGGGACAAGGCTGGGCCCTAAGGGGCTTCGCCCCTAATATGCGATTTTCCTATAAATTATGAGCAAAATCAAAGCAGTGGTAAGCGTAAAACGTCTTTTTTATTTTTGAGATCAACATGCAAGTCGCATGTTGGAGAGAGAGAGAGAGAGGTTTATTTCAAGCACGGTGTAAGAATAAGAAGAGGTGCTGACACTCTCCCCCCAACGCGGGCGAAAGCGCCGCTCGCTCGCGTCCAGATTATGTTCGGCTTGGTTGCAGCTGGTTCGGCGCCGTCGTAGAGGGCGCTGCAGTATGCGGTCCCAGCGTCGGCGGCAAGGCGCGTGCTGCCGCTGCTTCGTCTTCCTGCTTGCATGTGCGGCTGCGCTGTTTTGAAGGCACGATTTTTGTTCGCGTTCGTTTCATGAGCTTGTGCTTGGGTATTGTCGCCACGGGCCCTCGACGAAGGTGGCAGCGGCCTTCTGAGGGGCGTTTGAAATGGCTAGAAAGTGCTTCGTTCCGAACTGCAATTCTGGGCTTGTGCGGAGCGTGTGCCTTTATTCAAAGCGCCGTCCGACAACGGTCGTCTAGAGCAGTGGCGCCGTGAAAATCTGAGGGCAGACCGAACTCTAACGCCTACCGACCATGTCTGCACCAGCCATATTTCAGAGGATACGATATCGATGGCATATTACGCGGAGCGCTCGATAAAAGGATTCCCACCTTATTTCCAAACTGTCCAAAGAACCTCACACGGTCAAATAAACCTCGAAAGCCGCTGCGGAAAGAGAACCTCCTGTGTGCCACAGTAGTTTGTGCAAATTTTGCTGCATGTACAAGATATATACTGGGTGGTTTACTATCATGCCCCAAGATTTGAAACTATGTAAATGTCACGTAGCTGGACAGAACCAAGGTAATGTTGTCTGCCGTTGCTTGGAGATACTCAGATTATTTTTTTATTCCGCTTAATTACATAATTATTTTAATAATTGATTAATCAACTTTTTTAATGCTATAATTGGATAAAAAGTGTGAACGAGAGAATTGTACAGCAGCATGGAAAACTCCCAATATAACTTTCTGTTGCTCAATATGTGATGCATAAAAGTGTTTTCCGAGAGTGAACGAGACCCGCGAATACAGCAATATTGCCGCGCGACTGGCCGCTCGAGGCACTTTTCGTGTATTCGTGAGCTTCTTTCATGCTCGGAAAAACACTTCTACGTAGCGCGTATTGAGCAATAGAAAGCTGTATCGGGAGTCCTTCATGTTGCTCTACAATTTTCTCATTGACACTTTTAATCTAATCATAATAATTGAGAAGTTGATCAATAAATAAGATTAATTATCTAATTAGGCGGAATGTAAAAGATAACTGAGTATCTCCAAGGGACGGCAACAACATTACTATGGTTCTGTCCAGCTACGTGACAGTTGCATATTTTGAAATATTTGTGCAGCCTGTAAAATACTGCTGTTTTCTGTGCAGATGTGTGCCTGATTTTCAAATTTGTTCCATCCTGGCTACTGAATTTTTTTCTACAATGCGCGTGTGGTGTATATTACACGCTTGCATGTTTTTATACAACATTTTTCTATTGTGGGAGTGTATGAGACCGCAATCTTCTGGGATGGTTATCACCTATTAAAATTATCGAGCTGCTTCATGCACAACTTTCGTATTGTGTCTATGCAAAAAAAAGGGTCTATGGGATTATTGTGTGGTGAGTGTAAGTGTATTTGTGGACAGGCTGTAGCATGCATTATCAAACACGCTTACATTGGCACATTCTCATATGGAATTTAAGAAAAAAGAAAGTCACCTCTTTTTTTAGATCTTGCAAGAGCCACTCAGACTTGAATGGACGAAAGCCCATTGAATAATATACACGGTCTATGTTAAGTGGAATTGGAATAAAAAAGGCATTTGCTCAGGTTTTCATCAGTAAACTGTGGTAGTGATGCTCTCATTCAAGATAGACGCCTGCCTTCGTCCCGCCTAATAAATTCCCATTTGATAGAGTTTTTACATAGCTGATGTGCATTCTCATCTTAATTTCTAGCCATGAACAGCCACTTTGCTCTAGTGCATTGCATATCGCAAGCTTGCACCGTTTCATTTCTTAATTTATATCGCGGCCACATTGAATTCGCGCAACGATGATTGAACGGTTTTCTGAGTGTGAATGGAATCAGCGATAAGCATGAAATACATTTTCTGGTGCAGTCACTATTTTCTTCTGATCGAGGGGTAGCACGTGGGCTAAAACTTTCATTTTTTTATGCTTGGATGAACGGCTAGACCGGACGAAACAAATTGTGCGCGCGAGGGTAACTTCAGTGGGCTTTGAATGCTGCCCGATTGATCCGTGTTCACGTCATCCACGCCCTGCACAAGGAACCTTCACGTTAGCGAAGCCTGGTACACTTATCACTTTAATGTGAAATAACGATTTTTTTTCGCGCTTTGAGATTTACTCACTCCACTATGAACGAAAATTTAGCGGAGGCAGAGGAACGCCAAGCCGCCGGCGCCGCTAAGCTGGGACCGCTGGCCGCGGCGCCATCTATCTGCTCGCAGCAGAGCTACTCGGTGCGCCCGCGCGCGGCCGAACATAATCTGGACGCTCGCTCGCGCCCAGTATCAACACCTGAATATTCTTCCACCGTGATTTCAAGAAAGGCAGAGAGGTCGGCTTGAGCGTTAGTTTGCTCTGGCCTGCTACTCTACACTGGGGAAGGGGGGAGGGGATAAAAAGAGCGATGAATGATGATGATAATATTAGGAGGTGCGTATATACATGTCCATCACGTTGAGGTCATACTAGAGCCGTGTATGGAGTCCAGTGGCTTGAATGAAGGCTATAGTCGCGTCGATGACCACACCTGCGCTGTTGGCGTCAGGCCAAGGACCTAAGACAATCTCGTCAGAAATTGGTCTTTTAGTCACTCGCTGAATAGTAGAAATGAGGCTCTGCCGTTCTGGCGCGTACGCTGGGCATGAGAAAAATATGTGCTCAAGTGTTTCTGGCACTGGGCAGTGATCGCAGTTGGGACCAGTGTCACTGCAGCCGATGATATGTGTATAACGCCTCGTGAGTGCAACACCAAGACGAATCTGGTGTAGCATACTTGTTTTGCTCCTCTTCAGTTTACGAGGCATGCGGAGCTTCATTTCTGGGTCTCATTTGTGCAGTCGCTTGTGTCGTCGATCAGGATTGGTCCAGTACTCAAGTGTAGAGTTCCCCATAAAGCACCGACGCATGGCATTCGTGTCTGTTCGTGAGAACGCGATGCTTACTTTTGGCGCATTATTTACAACTATTTTAGCTTCAGCGTCTGCTTGTTCATTTCCTATCACGCCACAGTGTGCAGGTATCCACTGAAAGGTGACGTGGTGGCCTCTATTGGTCGCAATGTCGAGAAGCTCTGCGATTTCTAGAGCTAAAATATAATAAGGGCCTTGTCTCATAACGCACTCAATGGCTTGAAGAGCGGGTTTGGCGTCGCAAAATAAAGTCCAAATGCGAGGAGGCTCTCTTGCAAGGAATCGTGTTACCTCGCGGATAGCAACAAGTTCTGCGGCAGTTGAAGTGGACTTGTGGTCTAATTTAAACCGTCGAGCGATGGACATTTGCGGGAAGACAAAGGCTGCGGCGGAGGCACATGGGGTAACAGAGCCATGGGTATACACGTGAGAAGTACCACTGTATGCTGTAAAAATGTGCGATAGGGTAAGTTGCTTAAGGCCAATGGATGAAACACAGGACTTCCTCGTAATCCCAGGGATTTGAAGGTTAACAAGCGGTGTAGGCAGAACCCACGGAGGTGCACTAGGAATTCATGGGGAAGAGAATCTAAACGGCAGAATGTTCTCATGACGCAATATAGTTCTTGAAAAACTACAGTTTGGGTGTGTGGCAGGGAGTGCTGATAGGGGATGTTGCCTATGTCGGGTCAACAAGCGTAGGTGCACTCGAAGAGGTTCGCAGAGCATATATACGTTGATGGGACAAGCACGAGCTTCCGCACTGGTTCCATTCGTTGAGGTGCCGCGTGGTTGGCCCAAGCACGTGCGCAATCCCTGAGCTTGTATGCTCTCTAACGTCCGCACACAGCTGGGTCTCATGTTCGAGAGCACCGGCATGCTGTATCTTATATAGCCTACGAACAGGGGTTGGTACAATTGAAGAAGAGACGATTCCGACGGGCCCCATCTTGCTCCTGCCACCACCCGAAGCACAAGGACAAAACTCTTCAGTTTTGACTTCAGTGCAGTGACGTGCCTTGACCAGGATAGTTCACGGTCGATGGTTACGCCAAGGAACTTGTGGTGTGTTACGAAAGGTATCGATGTTCTTTTAACGACTATCGGATATTTAGTCATTTGTTAGCGCGTGAAGGCAAGCACTGCACATTTTTCATTTGAAAGTGTGAGGCCTTGACGTCGCAAGTACGTGGCTGTAATTGTCACTGCAAGTTGCAAACGCGCACGCAGTTGCGGACGCGTAGCTCCAGATGCCCATATGCATATGTCGTCGGCATATGCGCTAATCTTTACTGTGTTGGGAAGCTCAGACGCAAGTCCAATCAATGTCACATTGTAGAGAGTCGGACTGAGAACTCCTCCTTGGGGAAGACCGCGGTGAATATTATAGTGACCGGTGTCTCCATCGCTTGTCGACATATATACGGCATGTTGGCCCCACTGAGCTCTACATGGTAGAAATTAGTGGCTGGTCCCGTTCAGATGTGCAATTATTATTTTTTTTGCAGTGCTCACGCCTTGAAGTCCCTTGCGTCGTGCGACAGAGACAACGGCGCCGAAAGCGTTCGAGCAGCTGGCCCAGGAGGGCCGGCCACGGGATTCCAGCGTGGCAAGTGCTCCCAGGCGGAAGGGGGTGGGGGAGGGGGGCTCCGTCACGCCAGCCGGCCGCCGGCGCATCCTCTCCTGGGGGCGTTCTCGCTCCAGAGGATGCTCTCGCTCCGGGGTGCGCATCCAGGAAGAGCCTACCTGGGCGGATCGGGCCAAGCCGAAGCCAGCGGTGCCGCCACCAAAAGTAACGCAGATAGCATTACCAGAGCATAGGGAAGACCCCAGGGCAGCTCAGTTGATCCAAGAGAATGCTCGTCTAAAGGCCGAGCTTCAACAGGCGAGGGCTGATTTTGAGTCGTTCCGCAAGCCTTACTCCTCGCAGGGCGAGAGACAGGAGATGTCCCCACCAGGAGAGGCACAGGTGCGCTCGTGTAAACGTAGCGCCTCACCCCCGCAAGGGGAGCGGGGCTCTATGGAGACCCCAGCCCAACGGCAAGGCTCCGAAAAGCATGCAGCAATCGATTAAATACCTTGCATATAGCATGACTACCCTACCTTATACGGTGTCTCGTGAAAGTACACAGGCATCGCTAGCAATGGCACACTCGCCTCCGAAAGGCCCGAGCAGGGCACAGTCACCTGAAAGCGCAGTAGCAGTAAACCCGTCAAGGCTAATTCAGAACAATAATCATGGCGATCAACGCTAATGAGCTCGTCGTGTGGCAGTGTAACTGTGCTAGTTTCTAAAGGCACAGGGCTCCACTGCAGCAGTTTTTCGCTTTTCAGGTGGCGAAACCGCATCTAATTATGTTACAGGAAACTCTTGGTGATGCACGAACCTTCCCGGGCTATCGAGCCGTCTCGGTGGGCGAGGAGGGAAAGCGGGGTTTGGCAACCTTGGTCGCCAGGAAATGCTCCTTTCAGGAACACAAACTACAGCTGGGCAAAACCAGGGCGGAGATGATCATGGTCGAAATCATCCCCAACAGCTGGCTCAAAAACAGCGTATTCATCCTGAATGTCTACAGCTCGCTCTCGGACAAGCGGCAGGCGTTCGCTTCGATTATCGCAAAAGCAAAGGCTCTAGCCAAGGGAGCCCCCATCGTGGTAGCGGGAGACTTCAATGCTCCGCAGGGCGCTTGGGGCTACCCTAGGCAATCCTCCAAAGATAACAATCTCCTAAGGCGGTATCGGACTGTTCGCTGATTACAGTGCCGCAATACCCGACGAGAACTGGCACGCCGGTGGTCCGAGGCCCAACTCCGGACTAGGCGTTCGTCAAGAACGTCTCCAGAGCAGGGTGCAAAATTTACAAGAGAATCTAGGTAGCGACCACTTCATATTGGCTATTACCCTAGCAGTCAATGCAGCTCCCCTCAGAGAATTTAAAGTAACGGACTGGAATGCCTTTCGGAAATTTCGAGAGGAGGACCAGGATGAATACGACAGCTTTGATGATTGTTAGAGTTTAGTGGCGCAAGGGCCAGGTATGGCCAAAGAGCGCCATGACAGTATTAGTTCGTATCAATACGATGGTAATGGCTTGTTAGTGGTAGATGAATAGGGAATTATATGAACATTAGATGTGGCATGGCTGTAAAGGGGCCTAAAATCAGTCGCTGTAAAGTGCGTAAAATCTATAAGTAATAAGATTATGGCAATGAGTGATTATGAGTACTATGGACATGAACAATGCATTGCGAAAGAATGATACGAGTTACAAAAAATTTAAGATACAAGAATTGGCCAGAAACACAAGTGCCTAAACAGAGCCCTTGAAACACAAGGGCCTGGAGGCATGTGCAGTTAAAAAACTATCGCAGCAACATCCTCTAGAGAGAGGATGCACTACGAACTTATTGGGCTAATAACATGTAACACAACATCTTTCAAGAAAGCAAGGACTGCGTTGGTGCTAAAAAGTGGTTCTTTACCGAGAAACATAGCGGGATGCAGAGGGACGCAATAGCGATATGCGAGAGGAAAATGTTTCTTTCTTTCTCTTTCGGCTTCCCGACACTCCAAGAGGACGTGGAGGACGGTGAGCCTGTCGCCACATCTACCACATGTTGGAGGATCATTTCCATTCAATAGAAAATTGTGAGTACCATATGTGTGTCCTATTCTGAGACGACAGAATAGGACATCAGTTCGTCGTGTTTTAGTTGTACAGGGCCAGAACCCTAACTGTGGCTTAATCAAGTGGAGTTTATTAGTTGTTTCAGCGTCCCACAGACGCTGCCAGTGGCCTCGCAGTTTCCTTCGCAAAAAAGGCTTCAGATCTGTGGAGGAAATAGCAGCGGCAGGATTAATAGCTTGCGATGTAGTTGATGTGGCCAACTGGTCTGCTAGCACATTGCCCTCGATGCCTCTATGGCCAGGCACCCAGCATATTATTACATGTCTACGAGATTGGTAAATGTTACACAAGAGTGAGTAAAGCTCGATAACAACAGGATTCTTATGCTTTTGTAAAGATGTTAGCGCTTTTACAAGACTCAACGAGTCTGTGAATATTATTGCCTTTTGTAGTTTCAATTTCTCTATATGCTTCACCGCAGACAGTACTGCATAGGCTTCTGCGGTGAAAATGCTTGTTAGGGGGTTTAATACGTCGGATTTTGAAAAAGAGGGGCCAACCGCGGCGTAAGATACGCCAGCATGGGACTTGGATGCGTCGGTATAGAATTCCGAGCACGAGTACTTCGATTGAAGTTCGCGGAAATGCATTGCTATTTCGAGGTCGGGAGCATGCTTTGTGACCTCTACAAAGGATAGATCAAATTCTATCACCTGCCACTCCCAGGGCGGTGACAGCTTAGCTGGAGGCATTAGGCGATGTTCTAGAAGTGGGACATCCATCTCTTCGCTAAGTTCTCTTACACGCAGTGAGAAAGGCCGCCTCATAGAGGGTCGATTATAGAAAAGCGTTGAACACTTCAAATCATTAAGGGTTGTAAAACAAGGATGTTCCCGATCGGAGTGCACTTTGAGAAAATAGGTGAAGCTGATGTATGTTCTCTGGAGGTGGAGTGACCACTCATTCGATTCCACGTATAAACTTTCGACGGGGCTTGTTCTGAATGCGCCAGTGGCCAGGCGGATACCTAGATGGTGGACAGGATCTAGCATTTTAGCGCGCTAGGGGCGGCAGAGTGATATACTACAGCACCATAGTCCAATCGTGACCGAATGAGGCTCTTGTGAAGATTCATTAAACACTTCCTGTCGGTGCCCCAGGATGTGTGAGATAAAATTTTCAGTAAGTTCATTGTTCTTAGGCATTTCGCCTTGAGATGTTTTATGTGGTTGATGAAAGTAAGCTTACAGTCAAGTATGATGCCTAAAAATTTGTGATCTTTGTTTATAGGTATTTGTTGTCCATACATTTCGATAGTGGGATCTGCAACGAGACCTTTCTTCCTGGTGAAAAGAACACAAGAACTTTTGTGGGGGTTTATTTTGAACCCGTTTTCGTCTGCCCACTTTGACACTTTGTTCAACCCCTGCTGTACCTGTCTCTCGCACACTGCGAGGTTACAGGACTTGAATCCTATTTGTATATCATCCACATAGATGGAATAAAAAATAGCGGGTGGTAACGAAGCACGAAGCGTGTTCATTTTAACGATAAAGAGTGTGCAGCTGAGCACGCCTCCCTGGGGTACACCAGTTTCCTGCACAAAAGGTCGTGATAGAACATTGCCAACTCGAACACGGAATGTGCGATTCAGCAGATAACTTTCAATTATATTTAACATATTACCACGTATACCAAAGTGGGAGAGGTCTCTCAGTATTCCAAACCGCCATGTGGTGTCATAGGCCTTTTCCATGTCTAGGAATACAGACAGAAAGAACTGTTTGTGAACAAAAGCTTCGCGTATCTGCGCCTCGATACGTATCAAATGGTCAGTGGTGGACCGACCCTCGCGAACGCCGCACTGGTATGGGTCAAGCAGTTTGTTTGATTCAAGGAAATGTAATAGGCGACGGTTTATCATTTTTTCGAAGACTTTGCAGAGACAGCTTGTTAGCGCTATTGGCCGATAACTCGATACAGACGATGGATCCTTCCCCTGCTTCAGGATAGGGATCACTATGGCCTCTTTCCAGGCAGAGGGGATCTCGCCGGAAATCCATATAGAGTTATACAGACAGAGAAGGGTTTTCTTCGTTTCAGAGGGCAGGTTCTTCAACATTTCATATAATATGCGGTCAGGGCCTGGGGCAGATTGGTTGCAACAGGCGAGTGATGCCTGAAGCTCTGCTAAAGAGAAAGGCAAGTTATAAGGCTCGTTCCCGGTGCTCTTTCGGTCTAGTTTTTGTTTTTCTATTGCTGCTTTGTGTTTTGTAAATTCTGGGGAATAGTGCAATGAACTGGACACATGTTCAAAGTGTGCACCCAGGTGGTTTGCTTGGTCTTCCAAGCTGTCGCCCTGTGTGTTTACCAAAGGGACTGAATATGTTTGTCGTCCTCTCACCTTGTTAACCCTGTTCCATACTTTGGCCTCATCTGTATACGAGTGTATACCTGATAAAAACTTCTGCCAGCTCTCTCTTCTGGCCTGTCGGCGCGTTCTCCTGCCTTCGGACTTTACCTTCTTAAAATTGATAAGATTCTCCGCAGTAGGAGAATCGCGTAGCAACCCCCACGCTTTGTTCTGTTTTCTACGAACGTTCCTACATTCGTCGTTCCACCATGGGACACGGCGTTTGCATGCCGCACCACTCATTTCGGATATGCATTTAGAAGCGGCATCAATTATGAAGGAAGTAAAATATCCCACAGCAGCATCAGTTCCTAACGAAGACATGTTGGCCCAGGAGATGCTAATAGTAAGATTTCGAAATTTCTCCCAATCGGCTGTGTCAATCTTCCATCGAGGGGCTTGTGGTGACGGCTCAGTTTTGGTTGTTCGCAGTAGTATTGGGAAGTGATCGCTCCCGTACGGATTTTTGGTAACTTCCCATTTAAGTTCAGATAATAGAGACGGGGAAGCTATGCTAAGATCAATAGAAGAAGAGGTTCTGTTTGCGAGACAGTAAAATGTAGGTTCCTTCTTGTTTAGGAGACACGCGCCAGAGGAGAAAAGAAATTGTTCAACAAGACGACCTCGCGCATCGATACGAGAGTCGCCCCACAGACTACTGTGCGCATTGAAATCGCCAAGAACAAGATAGGGTTCTGGCAATTCATCTATAAGGGACTGAAATTCATGTTTATGTAAGTGGTAATGGGGGGGTATGTAAAGTGAGCAGATGGTGATGAGCTTGTTTAGAAGAACAAGTCGAACTGCCACTGCTTCAAGGGGCGTTTGCAGCTGCAAACGTTGACATGCTATGCTTTTGTGAATTACAATGGCAACACCGCCTGATGATGCGAGAGCATCATCGCGATCTTTACGAAATGTAACATACTGTCGGAGAAAATTTGTATGTTTCGATTTTAAGTGCGTTTCCTGTACACACAGCACTTTTGGATTGTGTTGGTAAATAAGTTCTTGGACATCGTCGAGGTTCCTAAGAAGGCCTCTGACGTTCCATTGAATGATTTGTGTATCCATAATTAAAGTAAATTGGTGCTGTGTGTACTAAAAAAGGAAATGTTGCTTTAGATTACAGAGCCCTTTCCAGGCCCTGTAACGCGGGATTTGTCCTTTCTGAAGCGGTCGAGGGAACCTCGCCGCTCCTTAGGCGCTTGGTGCGCCGTCGGGATGGGTGTGGTGTCCATTGCTTCTTGTGAGGCGCCGGACACGCGCTCTTGCGAGCGAGAAGTTTCGCGGGAAAGTCTCCCCGCGAAGGACGAGGCATTCGCGCCCACCAGCCCTGAGGTCGATGGGGCTGCCTTTGGGCCCGAGCTGCGCCGGCTGTTGCTAGCGCCAGCAGGGGCCGGTGAGGGTGAGGCAGCCTTGACTGCACCCACCGTGGGAGCTGCTGGCGGGCCTGCGGGTTCGCTACGCGAAGCGCAGGCTGCCACCGAGGACTGTTGTGCCGGCAACCCTACGGTAACCGGGCCTGTTTGCTGGTTGGGTGGAGTAGACTTAGCGCCTTCCACCCTGGGGGCAGGAGCCACAAGCGACAGCTCGCTGCGTGCGGGCTGTGCAGGTGGCATTAGCCGCTGCGACGCTGCCCCTTGACGCGCCACATCAGCATAAGTAGTCGTGTGGAATGGTGAGCACCTTTTGCGTGCTTCCCTGAACGATATATTTTCACGGACTTTCAGTGTTATAATTTCCTTCTCTTTTTTCCAACTTGGACAAGACCGGGAGTACGCTGGATGCTCACCATCGCAATTAACGCAGTGAGGTGTGGCCTCGCAATTGTCTGAGGCATGACCTTGTACTCCACACTTAGCACAGGTGAGTCGACCACGGCAGCTCTGCGAGCCATGGCCGAATCTTTGACATTGGTAGCAACGCCTAGGGTTTGGTATGTAAGGTCTTACAGCTATCTTTGTGTAGCCTGTTTCAATGGTTTGTGGCAATTCGCTCAATTCAAAGGTAAGTATCAGATGTTTCGTGGGGATTTCTTTGTTGTCCCGTCTCATAACAATGCGATGCACATTCGTGACGTTTTGCTCCTTCCATCCTTCCAACAGTTCAGTTTCAGATAGGTCGATGAGGTCTGCTTCTGATACTACCCCCCGTACTGTGTTCATGGACCGATGCGGTGAAACGGTAACTGGGACATCACCAAAAGTAACAAGTTTGCCGAGTCTATTGTATTGTTCTTTGTCACGTAGTTCAAGAAGAAGGTCCCCGCTTGGCATTTTGGTGACCTTGTAGCCAGGGCCTAGTGTGTTGGTCAAGCTTTTTGCAACTACAAATGGGGATATGGTTCTTGCTAGTTTTTCGGTTCTTTGACTATGTACTACTTGGAATCGGGGGAAAATGTCTTTTGGTCTGGTGAACAAGTTCAGAATATCATCGGTGCGTCCCCTCTTCTGAGGGAGACGATCAAGAAGTCGGGGAAAAGCGGGTGTTCCCATAGCAGTTTGGTGTATTTCGGCAGCAATGGCAGCCACCCACCACGGAGTCCAACAAGGGGACGCTGCAGCACTTAACGTGTAAGGCTGCAGGCGCCAGCCGTACATTGCCGCTATAACCTTATATATAAACCCAAGGGAGGGCACCTACACAAGGTTAACCCAAGCCGCCTATGGAAATTGAGGAAGTAACAGAAGAGAAGAGATGACAGGACAGTGAAGACAGAAAAATAGAGCAGAGAAAGATCGGAGAGGGGGACAGGAAAAGGCGACCACCGATTTCCCCCGGGTGGGTCAGTCCGGGGGTGCCGTCTACGTGAAGCGGAGGCCAAAGAGGCGTGTTGCCTCCGCCGAGGGGCCATAAAGGTCCGAACACCCGGCATCGGCTCAACCCCCAGGATCCTCTTTTCCCCGGACACGGCTAAGCCGCGCACGGTTACACGCGGGAGGGGCCAACCCCCATGTGCTCGGGTCCGTGGTGTCGCAACACACCAAACGCCTGCTGACGCAGACGCCCCTGCGGGGAATACGACAGCTTAGACAGCCTCTATGCAAGGTTCAAGGAGGTTATTCATGCTGCAACCAAGGTTGTCAAAACGGACCAGAGGGTTGATCGGATGGATGCGCGTCTCGCGCACCTGTTAGAGGCCAAGAATTCCATCCTAACACGATGGAGCACGCAAAAACTCATCGTAGACGTCGAAAGAAAATTACCCAGCTCAAACGCGAGATAAAAGCCTACCCTATTAAACAGTCGAAAAAGCAGTGGAACGAAGTATGTTCTTCAGTTGACGGACAGATGAGAGTAGGGGGCAAATGGAACCTTCTCAAACAATTACTTGATGAGTCGCAGTCCAAGGGTAATCAGAGATTGGCTATTAACAGAATCGTTCATAGCCAAAAGGCGAAGCGAGTGTCCAAAAAGGCCCTCCTGCAGGGGTTAGCGGACAGATATCTTCCGCTAGGCTCTTCCGGGGACGCGGACTATCCTTGTTTCCGGGGGGGGGGAAACGGTGGAGGAGCGGAACCCGAAATTTGGGAGGTCCTCCACGAGCTCAATGGGCACTCTGCACCGGGCTGGGATGGAATCTCAAATAAGTTTTTACGTAATTTGGACGGTAAATCCATCGAGAAGCTCACTGTGGAAGTCAACAAAACCTGGAAGACTGGGTTCGTCCCCGAATCATGGAAGCCGGCCTCGGTGGTGCTCGTCCCAAAGCCAAGCAAACCTCTAGCGCCGGAGAACATGCGGCTCATCTCGCTTACGTCCGGAGTCGGCAAGGTGGTCGAACATGCGATTCACAATCGGGTATCCCGTTAAATAGAATGCAAAGAGCTATTTCCACACAATATGGTAGGAATTAGACCTCAACTATCCACACAGGACGTCATGCTCCTTATCAAGAGAAATTGACAACTACGCCAGGGATACTAGAGCCATACTAGCTCTAGACCTAACCAACGCTTTTGAAAATATATCGCACAAGTTCGTGCTTGAGGCGGTCTCGGATAAGGGTCTTGGACAACGTTTCCACGCATACGTTAGCTCCTTTCTCAGGGATCGCAGGGCTACCATCATTTCTTAGGGACCGCAGGGGAGGGCTGAGCGAGAGCAATCTCCTTCGGCCCTACCATGCATTTCTCATCAGCCACATTAATTACGGCGCTTCGGCGCCGGACTGGGCCGAAAAGGAAGAGGCAAAAATCGATGCACTAATGCGCAAAAACATGAAGCGAGTTCTAGGCTTGCCCAACAACACCGGCCCCGAAAAGCTCAGACAATTGCGCATGCATAACTCCCTCTCGGAGGTGATCGAGGCCCAGCAGATGGCTCAGGTCGTGCGTCTATCGTCCTCGCGGGCTGGTAGGCACATCCTTGATCCATAGGCTGCGGTCTTAGGAGACTAACGAGCGCAAAGTGACTCTACCGTCCTCGATCAGAGGTACGTTTGCGGTAGATCCACTTCCAAGAAATGTCCACCCACAATACAATGTAGCGCGCAGCATAGCTCGGGCCCGTTCTTTATTGAAATCGGTTGCAGATAGTCCGGATCTCGCGGCCTTTAACAATGCAGCCCAGCACGGGCGTTCCGATTGCTTCGCAGTGGTCTCGGTCGACCATTGGGGCAAACTCCTATGTTCTGTGTCGGTTAGAAGGGTTTCGCAAACGGTGGCTGAGCAAATCGTCATCGCTATAGCAATGAAGGACCCATCGCGTCCAAATATCTTCACAGACAAGCGGTCCGCAGCTGGGGATTTTGCCTCGGGCTTGATCTCGCGGGAGGCAGCGGCCATCCTCGGCAGCGAGGGGGCTGCCGGGTTTCACAACATAAAATAGTTCCTGGCCCACATGGGGGCCAAACGTACATCCCGATGTTCCCAACGCCAATGAGTTTGCCCATGACCGTGCGCGAAGTTTCGCTCACCGCGGCAATCCTGGCGGATTCGCAGGTGGGGCCGCCAGGAGGTACAGGGACTCGCTCCTCACTTTCCACGAGGTCATGACTCATTATCATCTCTCTCGGAGGGCTTTTCCACTTCCTCATCCTAAACTCACTCGACCGCAATCGTCGGCCTTCAGGATGCTCTAAACGGTGTCTTTTCCTTCGAGGGGCAGGTTTAGTCACTTCTCGCCCAACATTGAACCGCGATGTCCGGACTGCAGAGAGGCATATCGCTCATTAGCTCATATGATGTGGCAATGTCCTGCGTTACGCGAAACATAGTCCAACAAAGAAGTGGACTGGGAGGAATCCCTTAAAAGCGGCGACCTCTCGGATCAACTTCGGGCTGTCCAGAGGGCGTGCGAGAGGGCGGAGGGCCACGGTCTTCCGGTCCCTGCGTGGGAGCGGCCCGCGACTATTACGGACTCCCCCTAAAAAGGGGTGTCCCAACCTAGTTCCTCAGGACCTGAATAAAAGTTATTTTTTCTGTCTATCTGTCTGTCTACGCTTTGAAGATGAAGAAAATAAATCACGCTCGTGGTGTTGACCGGCTGGAGCCAGCGTTATCTACCGTACTCCGATAATTTTATTCAATTATCCACCAACATTTACGCCTCGTCCAATTGGTATGGGTACCAGGACAGATGGGACTAACATTAAACGAGTCAGCAGACTCACTAGCGGCGGCATCTCTTATAGACCCGGTACAGAGGGCTATACGACCTTCGGCATACATCTGCTGCAAAATTTAAAAATATTTCTTTTCATGAGAAATATGACATGTGTATTAACACCGATTGTCAGCATTTCTGATTTCCTTGGCACAGAAATTTGCTTACGTTTAAATTGATTTCGTTTAGAGGAATGCGTTGCCAAATACCAATGCTTAATTCTTATTCCCACGGGCCTTCTTATGCTCCTACCCCTCAATGTTATTATTGCAATGAACCGAAAACAAATGAGCATTTCTTTATGAAATGTCGTAGGTTCGACATCCAAAGAAAGCCACTTCTGGAAGGTTCCCTTCGCCAACTTGAACGCTTCCAGTTATACTACCTCTTGGAGCGCCGGCACTAGGATACAGAAATAGGCACGTACATGATGTCACATTTAATTTTGTAACCGCAACAACGTGACCACCACGATCATTCCGTCAGTGTGTTTGTGTGTGTGTGCGCGTGTGTGTGTGCGCGCGCGCGTGTGTGTGTGTGTATCCTGGTCTTCATCTGTGAATAAACATCGATCATACGTAACAATATATATATATATATATATATATATATATTGTAGAGAGGCACTCTAGTTTAATTAGAGCGTAGAGCACTGCAGCGAGAGGTTACACAGCGCAGGCAACACAGGCACACGGCTTCGACCAACTCGTCGTCGTCGTCTTTCTTGAAGCAGTGCATACTGCTCGTTCTTCTTCAGTACAATTATCTCCCCGGAGAAAAGGAGCCGTCCCGGCTACCTACGGGCAGGAGAGCACAGGGGGGTCGAAATAAGGCTTTAGCCGCTGAACGTGCACGATTTCGCGCCCTCGGCGGCGCTTATCCGAAGGTGGCTCAAGGGGTTCTATCATGTAGCACACAGGAGACGTTTGACTGACCACACGGTAGGGACCCTGGTACTTGGAAACAAGTTTCGCTGAAAGTCCAGGGCTGGTGGCGGGAACCCAAAGCCAGACTAGTGAGTCAGGGGCATAGGGTGCAGGAGAGGCGGAAGTATCCCAACGGTGCTTCTGTCGCTGCTGGTCTTCCGTAGTAAATGTGCGGGCGAGCTGTCTGCACTCTTCCGCGTATGCAGCAGCTTCGGACAGGGCAGTAGACTCCGTTGTGTCAGGGCGATACGGGAGGATAGTATCCATTGTGCAGGAAGGCTCGCGTCCGTAAAGAAGAAAGAACGGGGAAAATCCCGTAGTGGTCCGTGTGGCGGTGTTGTAAGCATACGTCACGAAGGGTAGAACGCGGTCCCAATTGGTCTGGTCGGATGCGACGTACATGGATAACATGTCGCCCAGAGTACGGTTAAAGCGCTCAGTCATCCCATTAGTCTGCGGGTGGTATGCAGTAGTGGTGCGGTGAATTACGTGGCATTCCTTGAGTAGGGCTTCTATAACCTCAGTAAGAAACTCGCGGCCTCTGTCGCTGAGCAATTATCTGGGGGCTCCATGGCGAAGTATGATGTTACGCAGAAGGAACCATGCAACATCACGCGCAGATGCGCTGGGCAGAGGCGAAGTTTCCGCGTAACGCGTTAGATGGTCTATTGCCACAATCACCCAGCGGTTGCCGTCTGAAGTACTTGGCAGGGGCCCGTAAAGATAAACTCCGACGCGGTCAAAGGCGCGTCCTGGGCAAGGCAAGGGTTGCAATGGGGCAGCTGAAGAACAAGGGGTATTCTTGCAGCGTTGGCAAGTGAGACAGGAGCGCACATATCGGTGGACGAATCGGTACATTCCGCGCCAATAATAACGTAGTCGCAGGCGCGCGTACGTTTTTAGTACTCCTGCATGCGCGCATTGCGGGTCATCGTGAAACGCTGCACATATGTCCGAACGTAGATGCCGTGGGACCACGAGTAACCATTTGCGGCCGTCCGAGAGGTAGTTACGGCGGTAAAGGAGTCCGTCACGAACAGCGAAGTGGTGTGCTTGGCGACGCAGTGTACGGTCAAAAGAAGGCGCTGATGGGTTGGACAAAAAAGCCAGCATAGAGACAATCCATCGATCCTTCTGCTGCTCCGAAAGCATGTCCGTGGCGGTGAGGGAGGACTCGCATATTGGTACCTTCGAATAATTGGGCTGGCCTGACACAGGGGAGCGGGACAGGGCATCCGCGTCCGTATGTTTATGACCAGAGCGGTACAGCACTCGAATGTCGTACTCTTGGAGGCGGAGCGCCCATCGAGCGAGTCGACCTGAAGGGTATTTTAAGGACGACAGCCAGCAGAGGGCATGATGGTCAGTTATTACGTCGAATGGGCGGCCGTAGAGGTAAGGGCGGAATTTAGTTATGGCCCAAATGATAGCCAAGCATTCTTTTTCTGTAACGGAATAGTTGGCTTCCGCTTTCGTCAGAGCGCGGCTGGCGTAAGCAACGACGTATTCATCGAAGCCAGTCTTTCGTTGTGCAAGAACAGAGCCAATGCCGACACCACTAGCATCCGCGTGAATTTCTGTCGGTGCGCTGGGGTCGAAATGACGGAGAATCGGGGGGTTAGAAGACGACGCAGCGTCGTGAATGCGGCATCGCAAAGTGGTGACCAGGCCGAGAGGTCGTGGGTACCCGAGAGAAGCTGCGTCAAAGGCGTTATTATGATGGCGAAGTTGCGGATGAAACGGCGACAGTATGAGCACAATCCAATGAAGCTGCGGAGTTCTTTGGTGGTCTTTGGTCGTGCGAATTGGGCGACTGCTTGGAGTTTGGTAGGATCTGGAAGCACACCATCTGTCGAAACAACGTGGCCAAGGATGACTAGCTGTCGGGCGGCGAAGCGGCACATCTTGATGTTGAGCTGGAGTCCAGCATCGGCGAGGCAAGTGAGAACGCGTTCGAGTCGGAGCAGGTGAGAAGAGAAGTCCGGGGAAAAGATGACAATGTCATCGAGATAACAAAGGCATGTCTGCCATCTGACGCCGCGGAGGATGTTATCCATCATTCTTTCAAATGTGGCAGGCGCATTTACAGGCCAAAGGGCATCACGGTAAATTCATATAAGCCGTCAGGCGTAACGAATGCCGTTTTCGGGCGATCTGACTCAGCCACCGGGACTTGCCAGTAACCAGATCGTAAGTCTAAGGACGAAAAGAATTCAGCGCCTTGGAAGCAGTCTAGTGCGTCGTCGATACGGGGGAGAGGATAGACATCTTTCCGGGTTATGTTGTTCAGGCGTCGATAGTCCACGCAAAAACGAATTGTCCCATCTTTCTTTTTCACCAGCACTACTGGAGAGGCCCAAGGACTGTGGGAAGGCTGTATCACGCCGCGTTGAAGCATCTCGCCTACGTGCTCGTCGATGACACGGCGCTCCGTCGCGGACACACGGTATGGACGCTGTCGTAGTGGGACATGGCTACCGGTGTCGATGTGATGAACGACTGTAGCTGTATGCCCTAAACATTGTTGTTGGAGGTCAAAAGAAGTGCGAAATCGGGTAAGGAGGTCGACGATCTGCGAGCGCTGACTCGGATCAATACACCGAGCAAACGTTCTGTCACATGCTGGCTCAGACGCAGAGACAGGAAGAGCCATGGCGTCAACCTGAAGAGGAGTCGAATCATCAGGCACATCGTAGAGAAAGTTCG
Organism: Dermacentor silvarum; assembly: GCF_013339745.2. Taxonomy (NCBI): domain Eukaryota; kingdom Metazoa; phylum Arthropoda; class Arachnida; order Ixodida; family Ixodidae; genus Dermacentor; species Dermacentor silvarum. The sequence continues at coordinate 337,676,155 of NC_051154.1, read as the reverse complement.
GCTCGAATTCGTCAGCAGACCCGAGGCACTTGCCATGTTGTAGGTTTGATGGACACGAAAACGGATTCGTAACGTAAAGTGCGCTGGAGCTCTGGCGAATGGGAAGGATGGCGAAGGGAAGCAAGAAGGGATGACGGCGTGCAGCAAGTTTCGACGGCATGAAGAGAATTGTGGAATCGTAGAAAGCAGCACAGGAAATGGGCACAAGGGTGGAAGAGAAAGCAGGGATATCGGTGTCGGCGGCGACGAACACTCTAGCAGAAGAAAGAGGCAAATCTTCAGAAAGACTTCCGCAAAATGGAGTCAGCGCAAGTTCTGCTCGGGCAGAATCAATAACGGCACGATTAGAAGAGAGGAAGTCCCATCCTAGAATGATGGCATGAGAGCAGCGGGAAAGAACAACAAACTCAATGTGATATAAACTGTCTTGTATGGCGACACGGACGGTGCAAGTTCCTACAGGCTCAATTGGCTCAGCGCTTGCTGTACGTTGTGAAATAGCGGAAAACGGCGTCGCGACCTTTCGGAGCGTATGGCGAAGCTGGTCGGCAATCACTGACACCGCGGCACCGGTGTCGACAAGCGTGTGCACAGCGATACCTTCCGCATAAACTTCAATGACGTTCGCAGGGAATAAGCGAGGGCTTGAGCAGTTCGATGAGATCGCAGTTCTTGCCTCCGGAACTGCGCCTTTTAGTTTTCCTTCACAGCGGGGGGGCGGACAAGGGGGGACAGGGAACGTCGACGGGGAGAGGGAGACCGACGAGTGGTGAAACTTCGAGGAGCAGGAGACGAGGAAGCGAAGTGCGGAACAGGTGGAACATAGCGGGACTGGGAGTCAGGTGCATTCCCTTGAGGTCTCGCAGTATCGGGAGGGTACCAACCCCGCCGGCAGCAAAATCGTGCCACGTGGCCAGCAAAATCGTGCCACGTGGCCAGCAAAGCCACAATCGTAGCAGATGGGCCGATTGTCCTGGGTACGCCACGGATTGTGAACAGGGGGCCCAGGCTGGGGTGCACAAATGCTGACCCGGGCGTAGGGGCTGCGGAGGCGCGCAGAAGTCGCTTCTGGGCACGTAGTTCGCAGCTGCAGAGGGCGACGCGTAGAAGCCGCTTGTGGGTGTGTAGTGCGAAACTGCATGCGGAGGTCTTGGACTGGCAACGACGGAAGCGTAGGTGAGCGGAACCGGCGCTGAAGGGGGCTGATGAGCGAGAGGCTCACTTGTTCGTGTATGACCCGACGTAGTTCCGGAGACAAGGAGGACTCAGACGACCGGGTAGCAGGCAAAAGGGACAGTTGACGCTTGACTTTCTCTCGAACAAATTGTTTGACTTGGTCGAGGAACGCGGAGTGGGGGGGAGCAGCATTGAGACTGTCGGTGAGGGCCGAAATCGTGTCGTCTGGCGCGGCAGCTCGGCGCGTAGTGAGGCGTTGATTGCGGAGCTCGTCGTAGCTCTGGCACAGGGTGATCACCTCGTCAACCGTTCGAGGATTTTTCGCCAAGAGAATCTGGAAGGCATTATCTTCGATGCCTTTCATGACATTCTTTATCTTTTCACTTTCTGGCATAGTTAGGTTAATGCGCCGACAAAGGTCAACGACATCTTCAATGTAGCTGGTGAAGTTTTCACCCTTTTGCTGAGCGCGACCACGCAAGCTTTGTTCCGCACGAAGCTTTCGCACAGCAGGGCGACCGAAGACATCTTTGAAATAATTAGTAAAAGCAGTCCAGGTGGTGAGGTCGGATTCATGATTCCGGAACCAGAGATGAGCGACTCCAGAAAGATAGAAGATGACGTTAGTCAGTTTATCCTTGTCATCCCATTTGTTATGCGCTCTTACTCGGGCGTATGAGGAGAGCCAATCCTCGACGTCATGATCGTCGGCGCCACTGAAGACAGGAGGATCACGGTGGCGTAGAGCACCGGAGGAGACAACAGGCGATGCCTGGAGAGGATCGGGCTGCTCGGCGTCCTCAGGCATGGCAGAAACGGAAGGGAGCGTCTGGCTGCGGAGTTCCAGGTCGGTAAAGGGCCCAGCACCTCCACCAAATGTAGAGAGGCACTCTAGTTTAATTAGAGCGTAGAGCACTGCAGCGAGAGGTTACACAGCGCAGGCAACACAGGCACACGGCTTCGACCAACTCGTCGTCGTCGTCTTTCTTGAAGCAGTACATACTGCTCGTTCTTCTTCAGTACTATATATATATATATATATATATATATATATATCCTCCTGAGACCCGAATACAACTATGGCACATCATCGATCATCATGAGCCTATCTTTATGTCCACTGCAGGACGAAGGCATATCCCTGCGATCTCCAGTTACCCCTGTATTTCGCTAGGTCTTCAAGGTGGTTATCATTGTCTACTGTTATGTTATGAACTAGAAAAAAAACTCAATTTTTAAAATTTAAATACAACGGTTAGATGCCAAAAGTGCGTCTCCATGTCTCCACAATCTCTATCATCTCCTCATCTTCGCTATGGTAAAAACAGCATTTCATTGCTTAAGCGCAGAGATGAAGATGGAACTACCTGTAGTAGATTGCCATGTTGCTGCCGCGTTCCGTATTTTCAAGCAATCTCAGTGATTCCGAAACACACCTCAAGGTTGCCTTCGGTCAAGAATATCAGTAAACCCCGTCTTTACAGTTACACATGCACCGTACTTCATAATAGATACTTTGCGTAATCACTTCAGAAAAACGTTGAAGGCAATATGCAATGTATTGTACCAGGGGTCTTAGGATGTGTGTGTGTGTGCGTGCGTGCGTGCTTCCAAGCTTGAAAGAAGAAGCCCGAGAATACACGCAAAATTGCCGCGCAACTGACCGCTCGGGGGACTTTGCGTGCATTCTCAGGCTTCTTTAACGCTCGGAAAATCACTTTTATGTAGCACGCATTGAGCAACAGAAACCAGTAGCGGGAAATTTTCATGTTTCTGTATAATTTTCGCACTGACACTTCTCATTTAATTATAATATTTGAGAAGTTGATTAATAAATTAAGACTAATTATCCGATTAGGCGGAATGCAAAAAATAATGTGGGTATCTCCAAGCAACGGCAAACAACATTATACCTTGGTTCTGTCCAGCTACGTGGCATTTGCATATCTTTCAACATTGGTGCACGATAGTCGTGACACACTGTATACGTATATTGTAATGTAGAGAAGCAGACAAATAGCCGTTACGGCGAACGCCTGGTTTACTTCTTTCTCTCACCTCGCGCCCACAGTCCGGGCACCCAATTGAGCCCAAGTGCGCCTCTTTGACATCCGTGAGATGGATTGCATTCGGCCACGCTGTGGCTTTCCACGCTGCCGAAGCTGGTTCTGGCGGTTCTGAGGGCGCGCGGGTGGCGAAAGCCGTAGTCGACAAGACTGGAAAATGGAATTCGTCGTCGTTGAGCCGTGCAGTGCATGCGCAACCAGCTTCTCTGGCGGGCGGCATTGAGTGCTGCGCTCTGGTCGCTGGTTTCGTAGACGATTAGCCCGTCGCTGTTAGGAAAACGCGGCAGGAGATCCTTGACGCTCAACCGCTGGTTGTAGCACTGAGCGTGGTTGGTCGCATTGATCGCGGCTGGTCGCAATACATCGGGGTTGTCTACAACGTGGCTTCTTCAATGAGGAGGTGAGCATTCGTGTTAGTATACAACACAACTTGCGCTTTGGCAGAGTTGGCGCTCACGCAATAAGCTCCTCAAGGTGCTCAAATCGGCAGATCTTGGTAAAACGCCACGTGTTACCCCGCCGTCCTGGTCAGTGCTCATGCCGTCTGCAGGAGATGACTGGACGTCGATCTGCGTCGCGAAAGGCGTATGATAGGAAGATCTGGGCCGCATGGGCAGGTCCTCAATGAGGATGACCTCGTACCCGCGCAGGTCTTGAGTAATGGTGATCACACCGTGTTGGTCTCCCTGGCTCACGTCTGCGAGGCGTCGCTAGGCGAGGCATGAATAATAATAATAATAATAATAATAATAATAATAATAATAATAATAATAATAATAATAATAATAATAATAATAATAATAATGTTTATTTTTCATCCTCACACTGATGAAGGAAGCTGTAGGTAAAAGCTGCTCTTCGTAGAGGCAGCTTGACAAAGGCCCACAGCTACCTTTGTACAAAGCAGTCAGCAGCGGCATTTACAATAAAATGCAACATACAGCAATTTCAATTAAATGCAACACACAGCAAATTTGGTTGGAAAAAAATACAGAGAAATATCTTAATCCCATAATGACACAAAGCACAAGAACAAGTTAAGGTGAACAAAGGGCCAATGTAATTTAAAAATCTAGCATATGCAGCTTGCGCAATTCAGTCGGAGTACATTGAAGGAAATGTACACCAGCTTTCACATATTTATTTAGTAATGTAGGTATTATGTAGGATAGCTTATCTTCAGAATAATTTGTTTTCGGAGTTGTCACTTACCACGGTTCTTTATTTCGCCTATGAAACGTTGTAATGTTTTGCTGTAGATGCAAAGGTCGTATAGAAAATGTCGATTTTCTTTCACTTGGCGCCTGATCGCTACATCTAATTTAAAGGTGTAGAGGTTATGGACGGGTAAAATTCCAGCCTGATGAAACAATTCACCCATGTGGGCATCATACGGTAAGTTAAAAAGCATTCTGATATATTTCTTTTGCATCAGGTGCAATTTCTGCAAGTTCGTAGAAGTTGTGGAGCCCCATACCAGAAACAATAAGTGAGGATTGAATAAAGAAGTGATTTATAGAGTAAAAGCTTTACTTTAAATGGCAACACTGATTTACAGCTATATGTCATACCAACAACGCGCGATAACTGCTTCAACACGCTGTCGATATGTTCGTTCCATAGCGTATTGCTTGAACTCCCAGAATTATGATATGGTTTACCAGCTCAATTTCCGTATCACAATACGTAAGACGCGAGGTCAGATGGCGAGGTCATTTATGTAGGCTATAAAAAGAAGAAGTCCAAGGATGCTTCCCTGTGGTACACCCTTAGAAATAGACTTCGAGCGCAATGTTCGAGCTCAAATCACCAAAGTTTATCTCCGGTGTCCTGTTTTGTAAAAAATCTCTGACATATGAGTAAGTGTGCGGCCCGACGCCTAGCTGATGTAGCGATTAATGTTGCATAATGTTATCGAAGCTTTTTGAAGTCTAACCCCAATATCTCCTTAGTTCCCACCGCAGAGATTCGATCCAGCACGTCATGCTGAATACGCAGCATGGCGTCCCGAGTCGACAGCCCCGGGTGGAACCCGATCAGCGTGTTGGGAAGCAGGTTGTGGTCTTCAACAAAGCTGCGGAGTCTATTAAGAACAACATGCTCTATTAACTTTCTTAAACAGGAGGTAAGCGAAATGGGGCGGAGGTTCTCTAAACATAAGGCTTTGTTTGGGTATGAAGATAATCCTTGCATGTTTCCATTGCTGTGGGAGCACGCCCTTCTCCTAACATGTGTTCATGTATTCCGTGATAGCTTTAATGGAGGTATCGTCTAAACTTTGAAGAGCTTTATTGGAGATTTGATCTGCTCCTGGGGAGATTTGGCATTTAACTGAAGTGCCGCAGCCCTCACTTCTGCCTCAAGGATGGGAGCATCCATGGCGGGGGTTTCGTGACCTGCGTTGTCGGGGTGAACTTTGGAGGGGTGGGAAGCTATGTATGCTTTTTGGAGTGCTTGTAATAGATAATCATTGCTGCCCTGAAATTGGCGAGATAAGCCAAGGAGCTTTTATCGTTCAGCCGATTTACATGTGGTCGGTTCTAGAAGGTAGCGTAGGAGCTGCCAGGCACGAGAGAGGCTAAGCTGCCCTTGCATATTACCGTAAATTTGATTCCACCGTTGGGAAGTCATATATTGCGCATATGCTGCGATTTGTCGGTCCAACTCTGCTACCCTAATCCTCAGTTTCTTATTTAGTCGCTGATTGCGCCATCTTTGTGAATGCCGCTGCGAGCCTGCCATAAGTGGAGAAGATGGGAATCTACCGCCCCCAATGCGCCAGACTCGGGGACCACCTCCGTGACAGCGGAGATGTCTCCAATTAGTGTCCAGGTTTATTCATCTAGAATATCTATGAGCGGGAGCGTTTTGGTCTCTGCATGCACGAAATCTGTCCCAGTTAGTGAAGCAGCATTTTTTGCCTACAGGTTTAGCTGGGCCTGCTTGTATCCACGATTGGATGATGCAATGGTCCCTACCTAGGGTTTCATTTAAATTTTGTCATTGCCATTGTGGAATGTTGCGAACAAAGGTTAGGTCTGGAGTGGTGTCTCTCGTTGCGCTTGTACCAATGCGAGTGGGATAGCTGTGGTCTGTAGTTAGAGTAAGGCGGTGCTGTTGTGCCTGATTACAGATGTCGGCCTTTGATTGTAGACGTTAGGTATCCCCAGCCTATGTGGGCAGCATTCAAGTCACCCACGATCAGGAGACTTCTGTGCTGCACTAGCTGGAGTGTCTTGGCGAAGAGTGTGCTAGAGCGGTGAGCACGAGATTTTGGGGGACTGTATAAATTTAGGACAAAGAGACTGGGACCGCCTCTTTTAGGTGGAATGAGTTCTAACAAAACATGTTCTATACCCATGTCCTCGTCAAAGGTGTGTTGCAATACCGGGTGGTTGCGACGAACTAATATCGCTGTGCTAGGGCTATACGTAGCGTTTTTTGGCTATAAGATTTGTAGCCGGCTAGCATCGCTTCTTCCATGACCTCTTGTGGGGCAATAATATCGGGAGCGTCTCTGCTGGCAACGAACTGCTGGAGGTTCCCTCGCTTGCGGCGGGACCCCCGGCAGTTTCATTGCCAAATCCTGTAGTTAGGGTGTTGTGTCATGAGAAGGAGGTGCGTATAGCTGCACAGATGAAATTGGGCAAGTGAGCACAGCTTGGGATGGTACCTGTATAGGGCGAGGTGTTAGCGTGGTCGACGGTCGGCCGTATGGTTTAGTAGTTTTAGAAGCTTTAAATGACTGTGCAGAGTCCCCCGGACATGTAACTGTGGCGAATTGCGTGGGCATTCTATCAAGTCGCTTATTTGTTGTTTGAACAAAGGTTTGTACTGTATCCACTAACTGAGCTAAGCTCGTTTGAAAATTGTCAAATTTTGCTTCCAACTCAGTGAGTCTAGCTTCGAAAATATTGGTGCGGTCACCTTCCATGGCCTTACGCTTAGACGGAGGTGAGTTATAAGCCTGGTTAGGTTTGTGCCTGGGGGGTTGGGCGGCGAGTATCAGATTGTACCGCTGCAGGCTCAGTAAGGTTAGGTAGGACCTGGGTTTTCGGCTCCTGATTGCGTTGTAATAGCTTTAGCTGCGAGATTTATTTTTCCTGCCGTAAAATAATTTCACTTAGCTGTACGATTTCCACCTCCAGGGCTTGCCTTTTTTGTCCTCGACTGCAGCCCGCTTTGGAGGCCCAATAGCCCAGCTTACCTAAGTGTTCCTGGATCGGGAGTTAGACCTCGGCCTGGTCGGCAGCGGCGTGTAGGAGACGGAGCGGCTTCTGCAGCGTGCAGCGTCCGACTCCTGGCGCTTTTGTTGCCTGGAGCGGCTGGGTCTCACTTGAGGTCCTCCCTGGCCCAGGGTTGGTTGTGTAGTAAACTCTGTCAGCCATTGTTGGAGTCGGCATCGTCGGATGATCCGTGGAGTCGCGAAACGTCGCTTAGTCTTTGGAGCGTGCCATGGGTCGGCCTCCACACACTACGCGCTTCGGTTGTCACTCGTGTTCCTCCCGAGGATTGTCTTGTCCAGACTTCTGGCACCTCTTGACCGTAGGTGTAGGGCATATGTCCCGCCGATGGCCTATAGCCCGGCAGATGCTACAGACTCCGATTTTCTTCTTGTACAACAAGCAGCGCATAAGCGTTCCTCTGTACCTAACGTAGTGGGGGACCATTGGTCCTTCGAAGACGGTAACAGAGTTAGTGGTGCCCAGACGCCGAGCGTGGGTGTACTGTTCTGCAAGCTGCTTCTGATATCTCCTATCATACCATGGATACCATGTAGAATCTCTTTAGCTGAATCGTCTGGAGCAGCGACGTAGGGGCTTAGTTTGTAGGGTTTTCCTCCAAGCGGGAGCTCTGCCAGTTTGCTGTAGGCTTCTGCTCGTCCTTCGTCCGGTGTTGAAACCAGGACAAGGTTCTGTGCTCGGTTCATCTGAACCACATCCGTGATAGTCGTGGCGTCCGGGAAATGTAGAGTTTTTCTGATACTGTCGGCGACTTCAGCTTCACTCCAGACGCTAAGGTTTAGTCCGTCACGAGGACGAACGACGATTTTGTAGTCATTGGCAGGCATCTGCGGTGGGGTTGCGCACCGACGCAGTTTGCGCGGCTCAGCTGTGTGAGACGCTTCGCTCGTTGCGACGCTGTTTTTTTGCGATGCTGTTTGTGACGTGCCGGCCTCCTTAGGTGTTGTACTTGCCACCGTAGAAGCTCCGGCGGCAACCTTCGTCGTAGAATTTCCACGTCCAAGGGCCTTATGGGCATCCATATAACCAGGTTGATCAAATTCTTGAGAGGAAAGCTCGGTCCCATCCACTTCCACCTCCATGTTGGCGGAGTGGTGGACGGCGTCGGCAGCTCAATGGGCGAAGCCAGCGCTAGGTTTAGCGCGACTACCGGTGAGCCTGTCTTCGAAGGTGGTAATTCACGAAGATCAACAACGCGTGGGTTTGCCGAAAGCACGGGTCCTCCTTGTGCCGAACAAATTCCGGCGTCAACGGTGAACATTTGGTGCTCGATCCTTGGCAATAGCCGGTCGACTCATTTTCGGTATTTTTGATCCATCACTTCAGTTTCAGTTTATTTGTCGTGGTTATTTACAGGAGTTGGAGCAGAAGCATGCAATAATCACATGGTGATCAAAATCAGCGAGCAAGTACCCTACAAAAAAATATACTACACTACTATACAACAACATAGACCCTATATATATATATATATATATATATATATATATATATATATATATATATATATATATATATATATATATATATATATTGTAAGCACATTTACCGTACTTCATCGTTCTCATTTGTATATAGCCATCATCATCCCTGTTCTTCTTCGTGTTGGAGCCTGGGCCGTGCCTGCGGAGTAAACGGGTCTGCTAGTGCTGCCTGTCCTGGTCGTCTTCCGTTATTCAAAGTGGTGGAGGCGCGTCAAGATCCCGACATCCTCCTGCGTTCCTGCTCTACCTGGAGCTACGTTCCGGTCGCCGCCTGCGCCCGGCCACGCCTACAGCTATGGCCACCCCTACGTCGGCCGCTGGCACTATCGCTACCCATAACGCTCCCACACCCACGACATCGGCTGCACTGACATCGTGCATCATTACCAGCCCTCAACATTACCCACCAGTCTTTGCGGGTCTCCGCGGGGATGACGTCGACGACTGGCTCGACAATTACAACCGCGTGAGTTCGGCCAATGGGTGGACCGACACACAGAAGTTGACTAACGTCGCGCTCTATCTGACCGGTGTTGCGAAGACGTGGTATTTTAACCACAAAACTGACATCGCCGACTGGTCAGCGTTTACCACCAGCTTGCGGCAAATCTTCGCGTCTTAATCTGGCTGTTCAGAAGTCGCCAAACAGAAGCTCGCTGCGCGTGTTCAACTCCCACAAGACTCATATATCGTACATCGACGATGTCCTGGCTCTGTGCCGCCGCGCCAACATTCGAATGACGGAAGCCGAACGCATTCGCCACATTCTTAAAGGCATTGGTTCCATTGCATTCAACGCCTTAGCTGTTCAAAATCCTACCACGGTTCAAGAAATTACATCGACGTGCCAGCTCTTGGACGAGCTTCAGGCCCTCCGTCTTCACCATGACAGCGACCTTCCCCTGCCACCTTATTCTGATTTTACGTGCTCTCATCTGCACTATCATTCGCGAAGAACTTCAGGAGCAGCAACAGAGGCGATCCACTGTTGTTTCCGCCCCACCCCAACGTTCAAATTGCCAACCTTTTGACGCAGGAGTTGGCAGCCATGACGACACTGACAACGTCTGTTGCCACAGCACCGTTCCTGATGCCCACATACGCGGATGTCGCTGCATTACCACCTGCCACTGTCCTATCTGGGCCTCCGGACCTTACCTGCGGCCATTTGGCCTCTATGGGCGCCAGAGCACCTGCTGCACCTTCGTATCCTCAGTCGCGTCCACCTCGTCCGGTGTGCTTTTACTGCCGTATACGGGGCCACATATCGCATTACTGCCGTCACCGCCAGCTAGATGCAAGCCGAGGCTATGCCGATTTCGAGCGAGACGACATCCGAAGACACGATGCTTACTACCCAGGTCCGTCCGCTTTCACGCAGCGTCGTTCTCCAGCATCTCCACATCTGCCTCAGGGCTCCCATTCGGCCAGACGACGTTCTCCTTCACCCTACCGCCGCTCTGCATCACCGCTTCGCCCCATCTCCCGCGTTGCTAATCAACACTCGAAAAACTAAGGATTGCAGTTTTTGGAGGGAAAACTGAGTCTGGTGGAGCATCAGCAATACCTCCTTGTCGCCCGGCCAATATGCTATCTGTAACTCTCGAAGGTGTTCCTGTGCAAGCTCTCGTCGATACCGGTGCCGCTGTTTGCGTTCTGCGTAGTGATTTGTGCTCATGGCTCCATGAAGTCCGAACCCCTTATCTTGGACCCGTTTTGTGCGGCGCTAATAGCGTAATCATTCGCCCCGACGGACAATGCACGGCTCGTGTTTTGATTGACGACATTCTTCACCCCATTGAGATGATTGTGCTACCCGCGTGCATCCATGAACTTATTCTCGGTTGGGACTTCCTACATTCTGCCTCCGCTGTTATATCATGTAGGGAGATCGTCCTCCACATCACAGATGCCAAGGATGCACCTATTTTGGAGTCGTCATCCTCCATCTTGAACTTGGCTATCGCTGCAGACTACGTCCTGCCCCCTGGTCACGAACACGTCGTAGCTGTCACTTCCAGCCAGGTAACCGATGGATACGCACTAGTTACTCCTTATCACGCTGTACGTCACGAGGAATTCTAGTCACCCCTTGTATCGTCCGGTTTTCATGTGGCCGAGCTCTCCTGTACGCCTGCAACACAACCCCAGATGCTGTGCTGTTGCCCAAAGGGATGACCGTGGCAACCTTCATCGACCCTCCACTGATCTCTGTCGCAGCACTTTCCCCTTCTTCGTCACCAGTACCAGCCTCAGGTTTGGATTCTTCTTTCCGAGCCCTAATTGGTTCTCACCTCACCACTGCCCAGTCGGATTCGTTACTCGCCCTTTTGGCTAAGCACAAATCCTGCTTTGATAGCTGTGCCACCACACTGGGCCAGGCTTCCGTGGCTGCACACCGCATCGAAACCGACGGTTCTGCAATTATACGCCGTCGCCCATATCGTGTTTTGCAGTCGGAACGAAAGGTGATTGAAGAAGAAGTTGATGACATGCTAGCACGAAAGATTATACAAGCTTCACCCTGTTCCTGGGCTTCTCCTGTCATTCTGGTGAAGAAAAACGATGGTTCCGTTCTCTTTTGCGCTGACTATCGAGCGCTCAATAAGATTACACGCAAGGATGTGTATCCCATGCCTCGAATTGACGACGCCTTAGACACACTACAAGGAGCGGAATATTTTTCCAGCCTTGATCTGCGATCAGGGCATTTGCCACGCCGGACGGACTTCATGAATTTAATGTAATGCAACTTTGCCTGTGCAACGCTTCAGCCACGTTTGAGCGTATGATCGACACTGTTCTTCGTGGCTTAAAATGGAAGACCTGCCTCCGTTATCTGGATGACATCGTTGTTTTTTCTTTCAGCTTCAGCCAACGCCTGCAGAGATTAGACGAAGTCCTCCAATGCCTTTTAAATGCTGACCTCCAGATTAATACTAAAAAGTGCACATTCGCCAGCAGAAGCATCAAAGTCCTGGGTCACGTCGTTTCGAAAGATGGCATCCAACCAGACCCTGAGATTGCTGCTGTGCTTCAATTTCCTTGCCCATCGAATAAAAAAAAACATTGCGCAGCTTTCTTGGCCTGGCATCTTATTTTCGCCGTTTTATACGCAATTTTGCTACAATAGCAGCTCCACTAGATAAGCTACTGGTCACCGGCGCCTCTTTCACATGGTCCGAAGACGGTCAGTCGGCATTTGAAGCCCTTAAGAAACACCTCAATTCAGGACTGGTGCTTCACCATTTTGATGAGAGAGTGCCCACTATACTCCACACTCACGCAAGTGCACAAGGCATCGGATCAGTGCTCCTGCAACGGGGTCCGGCACCTAAAGAGCAGGTTTGGCGTATGCCAGTCGGTCCCTCGCCATCTGAACGGAACTAGATGATCACAGAGCAGGAATGCCTGGCCATTGTTTGGTGCATTCAGAAGTTTCGCCCGTACCTCTATATGGTCGCGACTTCACCATCGTCACCGACCATCATGCTCTGTGTTAACTGTCATCTATGGAGAACATGTCAGGACACCTGGGACGCTGGATACTGCTCTTACAAGAATATGACTTCACGATAACGTACAGGTGTGACAAATGCCACCATAATGCAGACGCTCTGTCTCGATGCTCTCTTTCGCCTTCTATCGATCATGCGCACTCCGCGTCTCTACCACGTCGCTCTGATGCAACGCCTGCCTCCTACCAGCTCTCGCTAATGTCACTGGATCAAGCTCAGTTTTCTTCACGCTCCGATTTAACTTGCCTTCAGCGCGCAGACTCTTACTGTCGAACTCTCATTGATTGCCTTCGCGGCCTAACTAAACCACCCAACAGCCGCTTGCGACGCCAGCTTCGCCAATTTCGCCTTCAAGATGGGGTGCTTCATCATTATATTTATCATCCCACGGGTAACAAGTGGGTCCCAGTCATACCTCGCTGCCTTCGTCTTCGAGTTTTAGAAGCATTTTATGATGACGTTGCCGCCGGTCACTTAGGCTTCCACAAGACCTAAAACCGCACCAAGACCCGCTGCTTCTGGCCTGGATTGTCCACAACGGTAGCCAAATACGTTGCCTCGTGCGCGTCGTGTCAGCACCGTAAACGCTCCACATCCACTCTTGCCGGTTTTCTTCAGCCTCGGCCATGTCCGACCGAGCCTTTCGAGTTCGTTAGAATTGACTTATACGGTTCCTTGCCGTTGACGCCCACCGGTCACCGTTGGATCGTCACTAGAGCATCTAACAAGATACGCCGAGAACTGCGCCTCTTCGATCTGGTGCTGCTTCTGAGGTTGCTCACTTTTTCTTGCAATCCAGTCTTGCGCCATGGTGCTACTCGCATTCTTTTGTCCGATCTTGACAAAGCCTTCATGTTCCACGTCCTCAAGGAAGTCTTGCGGGCGACTAATACGAAGCATAAAACCACTTCTACATATTGACGTAAAATAAGTTGGCGCGTGGTGACACTGGCCCCTTGAGGCGAGAACGACGAAGTTCGCGGTTGCGCGCGTGCTCTCCGAGGTCCAGCCACTGCTAAGGGCTGACGTGTTTTTGCCTATCTGTTGCTGGTCAACCATTCTAGCTGTACTAGCTGGGTGACATTTCTAGTGGAGGTGCTGGGTACGGTAGATGTTAAGATCTCCGGAGCGTACCCCAGACCTAAGCCCGGCGAGTAGTTCGGCCGAGCTTACCCCTGTGCACGTACGTACCAACCGAGATATCCAGGGATACCAGCCAGAGCACGGTCTGCTACCCGAACGAAGTAGAATGATGAACCAAGCACCTCCGGCTGCTACTGCAGCCGGAGGTACGTGGTCTTCAATCAGACCCGGACGCCGAATCCGTTCCACGGGAGTGCTTCAGAGGACGCCGACGCCTTTCTTGACCATTTTGACCGGGTCGCCAACCTCACCGACCGGACCCACGAGCTACGCTACGTGTACTTCGCTCTTGAAGATTCCGCGAAAACGTGATTCGAGAACCACGAGGCGACACTGACGTCATGGGAAGAATTTAGTCGGCAGTTCCTCAATGCCTTAGCCAAGGCGGACAGGAAGGAGAGGGTGGAGTTAGCAATGGAGGCGAGAATTCAAGGCCCGAATGAGCGAATGATGGCGTACGTAGAAGACATGAATCGGCTCTTCAGACGTGCGGACCCTTCTATGAGTGAAGCAAAGAAGGTGCGCCACCTAATGCGCGGCGTCAAAGAGGAAATATTTGCTGGCCTCATTCGAAATCCGCTGACGACACTTGCAGAGTTCCATGACGAAGCCACTACCATGGAAAAGGCCCTTCAACAGCGGGCTAGGCAATGCAACCGTGACGCCGTGATTTCAAGGGAGCTCTCTGCCGTTACCCTCGGCAACGACATCGGTGCCTTGCGAGAACTCATCAGGGCTGTCATCAAGGAGGAACTGCAGAAGATGCAGACGACCACTGCCTCTGTGGGACAACTTTCCATTGCGGAAATGGTGCGCGCTGAGGTCCGACAGGCCGTTCATGTTCCTGGACAGTACGATGCACCACAGCAGGGACCGCGTGCTGAAATGAGTTACGCTGAAGCAGTACGCCGTCCACCACCCTCAAGTGCGTACAGCATAGTACACCCCGCTCAGAAAATGGACGTAAGCTTCAGCCCTCGCAGCCCGCCGCAATTCGCCGAAGCAAGAACTAGGAAGAGCGACGTCTGGCGCACCGCAGACTACAAGCCCCTTTGTTATCATTGTGGCGAAGCCGGGCACATCTACAGAATCTGTCCTTATCGTCATGTGGGGCTCCGTGGATTCTGGCCGAATGCACCTCGTCTACGACCTGGTGAGCAGCCGCCGGAAATCGATAGTATCGTCGCGAGTCGTCGCAATGGTGATCAACGATGGCACGAGCCCCGTTCGTCATCTCCTGCTCGTTACAGGTCACCATCACCAAGCCAAGCCTTCTCTCGCGGCGCTCTCAGACGCCGCTCGCCTAGCCCGGCGGGTCGGGAAAACTGAGTTCAGCGGCCTCACCTCCGGAGGCCGCGGACGTCGATTGTGCGCAAGATCCTCCACTACGACTACAACGACGAAAACAGAACGACGCAGACGTGCAGACGCAGTCAAAAACCGTACGAGAGGTAGTAACGTCGAACATTCCCGTCACCGTAGACGGCGAAGAAATAACGGGGTTAAAGCTGGATACACTCGCGAGGGCAAAATCCCGCCTGCTCCGCGGGCCAAACAGTCACGTGATCACTTGAATCCGGCGCAGCCGAGTTAGATCGCATTCCCAGAGCCGGAGCGCCGTTTGCGGAATCCGCGTGCTTACTCTCGACTCCAACGCTTATTAAAGCTGCGCCTTTGCATACTCGGCGTGCTCTATATTCCATAGCGCTGTGAATCCCTCAACAAGATCCAAAAAAGTGACGGTTGTCTCGTCACTTAGCATTTTCTTATGCACCTCACTTGTGTTGAGGTCACGCAGGCTGCGCGGTCTGAGTAAATAGAAATGCGCGCGCAACCATGACTCGCCTTTCTCGCTGCACCACAGCAAAAGCACGTGCGGTAACTGCTGCACAACAACACACGTGGCTTCAAGCCGACAACACGCCATCGTAGCCACGTCAATCTGTCCAATGTGGACAGATTTGACGCTGACTACGCTAAATTGACGTCAGACGACCGCCAAACGGACGGATGGAAATACCGGCGAGCATTTTCAATCCGGACAGCGAGCGGAGGAGCCCGGACTAGGCGAGGGCGGCACGTTTTGATGACGCGCGCGACACGTGATATGCCATCCGCTGCGAAAATTCCTCCTCCGTCCGGTCGTGTGAATCCACCTTAATCTACACTGGAGCGGGCACCTGAGTTATGAGCATGGACCTTGCCTGCAAGCTGAAGAAAGTTTCTACCGAGTGGACTGGGTCGCAGATTCGCACTGCAGGAGGCCATCTGCTAACCCCGGTAGGAAGATGCACAGCGCGAGTGAGCATTCGTGGGTTTACCTACCTCGGAGATTTCGTTATCCTCCCAAGTTGTTCGAGGGACCTAATTCTGGGAATGGACTTTCTGCAGGCTAATGGAGCTGTGATTAACTTACAAAAGTCGCTGGTAACGTTTTCGACGGCGCAGGCCTTAGCAGGGAGCAGCACTGACGACTCGTATGTCAATGCCTTCAGGATTGTCGACGAGAACATCACGGTGCCGCCAAGGAGCAGCGTATAACCCGCGACGCATTCGACGACTATGACGGTATTGCCGAGGCACATATCCCGCTGTTGCTCGAAAGACACATCTGCCCGGGGCCTTGTTAGAATACAGTATAAATGCTCGCAAGTTTTGTTGACAAACTTCAGCCACGAGTATCAGCACGTCCCCCAAGGTACAGCGGTAGCCTTCCTGAACGACATTGCTGAATTCTCCGACGTCGGCACGTTACAAGTGACTTCACCGGATGCAACAACTCACGTCAGCCTGAGTACCCTCGTCCACATTATTGCTTACTTAGCAGATGTACAAAAAG
Source organism: Dermacentor silvarum (assembly GCF_013339745.2). Classification (NCBI taxonomy): domain Eukaryota; kingdom Metazoa; phylum Arthropoda; class Arachnida; order Ixodida; family Ixodidae; genus Dermacentor; species Dermacentor silvarum. The sequence continues at coordinate 337,659,685 of NC_051154.1, read as the reverse complement.
ATCAGCTGCTGGGCCTAGTGACAGAATTATCTGACTTTTTCCAGAGAATCTAAAGTCCAGCGCACCTCCATTACGCAACACCGGATAGTTGCAGCGAAGTCGGCGCGGCCTGTTCGTCAGCATCCGTACCGCGTGTCACCTATGGAGCGGAAGGCGATCAAGCGTCAAGTTCAAGAAATGCTAAATGATGACGTCATGCAGCGATCCACAAGTCCATGGGCGTCGCCTGTCGTACTAGTAAAAAAGAAATACAACACACTCCACTTCTGCGTTGACTACAGACGGCTTAACCGAGTCACCAAACGCGACGTGTACCCCCTGCCACGGATCGATGACGCTTTGGACCGTCTGCGTCATGCTGAGTTCTTCATTAGGCCCAAAATCACGGTACTGGCAAATCGAAGTGGACGAGCGTAACCGTGAAAAAACCGCCTTCGTGACTCCCGACGACCTATACGAATTTAAAGTCCTGCCTTTTGGTCTCTGTTCCGCTCCTGCTACGTTTCAACGAATGATGGACACTGTAATCGTCGGACTAAAGTGGCAGACGTGTCTAGTGTACCTAGACGACGTTGTTGTGTTTTCCAGCACGTTCGATGAACATCACACCCGGTACGAAGTGTCCTTACTGCAATGCCCAAGGCAAACCTCACCATCAAGCCTGAAAATTGTTACTTTGACTTCCAGGACCTCAAGTTTTTAGGCCACGTGGTCAGCTCCCAAGGAGTACGACCAGACCCAGAAAAGCTCGCTGCCGTTGCCGAGTTTCCTCGCCCTAAAGACAAGAAGCCTGTTCAGCGGTTCCTGGGCCTCTGCGCTTACTACCGTCGTTTCGTTGAAGGCTTCTCAAGGATAGCTGAACCCCTCACGAGACTGACGCGACAAGGAAACTTGTCACGTCGCAAGGAAATTCTGGCGAAGCAAACTTGATGGGAGAAGTCATGAAGCACTCACCAGAAAAATTTGAGTTTTCTGATTTTGTGGTAAAAGTGAAAAAGAAATTAAAAGTAAGCAAAGTTTTGGTATTTATTGAGGCAATGTGCGAAGGGCATCATCGATCATCGGTGTTGCGGTCGGTACTGTTATACCGTGTTCTATGAAGGCGACAACCAGGCCACTGTGCTAGTACATTCATTTGAGTCTTCCGATAGGATAGAAAGTTTATTTTAATCTTCCAGAAATCGATTGGTCTCTGGCTGATCCCAGTTCCAGCGCTTGCACCCAGTCACGTAAAGAAATGTTGAAGATATGTCGCCTCTGAGTTAACACAACTAGTTCTAGAGCCCACAAGAGCAAAAAAAGTTTGATTTATTTTTTACTAACACGCCAGAGGCGTGTTCTACAACAGTGCTGCGGAGCATAACCGACCACCAAGCTGTATTGTGCGATATGAATTTGCAGTTCGTGAGAGCTGCTAACAGTGGTCCACGGCGTATCTACAGCTACCAAAAAGCACTTGTCAGTGATATGATCCTGGTTCTAGATTCCTGCTATGATGTGTTTGAGACACAGGCTGAATTCATTAATTTAGAAGAGCTATGGAAAGTATTTAAGAACAAGTTGCTCGAGATGCGTGTAAGATATGTACCATGATGGGTTATGACTGCGCGGCGCAGCAACCGTAAGCCATGGTGTTCGCGACACATGAAGTGTAAGGCCAGGCAGAGAGCGCACGTTTACGCTGCTTATAAGAAAACCCTTCGTTGAAGCTTAAAGATAAACTCAAAAACAAAACTGAACGGATGAAGGCAGCTATGCAGACAGCCAAAAATAAGTACTTTAGCACGTTCCACCTGCGTATACACAAACAACCGAAAGAACTATGGCAATTCTTTAAAATGAACAGTAAAGATGAATTATCAATACCGCTCCACGATAGCGAGGGTGCTACCGTCCATAACGACATTGAAAAAGCCGAGTGCTTCATCTCGTTTTTCAGTTCTGTGTATGCTGCTCGTGTTCACACTCAAAACACTGTGGCGCGATCCACCCCAGTGTTGGGTGAGCCCATGGACGATATCATGATCGACCGACGAATACAGGCCGCTCTCAAGACATTGAATGTGTCTAAAGCAACTGGGCCGGATGCTTTGTCACCGGCACTGCTCTCTTTGTACCCACGGGAAGTGTCCAAATACCTGTGCGTAATCTTTACTAAGTCTTTATTTGAAATCTCGTTACCAGATGACTGGAAACTTGTCATTCTCGTCCCTGTGCATAAATGTGGACCACGAAGTAGTGTTTTGAATTACCGGCCTATCTCGCTCACTAGCGTTGCATGTAAGATTCTTGTGCATGAGCTGTACAGTAATGTTATGATCCACATGAACTTGCACTCTTTGCTCAGCCCCCATCAGCATGCATTTCGTAGTGTACTTTCCTGTACAACACAGATGCTTGAGTTCACGCATGATTTAGCAGGAGCTTTGGATAAGGGTTTTTCTGTTGACTGTTTGGTTCTAGATTTTAAGAAGGCGTTCGATGTTGTCCCTCACTCTTTACTTATAAAAAATTAGAAATGTATAATATAAACAGTACGGTTGTAAACTGGATAAAATAATACCTACATTTAAGAAGACAGAAAGTTGTGCTCAATGGCAAAACATCCCGTGCAGTTGATGTGTCCTCTGGCGTGTCCCAATGATCAGTCATAGGACTGCTTTTGTTTCACATCTATATAAATGATATTTGGTCCGTAATTTCAACACAAATCAGGCTATTTGCCGATGATTGTGTTTTGTACAGGACTATTCATACTACCCATGACTGCAATGTTTTAAAAAATGACCTGTGGCACATGACAAGTGGCACATGCTCATTAACTTGAAAAAAAAACGTTCATATGCGTTTTTCGAGGAAAAGAACAACTCATGACTTCTGTTACCCTTTAAATTCAACCACGAAATTATCAGTTCAGGAGCACAAAGATCTTGGCGTTTATTTCACACCTGTTCTTTCTTAGAGCCGTCACATTGATCATGTCACAACGAAAGCATGCCGCGTTCTAGGTTTCCTGCGCAGAAATGCAAAGAAGTTGCCACTGGAGACAAAGGTATCATTGTACAAATCAAATGTCCGATCTGTTATGGATTATGCTTGTGGTGTGTGGGATCCGTGGTCGGCACGTGACGTGAACAGTCTAGAAAGAATTCAAAACATAGGCGTTCGTTTTGTTTGTTCAAATTACGCCAGGAATTTCAGTGTTTCAGCAGCAAAAGAAAACCTCGGTTGGGAACCACTGCAGCAACGCAGGAAATATCTCAGAATGAAATTCTTTCACAACATATTCCACTCTCGAACATGTATAGACCCCGGGAAATATTTTTCCAAGCCTGATTACGTTTCTCAACGGCTGGACCATGAAAAGAAGGTTAAAGAAATAGTCTGCAAAACTGAAGCGTTTAAAATGTCATTTTTTCTAAGAACCACAAGCCAATGGAACAAGTTACCATCTGATGTCGCGACGATTCTCTCAAACGATGTATTTTCAAACTCTATACGCCCACTGATGTAAGATAGTGTTTTTGTGTATGTGCGAGTATGAAAGTGTTCCGGGTACTTGTTTTGTGTTGCGTGCTTTATTTATTGGTTCTTTGTTTCCTCCCCCCCCCCCCCCCCGCTGCAATGCCTACGGGCGCTGTGGGCATTGTGATACATAAATAAAAATACAGTTATTGGGAGAACTGTTCCACCGAAGCAAAGATTTTTGCGGTGCTTGAGGTTAAACCGGAATAAATTGGCAACGAATTGAAACCGTAACTTTTGTACGCTCCTCGTTATGAAGCTGCTGAATGAGAACATTACGCGGCGCAGAAGCTCAGCGAAGTTGACCCACTTTTAAAATGGTAGCTTTCTTATGCACTTTTTCCCATTTGGCGGCTTATCAGTTCCTTCTTGTTTATGGCCAATTTGGGACTCTTGATGACATTAGTCCCCAGTACAAATAAATAAGGACGTGCCATGGTCGTCTTCAAATTCGGCGCTGCACACTCTCTCGATGTTTTAACACTCAGTCCAATTACGCATGCCTGGAAAGGCGGAATAAACTCTTGCAAGCCAGCGCTTGTGACGCTGGCTTGCTCGAGTTAATTTCGACTTACCGGAAAAGTTAAACAAAGCTATCGATATAACCTCACGTGACTCTGTGTTCAAGTGTGTTAAAAAATTTTTAGAAAACAATACGGCACTTGCAAGAACACTGAACCCTGATCCATTGCTGTGTATCTGTTATTGCTACCATACGGCACAGTTCCGGCCTAATAGGACACAACCGAGCGGCCTGACGTCATCATGAAATGGCGTCTTGGAGCGTGAGCGTGTTTTACGGCAGACACGCTTCTTCTTCTTTCTGGGCTTTTACGTGCCAAAACCAGTTCTGATTATGAGGCACGCCGTAGTGGAGGCCTCCGGATTAATTTTGTCCACCTGGGCTTCTTTAACGTGGACTACAACGCAAGCACTAAGGCGTTTTTGCATTTCTCCTCCATCGAAGTGCGGCCGCCGCGGCCGGGATTCGATCCCGCGATCTCGTGCTCAGCAGCGCAACGCCTTAGCTTACACCCCTGTGACTATCCGCCAAGGTAAATACACCTGGTAGCGAATCTTCCATAGAAGCCCATACGTTCAAAACATGGCGGCTCATCGGCGGTTCGTGGGGCTTAGCGCCATCTGTGTGAGAAGGAACACTTCCGGCGGAAAAAAAAATAATGTGACGCCATATCCGTTAAAAACAGAAGGGACGTCATTTTGTTCTCAAAGGCGCGAAATTTGTTTTCGGGGGCCTGCCATTAGAGCTGTATAGTTAAATGCCCCGCCATTCGACGCATAGGTGGAGGAGGAGGAGGAATAAACATTTATTGCGGAACCAGCACTTTAAGATGGCCGGGCCTAAGCCTCCCATGAGGGGACGTCGAGGGCTTGCCTCGCCTCCGCCTCACGGGCGTGCTGGTTCGCCCAGGTTTGGTCGTCGAGGGCGGAACTCCGCAGAGCCTCACGCAACCTCGACGAGAGGGTCGTGGTGTTAATGTGTGTGTACTGTGCTGGGCACTCCCACAGCATATGTGGAAGCGTAGCCGTGTGAGTGCCACAGCACCGGCAGTTGGGGGTATTGTAAACTTCAGGGAATATAAGGTGGAGGCGGGCGGGTGGAGGGTACGTATTTGTTTGTAGCAGACGCAGGGTGGTAACCTGCGCCCGGCTGAACTTGGGGTGAGGTTGGGGGAAGGTTCGGCGACTAAGGTAAAATGCCTTAACGAGATCGTTATAAGTAGTCAGACTGTCCCTGGTGTCCAACTCGTCTCCAGTGTCTCCGGCGCGGTTGACTAGTCCTCGCGCAATGGAGTGGGTGACCTCGTTGAGGTTGGGGAGGTGTGGTTGGACAGTGCCTGCGTGGGCTGGGATCCATGTCAGGGAGATCATGCTTTCTTTAGAGTGTGGTGCCTGGCGGAGGATACGAAGAGCTTGAGGAGAAATACGGCCTTTGCTGAAGTTAGTGACGGCTGAGCGAGAGTCACACACGATGGTGTGACAGGTGGGATCTAGAGTGGCCAGGGCGATGGCCACTTCTTCAGCCGTTTCGGCAGTGGGGGTAATGACGCTGGAGGCGTGGTATAGGACTCCATCACGTGTGGCGACGGCTACAATTCGTGTGCCATGGGAATATTGGGCTGCATCAACAAATGTAACGCCAGGTACACGAGCAAAGGCTTTTATGATTGCTCTGGCCCGAGCATGGCGCCGGACCCTGTTATATTCAGGGTGCATATTTCTAGAAATAGGGTCTTGTGGATCCAGCTACGGATGTCAGTCGGGATCAATTGTTTGGGGCCCTGCTGCTGATGGTAAGTAAAGCCAAGCGTAGATAGAATAAAGCGTCCCGTTTCAGTAAGGGTGAGCCGTTCAAGCTGAGAGCGTTGTTGTGCTTCAATGAGTTCGGCAAGGGTGTTGTGAACTCCTAGTTGGTTGAAGAGTTCAGTACTGGTGTAATGCGGGAGTCCAAGTGCTTGCTTGTAGACCCCTCGTATGATGGTGTCGAGCTTGTTTTGTTCAGCCCGGTACCAGTTGAGGTACGCATCAACGTAGGTGATGTGGCATATTACAAAGGACTGCACGAGGTGGAGAAGGCTTTCTTCTTTCAGTCTCCCTCGTCGGTTGGAGATGCGTTTAAGAAGCCGTAGGGTGTTTTGAGATTGGGCGCAGATCTTGTTGAGAGCCAAGGCATTGGAGCCGTTGGTAGAGATGGTGAGACCGAGGACCCGGATACTAGGGATGTGTGGTATAGGACTGCCATCTTGAAGGCGTAAGCTGATAGAGCCACAGGGTCGGTGCTCAGATTGGTGTTTTGGAGGGCGTCCCCGCTGAATGGGCTTGTAGAGAAGAAGGTCCGATTTAGCCGGCGAACAGCGCAGTCCGGTCCCTTGGAGATGGGCTTCAACCGTGTCAATCGCCGTTTGTAGGGCTTACTCCACTTGACCATCGCTGCCTCGGTACGCCCAGATGGTGATGTCATCGGCGTAGATGGTATGGTTGATATTGTCGACTCGTTGTAGTTGCTGGGCAAGGCCAATCATGACTAAGTTAAAAAGCATGGGAGAGATAACTGAACCTTGCGGGGTGCCTTTGCTGCCAAGGGGAAGCTGGTCTCATCGTAAATCCCCGGCCGAGAGGGTGGCTGTGCGATTGCAGAGGAAGTCACGGATGTAATTGTAGGATCGCTCTCCCAGGTGGAGGTGGGAGACCTGGTCAAGGATAGCTTCATGGGAAATGCTGTCAAAGGCTTGAGTGAGGTCGAGTCCGAGGATGGCTTTCGTGTTACGGGAACGGTCGTTTAGTACTTGATGTTTGAGCTGCAACATAGCGTCTTGAGTAGAAAGGTGAGGGCGAAATCCAATAATGGTGTGGGGATAGATGGAGTTGTCTTCGAGGTGTGTGTTGATGCGTGCTAAGAAGGCGTGTTCCATCACTTTGCCTACGCAGGAAGTGAGGGAGATAGGCCTTAGGTTGTTGAGGCTAGATGGTTTGCCAGGCTTTGGGGTTAGGATAACGTTGGCAGTCTTCCAGGCAGCTGGGATGGCGCCATTGCGCCAGCAATCGTTGATGTAGTCAGTTATAGATGGGACACGGACTCGTCATCGAGATTGCGAAGGGTTTTGTTAGTGACCCCGTCTGGGCCTGGAGCAGAACGACCGTTAAGCTTGCGAAGTGCAACATGTATTTCAGATGCGCTGAAATCGGCGTCTAGTGAAGGGTTGGGATTACCGATGTAATTTCTGTGTGGACTGACTTGTCCCCTGGAGATATATCTGGTGCAGAGGTATTCAAGCACTCGTTGTGGACCTTGCTTAAGAGTCTCCGTATAAAGGAGTTTCTGCAGCCGATCCTGTTGGGCAGTGCGGGTGGTAGTATTGTCAAGCAGGTGTCTGAGGAGTTTCCACGTAGATGGGCGATGAAGTTGTTCATCCATCGTGCTACACAGCTCAGTCCACTGTTGCCGGCTGAGGGTTTGACAATGCTCCTCGATGGCTGTATTGACTTTAGAGATCTTACTTCTGAGGCGACGGTTTAGGCGCTGCCCCTTCCATCGAGCTACGATGGAGGCCTTAGCCTCCAGAAGACGGGCGAGGCGGCTATCCATGCGTTCAACTGGGGCATCTGTAGTTACCACCCGAGTAGTCGTTTTAACGTCAGTGCGTAGCGCTTGCATCCAGGTGTTGATGTCGGCAATGCCTTCTGCTGAGGCAGCACCAATGCGTATCTTACGAAAAGCATCCCAGTCGGTAATGGCGAATTCTTTAGTGGGGGCAGGGATGGCAGCGAGTTGGGGTAAAGATATAGCAAGGATATAATGGTGGCTGCCCAGGTCTTGCTGTATATTGGTCCATCCTGCATGGTTGATATGTTTGATGAAGGTGAGGTCGGGGGTAGAGTCCCGGGTAGTGGAGGTACCGAGGCGTGTGGGAAAGGAGGGATCCGTGATAAGGGTGAGGCCTAAGTCGTGGTAATCTTGCCAGAGATTGCGAGCTGCAGCTTCCGTGCGAACGTAACCCCAGCCTGCATGGGCGAGGTTGAAATCGCCGCCGATGATGAGGGGGTGCGTTCCAGCTACGTGAAGAGCCTTCTTAAAGAGGTTGAGGAAGCGACACTTTGCTTTGTCCTTGGGGCTATTGTAAATGTTCTGAAGGAAGATGCATTCTTTCCGTTTACGATTGGGAATTAATTCGAGGAATAGGTGTTCGATGTGAGGACTATCCAGATCATGTTGAATAACAGGGATACGACGCCGTACTAAGGTGGAGACCCGGTGAAGATGGTGGGTGGTATGAAAGGTTTGATAACCAGGGAGCGTGGTGGGGGCGCTATTGGTTTCTTGAAGTAGGATAGCATCCGGGCGGCGGGTATGTTGGCGTAGGTATTAATTAAGTACCGGTTGTTTCTGGTGAAAGCCTCGGCAGTTCCACTGCCAAATGAGGGTGTCTTGATTAGTGTGAGCCATGATGAGAGATGGTGGATGTCGCCATCGGCGTCCCGGAAGGGTCGTAGACGAGGGCGGATTGGCTAGGAGGCGCGAGAATATGATTTTCTAGGTTTGTAACTCGTTGGAGAATACCAATGAGTGCGTGCTGGATGGAGTCCAGTGCATGTTGGAAAGTGCTCACAGTTGTTTGAAGTGAGGTGAGCATGTCTTTAACTTCAGAGCGGACCTGGCCCGTGGCTCCATCTTGCAGGGCACTCTTCTTGGGGGCGGGAGTTGTAGGGGCCTCTTGACTAGGGGCAGGGCATTCTGAGCGATAGGTGTAGGGGCTGGTGTTTGGGATTGTTTGAGGTCTCTAACCTCCTGCATGAGTTTAGTTAGGAGATCACGTAGAATGGCGTTCTCGCGTTTAAGGTGAGCTATTTCTGGGTTATCTGGTGAGGGAGGAGGGGATGGGGCATGTGTGCTGGTGATTTTGCGACCCTCTCGTGAGGTGCCTCTGAGGGCCTCTGCGAAGCTCACCTTGTTTTTGTTGGTAGATGCGATGCGTGATGCCGATGCAGACCGGGATCTTGAGCGTTGTTGCCTGGATCGCGATAGAGTTCTCGAGCGGGAACGGCTCCCCCTTGACGTTGTTCGGGAATGTGACCTGGTTCTGGTGTTGAGGGTGGAGGGGCCGGCTTGTTGATAGGTGGTTTGACTGGTTGCTCGGCGTTCCCCGATACGCTTGCGAATGACATACGGGGTCTTATAACGAGCGGCACAGCTTTTGTCCGCGGTGAGATGGGGGCGACCACAGAGGGAGCACCTAGGGTTACAGTTGTGGTCGGCGGGGGGGTTGCGGGCACCGCAGCCCCAGCATATCTTGTTATTTGGGTAGGGACAAACGCCCATATGGTGTCCGAGGCGGCCACACTGATAGCAATTGTCAATTTGCTTCTGATATAGAGAACATGGGAGTAATGTGGAGCCGTAGCGCACCTGAAAAGGCACATCTGGCCCGTCAAAAGCGATGATCACCGTTGTAGTAGAGGCGAGGCGCTTGGCTGCCAAGGCTGTCGGGTTTCGGGCAGTGACAATTTTGTTGTGGATCTGCTGGAGGGTCTCCGTGAGTGGGATCCCAGGGATGACCCCCTTCGTCGTGTGCTCAGCTGCAGTTTCGTAGGCATTCACCTCGTGGGTGACGCCATTCACTTGGATAGAGCTGATGCGAGCGTACCGGTCTGCATGGTCCGAGTGAGGTGTGCTGACGACAACAATGTTTTTGTTGCGTATTCGGGCAGAGAGTGTCTTCTAAGCTTTCTTCGTCCGTGAGTTTGACTGCTTGGAGAATGGCTGCGGTCACCACAGGACTGCCGATCTTGGCTATATGAAGGGCGCCCTTGGGGCGGATGACAATCTTGATATACTCCGTCGGAAGGGGTGGCATGCGGCCCACCTTCAAAACTTGAGCTTTAACAGGCTGCCTCGCCCGAGAGCGGGGCCGATTACTTGGAGCTTGAGATGATTCATCGGTCACGGTTGAATTGTCCGTGCCGCGTTTTGAGCGGCGGGATCGGGCAGTGAGCCAGCCAGACTGGGCGGTCACTTCTTCTGGCGAAATATCCTGGCCGGCAACCTGGACATCCATAGTGAAGACGGAGGCGACACGCCGCCGAGACTCAGCCAGCGCAGTCGGAGGCCTAACGACCGGCGAGCTAGGCTTAGTGCGGCGGCGACGTGGCGGGTGGACAAAAACGTGCGGTTCCCAGGAAAATGGAAAGACCCACCTGAAAACGAGGGGTCCACAGAGTCCGGAGAACTTCACGAATCGTTCGGTGCAGAATTTAGCTAGCTATAATCACAGAAAAAACCAACGAAAACATTTGAGAAAGCCGGAGGCGACATAAACACGTCCGCACTCCTCTGCCTCTTCTTCTTCCACGCATAGGCGGAAAGTTTAAATTTTTCCGGGGGGGGGGGTGCTGGGGCCCGACCAGCTTCCCGAAACCTACCCATGAATATATATATATATATATATATATATATATGTGTGTGTGTGTGTGTGTATAGCCTCTGCTAACAATTTTCCATGTCTAGCTTTATGGCGAATGCACTTATATCAACCCTTCGGGCAAACTGTCGCGGTTGTCGTCACCGTGATGTTCCGCATTAAATCCAAAAGCCATGTACATAAGCGACCCTGTGGGTGCGGGAAAAATCACGTAACAGTGAGCCGAAAAGGATCGCGGCTTGATGGCATTATTTCCCACGCGCTCAATATGCGGGTTAGTTGTAGGTCACGTAATCAAACGCGAATGGGAAGGAGAGAACGCGACTTCTCCTATAGCCCTGTTGTAGCTGTGAATGACTGTGCGTGGCTGATGCTTATGGGGCCCGCGTGCCACATCTAATTGCTGGTAATCATTGGTGGGTGCAATGATAAAGGCGACCGGGGATGGCTGCTAACTTCATGCGCGCTGTCTTCCTTGCCGGGCTGTCTTTCTGCGCCCCTAGTGTTGCAGAGTTAAGAGACAGAGGTCATCATAGAGCACTCACAGAGGCCGTCAGTAGTGGACATAAATATAGGCAGATAATGATGATGAATCTAATTTTCGAGTTGCGGTGAATCGCGCGGCTGTAGGAACCGTTCGCCTCCGCTGCCGGCGTTCTTCACAATGCTTGCGTTGTGAAAGCGATTGCTCGAGGTCATCCAGTGAGGTATGTACAGGTTTACATGGTCCATGCTTACTATGTCCACTGTGCTTACTATTTTAATTTTATGTGAATGTTTACTACAATTTATATGGCCATTATAACTAACGTATAGATTTGTGTACGGGCCACACTTTTCTGTCGCGATTTTGACAAGCCTTTCATGGGACCGGGCCATTTGACTTCATTTTTCCAACTACGAGTATCAAATCCGCCGTAAACCTCCGCGATCCCCTCCTCTCGACATCCAGTCGCGACTTGCGAAAGTCCGCTAAGCGCGACAACTCCCTGTTGAGCCCGATCAGATTCAGCGCATGGAACGCGATTGCTTCTCGGTTGGATGTCTTTTTTTTAATATTGGCTGTCAAGTTATGGGTGCGGCCCTTACACGGGTGGGATCCTTACACCGATTTACACGGTAAAAATCTTTGTGTCTTCTACTTCGCTATCACTAATACCGCTTCGCCTTTCCGGCCAAACTGCACTGTTTTTTTTAAATTTTTTTAGTACTTTGAGTCCGAGTATGAGCGCTGCTGCGCATGACTTCTAGACTTCTTTTATTCCGATTTTGAGTGAATATGGCTTGACATCAGTTCGGTTACTGAGTGAATTCTATATACTAGGTGTTTTAGCGAACAGTCTCCAAAATATTTAAAGGTGGCCTGTGGCAGATAGTACAATTCTAGTTAATGAGCTCATCTACTCGAAGAGGCGGGCATTACTTGCACAAAAAATTGAAATGCATAATCAACTGATTAACAAAATTAACCAATTAAGTTTTTAGCTTATGGCCCATGGCCTTATTATGCCTTATGACCCATGTTGGCCCACCTTATGCCCCATGTTGCAATTTACAAATTCTAGCCGTGGAGTGCGCATCCACTTTGAACTAAATCTCAGGCTGACACCAGTGTCGAGATATTAATTCTCTAACTTTGCAGAGAAATACATTGGCGTACCAGTCACTTTCTCAACAAAACACTGTTTTATGCATCAAAGCACAAAAGTATGAAAAGAACAAATTAGGCATTTTACGTGCCAAAACCACGATCTGATTATGAGGCACGCCGTAGTGCAGGACTCTGAATAATTTAGACCACCTGGGGTTCTTTAAAGTGCACCTAAATCTAAGTATACGGGTGTTCTAGCAATTCGCCCCATCGAAATGCAGCCGCCGTGGCCGTGATTTGATCCCGCGACCTCATGCTTAGCAGTCCAACACCATAGCCATTAAACAACCACGCCAATGCATTTCCAATGCATTGGCATCGCATTTCTCCGCAATGTTGCGGAATTTTCTCGAAACTGGTGCCATCCTGAGAATTAGTTCCTAGTGCATCCACCTTGCGGATTCCACGGCTAGAATTTGTAAATTGCAACACGGGCCATAAGTTAATATGCTGAAAACCTAATCGGCGATTTTTAATTAGTCGATTATGCATTTCAATTTTTTGTGCAAGTAATGTCCACCTCTTCGAGTAGACCAGCTGATGAACTAGAATTGTGCTATCTGCCACATGCAACCTTTAAAAAATTTTTTTGAAAGTGTTTGCTGAAACACCCCGTATTTATGGCCTCTGCATGTAAGAGGCGACGTTTCCATCCCTAATGCTTAAATGTTGTAAATAACTAGAAGAGCTCTTTTTTCTTTTATTTTGTCGCCAGTCGTTAGCATTGCCTACTGGAAAGAGAATCAATATTGAGACACATATCGCTCACGTGCTTTTCACACGCCGTTGATAGAAGACTCTGCCGAAGGGGTCACTGAAGTCCGCAGGTTTTTTTAAGGGTCAAAAAAGCACGCAAAATAATTTGAAGTGAGGTGAACATACATCCACATATCCATTCTCTAGGTATAGGCTATCCATTTAGTTGGCTACCTCCTTCTCTTTAAAAAATATAATAAACTTTGTCCTTCGCATATATTTAAATGTATTGTGTCTGTGCGTGGTGTTCTCAACGGAAATTTTAAAGAAATGTTAAAGAGAGGAAACACGGATGAGGTAGCCGCCGCTGGTGCTTCTAATGCGCTTGTCCTCCTATTGTCAGGATTTGCCGAAATAAAGCGAAAGTATAAATGAAAAGCCGTGCACGTCCGCGTCAACAATGATGCCGTAAGCTTTTAGCCACAACAAAAGTGAAAAGGTAGAGGCCACGCAAGAGAATCCTCAAATTATGTGGGTAACAGAACTCCGGTACTGACATTTGATAGGCGTAGGGGGGGGGGGGTCGGCTACGGATCTCTTGGGGTGGGGGGGGGGGCCTGAGCCTTCCCGGGAAAATTCCGGAGGGGGCTCGAGGCCCGGAGCCCCCCCCCCCCCCCCGGGTCGGCGCTTATGATTCGACGTGATGGGCGTTTCGAGCTTTCAGCGCGGACACCGATGCAAGAAAAGTTCAGCCATACGGGTGTCGAAACCGCACCCTTGCGCAGACATACTTTGTTTGGAGGCCGACGAACGCTTTGGGCGTAGAGTGCTCGTCCTTTCGTCGGACGCCAAGCCCGTCGGCTAGCGCTGTTCCACGAGAAGAACTAAACTGAACAATTATCTCGCGGTCGCAACTCAGTATACTTTTGACTGAACAGGTTAAGAAACAATGAAACTACACGCGTCACGAAATTCAGACAAACGTCGACAAGCAAAGCAACACAACATGTGAGGGGGGCGTATTGTAACATGGGAACTTTACGAGTGCCCCTTTCTGCCCAATTCAAGAGCTGCATTGCATTGCAAGTGATAGCGGCGTCAACGCCCGCCGCTATCGGTGGGCGCTCTTAGGGTGGGCGCTGAAAAAAGGTATTTATTGATAATGATCAAGTAAAAATAGAGCTGTTCTTTTCTCGCCATGCGTATATAAAATTGATTAGGAATTTTATTTTCGTTGAATGAATCTAACTGTGAATCACTTTAATTAAAAAATGCTTTTTTCTTTCGCAATGTTTGTTCCCTCCAAACATAGTCGCGCTTCAATCGCTGCTCCCATAACCACCCTTGCTGATGTCGGTGATAATTCATGCTGAACCGCTTTTCGCCCGAAGCTTCGCGACCATTTGGATCGACCTTGTATCCGCATTACACCCGCCGTGGTGGGGTTGGTGGTGGCTTTGGTGTTGCGCTGCTCAAGCCAGAGGGCGCTGGATCAAAATCGCGGCCGCGGCGGCTATATTTCAATGTGGGCGAAATGCAAAAATACTCGTGTACCGGGCATTGGGTGCACGTTAAAGAACCCCTCAGGTGGTCAAAATTCGTTCGGAGTCCCCCACAACGGCGTGCCTCGTAACCATCACGTAAAACCTGAAAATTTATTTAATTTATCCCCATTACAATCTTCACATGAGTCGCAGATGAACTAAGAACATCGAGAGAGACAGAATGCTGTTCGTCAGAGCGGGGAGCTATAGTTCATGGGCTCCTCGGGAAGGCCAGATGGCCACCAGGTGATGCGTGACGGCGACCTCTTCGGCTCGCTCCACGTCACGGAGTTGCACGTCCGGGCTGGAGGTAAGCAGCACTTCCTCCCGCGATGAAGGTTAGGGAGAGGCCAGGACACCGAAAGGTGTTCTTGAAACAACTGAGGCAAATGCGAACAGTTTGTTTTGTAGATGGCGCAACTATGTCGTTTTCTTTAAAGCCTTTAGTTTTCTCCTGCCGAGTAAATGTTTGTGCCCACGAAGGGGGACATTTCGACACAAAAGTACAGCCCCTGAATTTAATTTTAAACTCCTACATTGAGTTTTGTAAAGAATTTGAGCAGTTACTAAACATAGTCACTGATGAAAACAAGGATATTGTGATATGTGGCGACATTAACATCAACATTATCAACCCTGACAGTCAATGTTGCTCTGAGTACTTACGTACTTATCTTAGCTGTGGACTCTCCTCTCTAATTACAGCTCCAACCAGGTGTGTAATAGGCGGACCTAATACTTTAATTGACCATGTACTGTCTAGCATACTTACTAATTTTAGCACAGCTGGAATAGTGGACTATGCCGTAACAGACCATTACCCTATATTTTTTTGCATAGGTTCCGTAATGCCTTCTCCAGCAGCAAAATATGTCAGGACTTTCTTTGATTCTAATAAATTCACTCGTATGATTCGTGCGATTGACTGGACTGACGTGCTTGAAGAGCAATGTGGTGAAAGGGCTTTTGAATCTTTTTTTGCAAAAATATCCGAATGCTCTAACTTATGTACAAGTAACACTACTGTGACGCGATGGTTTAGCTCGCCAAGAAAGCCTTGGATTAGTGATTCTTTATTACGGTCCATTAAAAAAAGAGATAATCTTCGTAAGAAACTTAAAGTCCAGCCATTCAATAATGCGTTGCGACTGCGCTTCCACACATATTCAAATGTTCTAACAGCCACTTTAAAAAATGCCAAGCGTAATTATTATGAAAATAAAATAAGGAAAAATGGAAGTGATACCAGACGAAACTGGCAGGTTATTAAGGAATACTTGAACATTCGTACAACTAAAAATCACATATCGTGTGTGAACCATGGTTCTGTTAATATTACTGACTCTCAAGACATAGCTAATGTTTTCAGT
Organism: Dermacentor silvarum; assembly: GCF_013339745.2. NCBI lineage: Eukaryota > Metazoa > Arthropoda > Arachnida > Ixodida > Ixodidae > Dermacentor > Dermacentor silvarum. The sequence continues at coordinate 337,643,961 of NC_051154.1, read as the reverse complement.
GACCATTTTAGTATTACGGACGGTAGTCAGCCTGATTCAACGTTACTTAACTTTCCGCACTGTTCTCATTCCTTTTACCTGTTCCCCACAACATCGCTAGAAGTATGTAATATTATCAATTCTCTTAAAACAACCGGCCCAGGCCTCGACTTGATACGCCCCTCTAGCATTAAGCTTGTATCTAACGAAATCTCACCTGCGTTAGCACATATAGCAAACAGATTATTTATAGATGGCATCTTTCCTAATCGCCTGAAGACAGGTAAAGTAATCCCAGTATTTAAAAAAGGTGACCATAAGTGCATGAGTAATTATCGTCCTATCTTCATTTTGTCTTTCTTCGATAAGGTTATCGAAAAACTAATACACAATCGCTTAACTAAATACTTATCGAAATTTAATCTTTTAACTCCTGATCAATTTGGTTTTCGTGAGAATTTTTCAACTGAACTAGCACTTATTACTTTTACTGAGAGGGTTAAGTTAGCCATCGATTAAGGCCTCTTGGTGGGTGCTCTCTTTATTGATTTCACTAAGGCGTTTGATACAATTAACCATCGTATTCTTTTAAGTAAACTTGAATCTTATGGCATTTATGGGCCGCCTTTACAATTAATTCGCAACTACCTAATAGACCGACCATATATAGTAGAAGTTAATGGTGTCTTCTCCTCATCAAAAATTGTAAATACAGGCGTGCCTCGGGGATCAATACTTGGGCCACTTTTATTTCTCATATTCATTAATGACTTGCCAGAAATATTAACACATGCACACTGCCTTCTTTATGCCGATGACACCACTATTTTCGCATCTGATACAGATTTACTCGCATTGCAGGATAAGCTTAACGCTGACCTAGCGAATGTTCATTCATGGTGTGTAAAAAACAAGCTATCCATTAACCCATCTAAGACAACACTTATGGTATTCCATTCTTCAAGAACTTATCACATTGACTCTATTGTAGTGTCTCTAAATAATAATGTACTTAGAAGATCCGCGTCTACTAAATTCCTTGGTGTAGTACTAGATGAGAACCTAAAGTTCCAGTGCCATATTCAATCACTTATTCAGAAAATCTCATTTGGTATTCACATCATCATAAAAACGCGCTCTTCATTTCAGCAAACCATTCTCATGTCTTTATATTACGCATACATACACAGTCATCTCTCATACTGCCTGTCATCTTGGGGTAATACATATGCCATACATCTTCATCAGCTAGAAGTTTTGCAAAAGCAGGCACTACGACTAATTGTATTCCAATCGCATACATCTCCCTCTGCTCCCATATTCCGTTCCCTAAATGTTTTACCTTTACGCATGTTATTTAATCATAAGGTGTCACTGCTTATGTTTCGTCTTATAAATACCGAACTTAATATTCCAGGTTTTACTCGCTCTAGCCTAATAAATTATAACAACACAAGATTTTCAACACAACTCAATCTTCTTCTTCCAAAAGCAAGAACTAATTATGGGAAATTTACCGTCGCGTTTTTAGGCATTTCTGTTTGGAATTCAATACCATCTGATATGAAGTCATCTACATTATTATCATTCAAGCGTAGAACGAAGGAGCATTTCATGAACACTTTATCTGACACATAGTATAATTTAACTAACGTAGAAATAATTAGATGTTGTTCTGATTCACTATTATTCAATGTACTGTCCAAATTACCGAGTCACTGAATTTTGCCTATAAATTGATACTTCTCGTTGTTAGTTTTACGTGCCATTTATCCTCGTTTGAATTTCTGCGAGTTATCTTTAATGATTTATGCAATTTTTTTTTCTTTCTTTTTAACTGTGTGATTATACTTGTGATGTTTTTAAAAGATTTTTTTCTCTCTTACCGTTCATTTCCGATTATATATAATTTGTATATATATATATGACATGACTCGCTGTTTGCCACGATCCTACTAACCCCCTTTTCATGTCTTGTTAGGAGGTCCCCCCGACAGTTGTTACTTCGGGACCTCCGAATGTGTACTTACACCCACCCTGTATTTGATTTTGTCGTCAAATTGAATGCATGAACTCACATTGCTGTATTTGATTTTGACGTGCATAGTTCACTGGCTGCTCACTTCGCCGAGAGAGACACCGATAGCGATAAAGAAGACGTTTCGGAAGTCCACCGGGAAAATAAATCGGCTCCTTTGTACAATACCAGAACGTCTACAGCCCTACATTTGCCTTTAAAAGATGAAATCAAGAACGCTGCGCAATTTCCTAAATGTGGCTGCTAAAGAAGACTCGTCACTGCTGAAATGAACATTTTTTTGCTGTGCATCTCAGAATTTAGAGCGATCGCAGTTACTTGCAACAATTTTTTCTCAAAGTGATGGTGATGTGAATAATAATAATAATGATGATGATGACGATAATAACGAAAAATTAAGACCAATCATGTTTCCCTTTGAAAGCTATTTTACGTTAATTAACAAAAGAGTAAATACTTGTATGGAAGTGATAGAGAAAAATGCAATTTGTGTGCTTTAAATTTAACTTTTTTTTCTGTTCAGCATGCGTCCTTTCGGTCGGTTTCTAGTAACGTAGGCCAATTCGAGCGAATGTACCAACAAAGCGAGCTCCTCCCGCATATAGTCTAATAAAAACTGGGTCGTTACCGAAGACAGTGTAATCCGCGACCGCGCGGAGATTGTAGGTTGCGTGGTCGGGATGCATTGCCATCCTGCCTGACAGACGCGGACGCGTGTTCAGTAAGCTGCAAAACGCTGTGCAGAGCACGATCAGTTACGTGCGCGTTATCGCCGAGGGAAATGACGCACAGCTTCTGCGATGGGACAAGGACGCGAACAGTTCCTTCCGAGTACTAAGACAATTGATTGCAGGCATCGTGTGCATATTTACGCAGCACTTTTTTGCAAGATTTCAATCAACGTTTCAAGCTTCGCATAACGTTGTCTCCAACCGGAGCACCGATCTGCCTGAAGCTCTATATCCTGCCGGTGGTTTCCTACTCGACGAAACTAAATATTGCGATTTCCACTTGGCCGGACTTTATGTAGTATGGTTCTAACCTCTTAATAAGCATCGGTGCTTGGACACAGCCAAATGAACGCTAGTCGAGCCGTCTATGACATGGCAAAGCGGTCTTGTCAGCGAGAAGCGAATAAGACAAAGATGTGTTGTCTTATTCGGTTTTAAGTTTCTGTATCTACTCAGGGGCTGTAAAGGGCGCCATAGTGCTCGGCTGAGGAATAATGGCGAACGCTTGAGTTTCACCACCTTGCACCCAGAGCAGAGAAAACGTGCGTTATTGCTTTGTGTCTGGATTAGGATGTAGTGGCCAAGGATGGGAATCGAACCTCGGGACCTCGACCTCAGCAGCAAAATTCTATAGCCAAAGAACCACCGAGGCGGGTAAGAAGTGGACATTATACAAGTATTTGTCGCTGAAGCATTGCTGCTATAATTCTAGTGCGCCATGTCTTATATAGAGTTACAAGTATGCATATGAAGCCACTGTCGTTCACAAACGGATGAATGCGAAGCAGAAAGTCTCGCGCTACCTCCAGCTCGTGGCTGCAGCCAAAAAAGAAAAGGAATCCCGACTGCTCCTAGGAATGCCATCGAAGAAGAAAATTCAGTCCAATCCAATCCGATCATCATCATCATCATCATCATCAATCCAATCTTTGGAATGACCCCGTGGAACTGCGGGTCCCATTCAGCGCGCAGCGAATGTTCGCATCCTGGTCATCGAAGGCAGCGACTGCGTGTGCCTGAGCCACCGCGGCCCTTCAGCATCGCAGGCACTAAGACCACGAGCAGCCGACGTGCCTGTAGCAGCGGCGCCCCTGCGGGAATTCTTCCACGGACTCCTCGACAACGCTCAGGTGAGACGACAAGAGGCCATGAAGACGCAAAACTGATGCCCTTCGAATATATGTGCTGAAAGGATATTCCGTAGTATTCAGTGTACTTTGCTGGCACCAGGGTATCGAGCCGGAAATGAACCGGAACGTTACATAATTTTCACTCCAGAGAAAACGAAAGAAAAAAAATTATGGTTCCCGGGTGAGGCTGGCCATGTTTTCTGTATCTCTTTAGTTCAGGCATTATCTGCACTCGTGGCTAAACTGTGCTACACACCATCTGCCCGTGATTTTAAATTTAGCAGCAACGTTAGTACGGTTTTCAGTGTATCGCGTCGCGGGGCAGACGCGATGTTGCGTTAACGCGACTATATTTGGTAGAGTTATTGTGGAAAAAGAACGAGAGGATCAAACTGGAGTGAATACATACACACAGGACACCGGATGGACGGTGTCATACAGTGTTTGTGTACTCGCTCCTGGCTGCATGGTCCTTGTTTTATTCTTGTGCAGAAACTATTATGCTCAACGAACCAACCCTCTGCTAATTATTTCTTGAGTATATCTGCAGCGCTTCCGACGCGCGGAATCAGCAGACTGTGAGCCGTGCAAAGTACCTGAGACAGTGGAGGACATATACTTGATGCTTGTCCCCAGTACGCATGGCTGTGAATGGCAGGCATTGATATTTTCGTTATCGCCAATTAACAACAGACTGTTAAGTAAAAATGCGTAGCTGAGCCCTCGGCCGAACGTAGCCATCGCGTCAGCGAAGCCTTTGAAGCATTCGTATCACTGAAGCGAGCCTTGAAGGCACACTTAGAATATCTGGTTAATACAGGCCTACATTCAAGGTTGCGAACGGGTTCATCGAACAGGAACGTGTTTACACGTAAATGTTATATGACGTTGATTGTTCTCCTTTCTGGTGTTTATAGGCCTGCGATCATTTTTCTGTTGCTTCTGTCTTCAGGGATAAGAACGAGTGCTGAGGTTGTCATTAACAAAGTCGATACGTCTTTGGCTTCATTGCCGAAAACTTAATGAATGCTAGGAAAGTTAGAAGATAATTAATTTGGTACATTTTGCGCACATAAACACATAATCGAGACCGTGCCACAATATACGCCATGATAACGAGCATGGCTTGCAGAAATTTATCTAGTAGTCGGAGAATTTCGCACCGCTTCAGCCATGCTTGAACGGTGTATAAATTAAGCCTACGAAGCAAGTTTGTGCGCTGTACGCTGCAGTAGAATATATAATTATAACTAGAAATCAAAGAAACAAGCAAAAATGGCCTCTGCCGCGGCGATACGTGATCACAGGAATGCGTGGATGACATGGGTCGATGTGTGCGTCAATATTCTTGTCAAAATCCGAACTATTAAAGGCTCATGGTAGAGATAAACGAACCGGAGAGTCATTTAAACAAAACTTTCCACTAAGACCAGTGATCACCTACGCTTTGTTCTGTTCAAACCTCGGCTTTTGGGAATGCTGGTGACTGAAGAAATTAACAAACTGACCGTGTTCTCTCGGTGTTTGATGTTCTATGCGAATTATCCACATTTGCCACGAATTACTCATCGAGACTATAGTTTAACTTATGTTAACGAATCTTGCATGATCGTGGAAGTGAATAATCACTTGCGCACTTAACTGAACGTTTGATTGATTGGTGTGGGTTCTTCCCTAGTGTGTTAGGGGACCGCTCCAGAAATGCGCATGCAGCGTCAGTGGAGGCCGCAAAGCAGTATGGGAAGTCCTGCAGCCTCTACCGCCCGTGAGACGCGTTCTAGCCTTGGAGCGTGTGAGCCGCACGTGGCCCGGCGCACCTTTCTCCCACAATGCATTGCGCATAACCATCACCGGAGGAAGCCGCGCAAGGCACCACGAAGGCAGTGGGCGAAAAGGGAGCGCCAGGCCGCGCGCGGCTCACGCGCTGCATGCAAGGCCAACAGGCGCGTCTCGGGCGGCCGGCACTGCGACTTCCCATACTGGCTTGCGACCGCCGCTGGAGGGGCGCGCGCATTTCTCGCAAGCGCCGTAGACACGCAGATACGTTCAGTGCATTTATTATTGCGATAACAATTCTAGCCACAGTCTAGCCGAATTTCCGCCGTCACCGGGATGTTGCGTATGAAGTGCCGGAAGGGCCATGAGATCCTATCGCGCCCCGCAGTGCCGTTTGCTGAAGGCGCGGGAGAAAGCGTGAGAGGGTAAGCCTAGAAGGATGGTGGCGTGATGGGCGTGGTATTCCCGTTTGCGGGTGCGCTGTGTTTTCGTGCGCCCTAGTGTTGCTGGTTGCGTAATATCAACTTTACGAGATGCGTTGAAGGTAAAGGCAGGACGAAGCGTTCGCTCGCCGCTGCTGCCGCTCTTCGTCACGCCAGCGTTCTGACAGCAAGTGTTCGCATGACCATTGAGTGAGATCTGTTCACGTTTGCCTGTGAGATCGTGATACTAAGCTTCTTTAGTTAGTAAGCGAATAATTACTGGAATTCATACATCCGATAAAGCTACTAACCTTACTTCGTACAGCCGTCTAATGATTTTACTCTCGCAATCGATGCTTCGCTTTTGAGCGAAACTGAGTCTTTACTGTGCGCAGATCTGGATTTATAGCAGCGAGGCCCGGAAAACGACGCACCAACTCCTGGAAGATTTGTCCTTGGGGGACCAGATGTCGGGTGCGCGCACAGCAGCTGGCTTCAGCCGCGGTAGTCGCATGTCTCCGTCGTCACGCTGCTCCTATATGTGGCCTCGAGGAATTCTGCACATGCAGAGTCGTAAGTGATCGACTTCTTTATGCACTTTTAGAATGTGCGGTGTGAGTGATTGTGTTACGGTTCTGAAAAAGAGGGAGACAAAACTCAAGCAATTTGTAAATATTTACTTGTTCTTTCTTTCTTTAAATTAAATCAAAGTTGGGGCGTTTGAAGCACGGTCATCTTATGTTCGCCCCCTCAGCGTTTACGTCATGACCTCCAGATGGAGGATTCATATAATCGCCCGGTTTGATCTAATTACCTTCCTAATTATTTTAGAGGACGTAAGAGAAATTGTATATTCATATTGTCATGATGTTGAAGAACGCAGTAGGGAAAACTGTGAATCACGAAACTAACTATTCATCGGGCGAACCTGTGCCCAAAAAAGCACGTGACACTCAGAGCACCACGATAGCGAAGAGCACAGTCGGCGATCGTCGAAATCTGATCAGAAGGTCAAGCTCGTCGGCTTTTATTCATGACTCATCGAGAGTTCCAGCGTTATCGCTGGTGCCCGCGTGCTTTCCATGAAGTACTACACAATTCCCGTCGCGCATACAATCGAATTACGCGAGGTTCGGTGACAACAAACAGCACAATCGATAACTTTCGAGAAACTTCCGATACACGCAGGCGCGTCCTGCAACGAGCGATAACGTTTAACATTTGGTAGCCGGTGAAAATCGGTCACCGGAGAACGATGAACTAGTACACGTGTCCCTATGATGAACGGAAGCCTGCTCATGACGTTAACCAGCCGGACAATCAAGTTCCGAGAAGAGGATTTTTCGTCGCAGCTAAAGGTGGATACACACGCGAGGGCAAAATCCCGCCTGCTCCGCGGGCCAAACAGTCACGTGATCACTTGAATCCGGCGCAGCCGAGTTAGGTCGCATTCCCACAGCCGGAGCGCCGTTTGCGGAATCCGCGTGCTTACTCTCGACTCCAACGCTTATTAGCAGCTGCGCGTTTGCATACTCGGCGTGCTCTATATTCCATAGCGCTGTGAATCCCTCAACAAGAGCCAAAAAAGTTACGGTTGTCTCGTTACTTGGCGTTTCCTTGTGCACCTCACTGATGTTGAGGTCACGCAGGCTGCGCGGCCTGAGTGAATAGAAATGCGCGCGCAACCATGACTCGCCTTTCTCGCTGCACCACAGCATAAGCACGTGCGTTCACTGCTGCACAACAACACACGTGCCTTCAAGCCGACAACACGCCATCGTAGCCACGCCAATCTGTCCAATGTGGACAGATTTGACGCTGATTACGCTAAATTGACGTCAGACGACCGCCAAACGGACGGATGGAAATACCGGCGAGCATTTTCAATCCGGACCGCGAGCGGAGGAGGCCGGACTAGGCGAGGGCGGCACGTTCTGATGACGCGCGCGTCACGTGATACGCCATCCGCTGCGAAAATTCCTCCTCCGTCCGGTCGTGTGAATGCACATTAAGCAAACAATTCACGTCGCCTTACTTCTTTCTACATCCACAGCAGCATTCTATTGTAGCATAGTAACATTGCAAACGCAGGATACGGGACAAATTGAGAAACGTCAGAGACAAGGGTTTGTTCTCGTCGTTCCCTAAGTTCTGTGTCCTGCTTTCGCGCTGATTCTCAGGTTAGAAATCACCAGCCCTTCCCCTGTCGAGAAAATGGGGGTGAGCGAAGCTTGCCGTGTGTGTATCTGACATTCGTGGTGATTTTCTTTCTTTCTCTCTCTATTTATTTCTCTCTTTCTCTTTTACTATATATCCTTCTTCCTTTCTATTTCTTTCTCTCTTTTTGTTTCTCTGACTTTCGTGGTGATTTTCTTTCGTTCTCTCTCTTCTCTTTCTCTCTTTTTCTCTCTTCCTTTCTCTCTCTATTTCTTTCTTTTTCTCTCTCTCGCTTTCTTTCTCTCTCTCTTTCTTCTTTCTCTGACCTTCGTGGTGATTTTCTCTCTCTCTCTCGGCCTTTCCTTCTCTCTTTATTTCTTTCGTTCTCTCTATTTCCTTCTGTCTCTCCCTTTTCTTTCTATCTTTCTTCTTCTTTCTCTCTCTTTCGTCCCTGGTATGTGCCATTGAGTCGGACCCTTTCTGCACTATCGCCAGGATCGGCCCATTTTGGTGGAAGTTTTTTGCTGGGCGCACGAAAGAATCGTTGGGTGATAGAGGTATATAGCTTCGGTATAAAATTAGAGGACGCTTAAGCTTAAGAAGAGAGCGGTGTGGATCAGAGAACAAACGGAGATAGCCGATATTCTAGTTGACATTAAGCGGAAATAATGGAGCTGGGCGGGCCATGTAATGCGTAGGATGGATAACCGGTGGACCATTAGGGTTACACAATGGATACCAAGAGAAGGGAAGCGCAGTCGAGGTCGGCAGAAAACCAGATTGGATGATGAAGTTAGGAAATTTGCAGGCGCAAGTTGGAATACGCTAGCGCAAGACAGGGGTAATTGGAGATCGCAGGGAGAGGCCTTCGTCCTGCAGTGGACATAAAATATAGGCTGATGATGATGATGATGATGAAGCTTCACCTTTAAGAGCAGAACGCGATAGCGTTACGGGACCTGGTCACATCGCATCGTTCGCCTCCGGCAAGTAGGCTTCATTCTCTGCAACACAGAACGTGGGAAAGCCAGCTTACAAAGACCAAGCTTACACCGATCCCATGAAAGTCGGCTTCACTTTTAAACAGAAATGCATTGCTGGGAACACGTTGCTGGGAAGACGAGTAGGCTACCAGAGTGAGCCGGTGTTATTATGGTAGAAATGCTGGCAAAAGAGGTTTGTGTTTGAGTTTCCTCGTAACAGAATTATGTTTTCTCGTACATTGAAATAACAGTCCGACGCCACCATGTTTGTAGGTGGTGCTTAAGTTGTATTTACAATTTTTTTGACGGATTTCACTGTGAGAAATTCAATTTTTGTTCACTAACATTTGCACCACAACAAAGACCCTGCGGGGTCGAGGTGGTTCGGAAGGATTTTCTCCTGCACTAACACTGCTAACACCTTGCGGAGGCGGTGGTTGCAGATGATTTTTTCCCGCAGCGGACGCCAACACCGACAACGACGCCGGATGTTCTGCGACACGGGGCCCTTAACGCGGTCGCGTTAATATGGACCATAGCCAACAATTGTAATCGGAATGCGGCCGCTGTATCAAACAGCTCAACGTCCACTCCAGTTCTGTTGCCAACAATTTGCGTGCTCAAACATTTACCCTTTTGTCCGCATGAACAGACTACCAATATATTTTTGTCTCTTGGCGTATTTTATTTGCTCCTGCCGTGATACCTCTGAACCGGTTTGCAGGTACCAAACTTAATTTATTGCTTTCGAAAGGTTCCATTCAGAAAGCATTAATTCATTGTCATCTGGCTAAATATTAGGCCAGCGCAAGGTCCATATATGTGCAGTCATGAAGGTTGGTGTGAAAATCGGTCCACAACCAATTGTCATCGACAAGAGGGTCGCGATTGGAGCGTGACTAACAGAGAGCTACCAAAAATCAACATAGCTTAAAATATTTTTGAATCTAAATTATCATGCATTCCATCATGCACTTGCTCAACTAATGCGTTATCTATATTAAGTCCAGTTTGATGCTCTATGAATAACGCAGTTGCCGTTACATTTAATGGTAGTAGCATCTGAGTGTGCATTGTATTCTCCTCCTTATTCACTGGTCAATAAGGCGTGCTGTACAGTCCTTGTACCGCTTGAAAAAGTGCGCTCACTCGTTACGTCTGCCTGTTTTGTTCTTTAAGACAAATTCTTTCTTCGCGAGTTACCACTTCTTTTTCGTATCGGTTATGTTTCTAGTCTTTATCGTGGTGGGCTGTTTTCGTATATAGTACAGTTTAAAAATGTGGCTCGATATGCTCTCATGGGTGTGGGTGGCCGGGGTGTTCCGGACATATATGTGCGTAGATATATGTTTAAATAAATATATGAATAAAATTTTCCGACAGCTGCATTTGACCAGGGGACCTCTAGCACAGAAGTCGGATACTATGCCAATTACTCCACGGACGCGTGCCTAACGATGAGATCATAGTTTTAGCAAATAAAACCACAGAAATTATTTTTAAAACAAATTATGGAGTTTTACGTGCCAAAACCACGAATGATTATGAGGCACGCCGTACTGGGCGTCTCAGGATTAAGTTTGACCACCTGGGGTTCTGTAACGTGCACCCAATGCACGGTACACTGGCGTTTTGTAGTGAGAGCAACATTTGCCGTATTCTCGCCGTTTCACTGTGGCCGGTGGCCGCACCGCGAGCTGAGCCGTTGCCTGGCTACTGCTTCAGCTGGCAGCGCTGCTCTCCGCGCCATCTGGCATGACGTCAGAGGAGGAGCCGGTGAAACTGCGTAGCAACAACAGAGGAGGCGCCGGCGTTGCATCGTATATATAGAAGGGCTGGATCGATGGGATTCGTCGGCAGATATGGAAAGTGAGTCGGAGAGACTGAAATAAGCCAGGTTTCGTCGTCGGAACGAAACCAAGAGGAGGCAGCGAGCCGAGGAGATGGAGGAAGAACGAGCCGCATGCCTAGAGAAGCGTCGTAAGTACTAAGTGGCCAGGCGAGTGAATTCAGATGAGGATAGCACCCGATACGTCTTCAAGTCACTGGAAGACAACCCCTATTCTTCCGCCTCACCGACCATCGGGCTGTCTTTGTGGCAATTGAGAAACAACAAGATGAAGACTTTCAAAATAAATGCGTCACACTTTAAAAATGTCTAGTCTTTAAAGTAACCGTAACTTAAAAGGTCCCTAAAATGGTTCGGACAAATTTTGTGGACGCGTAGGGTACAGCTGCAGTAAAACATTCGCGTCACAATTTAAGTGAAGCGTCTCATATTAAGAGAGCTACAGACGATTACAAGTTACCCTCCTCGTGATACCCTCCTGTGTGTTACCCTCCTGAACACATGATACATGATACCTGATACCTTATACATGATACCTCAAAGGTACCAGAACGGGACATTACATGAGGGTCTGCGAGGTGGTATGTTCGTGAAAGTATCGTCGAACGTGCAGAGCTATTTCAGTGCCAATAGAACACTTAACTGAATTTTTCTAAAGACATGTGTGACTACCCTACTACTTGTTTCCCGGCAGGAGCAAGGACAGCTGATATTTTATATTTTGAAGAAATGAGGACCACCTTATTGTGAGGTGTTCCGAAAAATTGAACTGCGGTGGTTGCTTACGTACTGGAAAAACCGCTACTGAATACTCGCTTTCCCCCAGTTTTTATGCTTTATACACGGCATTTAGTTGTTGATCCCCGTATCCTCAGTAAACTATACGGGACACGGTGTTAATATTTATTCCAAGTACGAAACAATATCCTGAGTGACGAGCGATAAATGTTTTTTTCTGTGTAGGTTCATTGCAAGCCTTTGTAGAACGTTACATATTGAAGTGTTCCAGGGTGCCATACCGCCACTTTCCCCGACTCCTAAACCAATTGCATGAAATATGGACTTGAAATTCCATGAAAATAGGGAGAATTTTAAGCGCAGTGCATTACGAAAATGTCACTTTCCGGGTTTAAATGCAAGTGTTGCAGATAATCACTAAACCCTTGTTTTCCCATTTGTTCCCGTGCACCATATGGCATGCGTATAGGTTGCTTCTCCGGTGTCCTCGGTGAGCTAAATAAGGCATCTTGTTTATATCTGGGGATAATGAAATTTTCTGACGAAGTAAGATGTGTATTGATGAATTACTGTTTTTTTTTAAGTTTCCAGCAAGAATTACTTCAAAGCATTACATGGGGACAAGGTTTAAAACGGACACTAATATACGGGTAACTTTTCAAAGTATGCGATGTAATTACAGGAAACTGAAACATATAGTGCAACTGTTAAAAAAAAAAGCTTCACCAAAAATCGGGTTGTAATTCACCAAGTTCGAACACCTCTGCCGTCTTTTTCTTTTTAGTATTGAGAGTAATATATGTTGATTCTACTTCGTTCTGTATAACCTCGACAGTACTATTACCTTAACCAGCGATACATTTACGCAGTAGACTTAAACACCAAGTAAAATTCTTTCATCCGTAAAATTGACTGCAACAAATGTGCATTTTTTTGTGAGTTGCACTGCTGCTACTGGGTTGGATCAGGGACCTCTGGGCACTCAATGCTATTTGTCCCTGCATCACATATAGATTTATAGCGACAAGAAATAAATGCAAATTCAAATTTTTTTTCGTGCCTCGATGGTTCACCATGTGTTATTGAGAAATAGGTCTATTGTTAAAAATAAAAATACCTGACAGATGCATTTCCAGGCTTTTTCACTTATTATAATATTAAGTCAATATATATATATATATATATATATATATATATATGGAGAGAGAGAGAGAGAGAGAGTCATATCTGCGGTTTGCCCCCCCCCCCCCCCCACTCGAGAAATAGTTGGATAGTTGGTACGCCTCTGATGGCGTTCCACACCGAGGCAAGAAATTGGACGAGCGGGCAAGCTCGGGGCGAGAGTCAAGCTGCTCTCGCGTGAGTTACACGACCAACGTCCAGAACAATCCCGCAGTAGCACTTCTATTATTCCGCATTATACCAGTCCGGCTACTCCACGTAGTAACGTACTTTGGATGAAGTGAGCAGAGCAAATCTGGGAGCTCTTGGTAGGCTGCCACTTGTCCCGGCGCACCGCTGCTATCCAGGCTTTTCTCCTGTCAGCCTCGATAGGAAACCTAAACGTTCGCACTTTCGAAAGAAGGTTGGTTGCTGAGCGAAGGCTGCACCCTGGCACGACACAACACGAACCCATCCTTGTACGTTTCACAGGTGATATGTACGATGCGGAATGCATTTTCAAGCCAACAACAACAGCCATCAAAACACCGTTCAGCAGTGAGCGTAATGAATACAGTCGATGATCCAGAGAGCTACTCGCCGTCACGCAACACACTGAATGCCACAAGTCGCACTTATATCGATACACCCGAAAAATAACACAGAATATGCGCAGGACGAGCGCGCGAGCGAACAAATACCAGCAAAAACGAGCAAAAGGAAGGGCTACCGGAAGTTTCCTAAGGGCGCCGGATGCCGGCGCACAGCGTTGCCAGAGCGCGGTTAGCGCGGTGGCGCTGCATGAAACCGTCTATTCGCGATGATGATGATGATGACTGATTTATTAGCATCCCATCTGAAACGGGGCGGCGACAAATAGTCACCTAGCCTGATTGATTTAATCAGGTATACTATACATGCTCTTTATCTAGCATTTTTGTATACCTCTCATTATTTTTCTTTTTCAAAAATTTACCTTGTACCGCTGCCTATGATTTTAAGAGATCAGGTCGTATCCATCTTTTCCCTGCTTTTTTTCCACCAGTACTCTAATCGTCTCTTGCTGATCTCTACGGCTGATCTGTTTCCTTCCACTTTAAACCCAAGCGCTTCTGGGAGTTGCACGTTACCTACGGTTCTCGCTGGGTGGATCCCGTCGCATTCTCTTAGGATGTGCTGAGTGGTCTCTGGATCTTTACTGCAGCATACACATGTCTCATCTAGTTCCGAATATTTGTTCCGATATGTTTTCGTCCTTAGGGAACCGGCTCGAGCCTCAAATAGCAAGGCACTGCCCTTTGTGTTATCGTACAGATTTTCCCTTCTAATTTCTTTATTCTCATTCTTGTAAATCTCCATTGTTCTTTTAGTTTCCATTCTTTGCATCCAATTCACGGTCTCTATTTCTCTCACTTTCTTTCTGATGACCCCTGGTTGTCTATTTACAGTTTCGATTATCCTGTACTTGGTTGCCAACTTCCTTGACCTGTTCCTCCATTCTGTGTCCACGCTTTTCATGTAGAGATACTTGTGCACTTTAGCCGCCCATTTATTTTCATCCATGTTCCTGAGCCTTTCTTCAAAACTAACTTTGCTTTGTGCTTCTCTGACTTCAAAAGAGGCCCAACCCATGTCTCCATGCACTGCCTCATTTGTCGTATTACCGTGTGCTCCCAAAGCCAACCGGCCTACTGATCTTTGGTTAACTTCCAAACCCGCCAATATATCCGATTTTAAGCATATAATGACATTTGCGAATGTTAGCGCGACTCCAGCCATTCATGCGACACCTAGCGGCGAACGCCGGAAACCTCGTACAGAGGTCGGAGCGTCGGAGCAGACGCTCCGTCCGTAGCTTTCGCACCGCCAACGGATGCGCGCCACCATCAACGAAACTCCGCACAGCCGTGGAATTATGCTACGTTTTGCAGTTTTGCGTCGTCGAAGAGCCATATGGATTGCGAATCTTATCATAAGCTGCGACAACGGCAATTGTTATGTGCTCAACATCTTGCTCGAGAAAGTTTTCATTTTTTTTTCAGGCGAGGGTCGGTTTGTTGTTTGTGTGAAGAGAAAGCGATACTGTTGCTTGTACTATGTTTGCAGTAAAGCGCTACAGCGAACTTCAGGAAGTTTGCGTTGAGGTTGTTACTGCCATCGTGATAACGTTCAGCGTATGCGTGCTGCAACAAGCAGTTTCATGTGATAGCCGGCGTGGTAATGCAGTTTATGATGCAAATGTCGCCGCGGTACTCAAGCTTTCCTTCATTAAAGCTGTTATATCGGATACATGCGGCGCACAACGTGGAACTACTGAGTATGGTACATCAGCGAAAATCGATCGTTACATCGGAGTTTCAGGTACTCCCGGGTAACGTCGGTAATCGTTCTATGTAAGCACAACATGTAGGCGCCAGCATGCAAAATAACTATGGGGTGGCATAGCGGTACGCCTTCCTTGCGACCTGGACACGCTACCCGTGTAACTAGTGCAAATTAGCAGGTGCTCATTTGAAAATGCGTAATTATCAAAGCAATTGTATCTCTTATCAGTGTCTGAAGGAAATTGGCAGTTCAGAGGCGAACACAGTTCTGGCCATTTAAATTTCAGGATACGTAAATTATAGAATAACATGAAAATTAATTAGATTCATAATGCAATAACTTAGTTAACATTAATTTCCACAGAAACATTTGTTTTATTTCATTAGTTTACACAGCAGCCATAAGCGACATGTTCGTAGACAGCGGGGAGTAATCAATCATGGTCACGCCAAGCAGCACAAGCCATACAAGTACATGGTGTGCAAATGTGTTTTTATTGTAGTAAGCAGATCTTTCGGTTTCTCATTTATCGTATTGTTCTCGATGAGAGAAACAATGCGCCAACTACTGGAATAACTACAGCTCAGCGAAGCAACAGTCACGTTGCGCAAGTCTTGAATGTAAAATAGATAACAGGAACGCAAAAGTAGCGAGAAAGGTTCGCCACAGATTCGTAGTGCATACTCGCGATAAAGTGCAAAGCTTGATTTTAGGTTCGCTTGCTCTCTGGACTGAAAAGAACGTGCAGAGTTTACGCCTTCGCCGAACGAAAATGTGTTAAGTCAACAACAATGAGAAAGTGCGCGCCGGCTGCGCATTTATCTGCATGTACAGCGGCAACAGCTGATCGAGCAAGTCGGTGCGCTGCTGCGGGCCATGTTAAACGTACCAAACTGAGCAGGTTGTAATATTTTGGCAATCCTGGCGAGGCCAGCGTGACGTATCCCACTTGGCCGGCCGCTGTCTCGCACGCTCGAAACACCCGACTATCTATCCGCGCCTTAACAGTGACTCAAAGCAGCAGAAACGTGCTTGTACTTTTCCGACCATCCAACAGTGCACGAGTACTTCGGTTCCACGACCAATAGGTTCAAGAATACATTGCTGATTTTCATCAGAATCTCGCGCGGGTCCGCTGTCACGCCAGATGTTTGCACACACCGTGCGACCACTTCAGCCTCATTACCCACTGTGCCTCTCTCAGATCGGCTAAAATGATTTGGTCGGCGTAAGCTACTCGCTTTCCTTCCACAAAACAGCAAAAACCGGCATCACACTGCACGAAAATCATCAAACTACAGTGTACTGTACATCAAACACAGCGGTTTCGGCAACGCGGGGACCTCCGTATAACCGCCATGTTGCACAGTGTAGCCAGACGCGGCCAGTTTTCGCAGCGCCCCCTGCAGTTAACTTGAGTTGCGAATACTTGCGCTTGCGCTTCCCTGAATACCGGACACACTAAACCACGGCCGGGCTCGACTGGCGCGCGCGCTCGCTTCTTACGGCCTTCTCACCCGTCGGGGAAACCATGGGAGAGCTTCTCAGCATGTTTCGCCACCCGTCGGCGGTAGGGGCGCTGCGACCCTGACCCTTCCTCCCCTGCTCCGCGTACATGCGCTTGCCTTCGCGCTCGCACGATCCCATCCCCAGTGAATTTAAAGAAACTCGATGTATTAATACGGTTACACTGCATCCATTTATAAGAAGCCTAGATGAACCATTTACGCGTCCTCTACAATTAAGCGACTTGTTCTTGAATGCACGGTGAGGTAAGAAGCGCCCGACGCAATCTTCCAGCGTTTCGCGCGCTGCGCAGATCGGCTGGGAACAGCTGAGCAGGGTTAAAGCCCCTCAATGAAGAAAAGTAGCGCCATCTCCTCTCTCCTCCTCCTGCGCCGGCGTTCACTCTCTCTTCTGTCGACCGTGGCTCCCCCTACGCGGTGCCTACGTGTGAAGCGCTGTGGCTACGTGTCGCTCGCGCTCTTGAACTCGTATTTTGATCGGAATTTTTCGCGTTATGTTATGACTGGCTGCCGAAACAACGAGAGGACGCATAAATGCCGTTGCGCTTAGATGGCTGTTCTATATTAGCGGTGATACAGTGAGCCTAAAGCCTCTAAGTCGGGCTTTAACTGAGCCATGCCACGCGCGACTTCGGCGTTGGTTGACCTGGCGCCGTCATCTCCGCGTTTCAGTAGCTCCAGTCCCTCGTTGGCCAGCGGCTAGCGTGCACAGCGGGCCTCTCTTTACTCGTGTTGAGAAGTCCGAGCGGTCGCGAAGGTTCCATGGATGGTGCCACGCCAAGTTTCGAGAGGAGGAGATATCTAGAGAGATCAGAAAAACGGTTTTATATACAAACGTACATATTTCACAAGTAAGGCTCCATGATATTGGAGCCGTCAACATGCTAACATCTTTGCAAGTTCTAGCGTTTACATCTCCGAGCGTCTCAAAACACTCAAGTCGCGCTTTTTATCCCTTTCGTTTCCCACTTTCACTCGACGAGGGAATGCACTTTGGTTCTTCTTAGCCAAAGACCATCTTCGACTACTTCGTCATATCTCGCTATGATGTGCCATCGTTTCCTGCCGGGCTCCGCCTCCAATCTTTCCTGATCGCCCCCGCACACAGGCAACGGTTGACACCTTGGGAACCAAACGTTATTGTCGTTCCCACGGGGAATGCTTGACGCTGGCCCCTTGCAAGAATTAGTCGCCTCTCCGTGGTGGTCAGTTCGCGGAAGCCACCATTTCCAGGGAGAGCGGTGGCTGTTGTCTTATAATGGGCTCCAGGTTGGCGCGTCGCAGTCGGCGCCGGGCCTCGTCGTAGCTCGGGCGGGCGCTGGTGCTTCACGAAACACACCAAGAGCGACGTTGTCGTTTTAGCTACGCACGAGGCGGATGACCCATTGCAGTCTGGGGACTAATTGCACATCCATCAGTCCCAGGTGACTGACGGTGACACTTCCCGGCCGCGACAAACGTGAAGAGCACTTGACATGTTCACGTCTGTCGATGAGGCCTCCTTTGTCCCGAAGGACCGCCAGACACAACACTCGCGAGCAACAGGACCGTGCGACGCACCTGCTTTTTCAGCCGCCATGTTTGTTTTGATGTCTCGCAGTGCGGCAGCGGCCGCGCCGCTGGTTGGTTGACCGGTTGTAATCCCGCAGCGAATGCTTTCCCATAATTCCTGATGCGATACGCTTCTGTTTACATGCGCCGCTAAAATGCGCATTCTTCATTTCAACTACCCTTGTTTGGCGCTTTGGATGCGATACGCCTTCCTAGCGAATTACCTCGTTTACATGAGATACGATACGCTTGAAAACTGATACGATACGCTTCTGTCGTATTCATGTAAACGCCGCTAATGACTACGCTTCGGGAGTGAATGATCCACCAGCTGTATATATGCAGTTGTCTTACAGGTTTCACTGACTAGTGAGCTACCGATCATTCGGCGGAAGCGGTCCATCGATAATGAGGCTAGTGGCTTCGCTCGCTTGCAGGAAGCCTTACACTACTCCACACATTTTTTCTTTTTTTTGCGGACTTGAGTAGCGCGGCAGCGGTCATCTTACACGTGTATGCGAGGCTGCTTTTGCGGATCATATTGCCACTTGCATGTGCGGCGCGCGGGTCCGAGAAATTCTACCCTGCGTATTGTATCTACTATCTTATCAAATGCAGAGCAGAAACTATGAGTTAACATCCAGGTTTGTCCTGGCCACTGACAAAGCCACGCAGGAATGAGTTAACTCTATAATCAAGGGCGTTGCAATGGGGATAGCATTGCTAGCAGTTCTTCCGGGGGATTGTTCGTTTTCCAATATTGAATAACTGAATTAATGCACCCGCAACACGGAATCTGTCATATAAAGCGAAGGAGCAAGCTGTCACAATAATGATCCCCGGTTATATCAAATGTGGAGAGAATATTTTTTTTATTCATGCGTATGAGCGTTTGGTAGAGGACATGACAGCATTCAGGTGCCCTTGCGCCATGCACACTTTACGCTGTTTCCACATTTGCAGTCGCATACAACTAAAAAACGCAGCAATGCCCCTCAAAGGAGGCCAATGGCTTCCTTTGTTGACATGTCATGACATCGCGTTTAATCTCCTCGCAGCTGCTAATGCGACATCGCAGAGAGCTGATAGCGGCAAGGGGTTTAACCACAAATTAACTGCATTCCCCGCGACTGCATGACAGTTGGTCGAAGGGCTTCCTCCCAGTTTACCTCCGAGGTGCATTTGCCACTCCTCTGTTTAGTTCTGCTCGACTGCTAGCGCCCAAGATGATAAAAAAATAACATACAAGCAATGCTGTACGTTTGCGCATTTTGTTCGAAAAGCCCGTTACTCACGTTCTCGCACAACGTTTATTTGTTCAAGGACCAAGTTTCGAATGAAGCAATTAGGGGAGGAAATATTTCAGTAATTAAAAAATCAGAGCAACAGGCAGAACCAGCAAATGTTGCATGAGCTTTTGCAAGGAGCACATACCTTGTGCACCTAAGCTATGTCAAGTGTTGATACGTACTAAGGGCCAACATGGGTGCACTAGTCGTTTACAATGGCTATTGCACCCGTCCTCCTCCTGCCGCAATAATTTTTAAGAAGGTTTTTGGTGATGCAGTGGTTAAGAATAGAGCAATGAAAGTTAACTGTGCCGTTTCTCCTCAGAGAAGGGACACGGAACAGCAAGTACACAACAAGTCACATTGTTAATATTTTTATTTTGCGTATATGGCACAACAAAAATGCGAGACGTTAATAAAAACTTAATTAGTAAACTTACATACACATGACTTTGGCAGACTAGGTGAACAAGATAACCAAAGAAACCACAAGAATGCCAGAAACGTCTGGTACTAAACAGAACATCACAGTTGACTTGGTTGCTTTGTCACTTTGCATTGATGGCATATGGAACATGTGCTATGTTGCCCGCGATCTCGCGTCTACAAGCTCTATTGACTTTGCAACTATTCTTTATATCACAGCGGAACAGTTGTGTTGTATTGAGGATAGTGCGGGCCTTTACATTTTGTTTCCATATTTCTGAAAAGCAATGTAGGGTCAGCTCATTCACCTGTGGTACATTAAACAGCACCAAATGCAAGCATGCAGCACAGTTCACAGGAAGTAACAGGCCGAAGCTGCAGACATTCATTCCACAGGTCAGACTTGGTACTTGCCTCTGGCTATTTGAAGAAACATGTGACAATCACAAGTGTTCAACACAGTATGACACTATGATACACAGAATGACCAGATATTGCATTCAGCATGCTAGTGAAAGTCGTGAAAACAAGAACAGAGAAAAATAAAATACCGAACAGGCATGCGAAAATAGTGCCTGCTAAAAACATTTTCTGAAATATTGCCAACATGCACAATATAACTAATATAACACACATGGAATTTTCAACACTCCAGAAAACAACAATGACTAGTAATAAATGATTTGTGACTTAGGTACTCAAATGGCAGGCGCACATACTCATAACTCTGAAACAGATGGAGAGTGAAAGGAATTATGACAAGAATAAAGAAGGTTTAAAAGAGTTTACTGGGGTACGCTTGCTTTCAAAACAAACATGTCGTCAATATCATTACCAAAACATCCTTAAACATAAAATGATGCAAAGACAGATTGAGAATATATTTACACGAAAGGCACAGAGTTTGATCTGAGCTGGTGCACTCTACTCTGCAACAGACACAAAGAGAAAGAAAGAGGGAGAGAAAACATTTACTTGGGCCATCAAGGTCATTGCTCTTGGGGTCGAGCAATGCTAGTATAGAAATTACAAAAGGCGTGAAAATATTTTCTGGTTGTGTTAAAGGAACAGTAAAGATTTAAAAACTAAACCACTTTAGACTATTATATTATTTCACAACTTTGCAGCCATTCATTTTATGATAATAGGTTGATTATTAGGAGAGAAAATGAAGGTCAAAGTACAACATCTGAAGTTTTGACCTGTTACATCAGTGTGACATCATGCATTTCAAAGTATATTTTTGGATTCGGGCGACACCAACTCAGTAAATGTCCCCGGAACTCTCAGTGCATGGCTGCTTTAGAACACAATGTAGTTCACTGGAACCAATAAAGAACTAAGCCGATAAAGAACTAATAGGTGCCTTAAAAATCCACGTCATGGCGAGCTGGAGCAGGAACTTCAAGGCAGCGTTCGCAACCAGTCTTTTCTTTTCTGGTTTATCAAGCGTCTACTGGTGGTAGGAGTTGTGTTTTTTGTATAATAGAAGGGCAGTTTTCCAATACAGGAGAAATTAATTTTCTCTACATATCGCTTTAAGCTTCCAGCTTGACGTTATTTTACATTACTGGTTGCTACCTGTTTACCAATACTCCTACTGCCACATTTCACAGTGGACTTGATCTCCGCCAAGCGCTGGTTCTCCTTGCGCAAATATATTTGAAGCCTCGTTTTCAAGTACAGTTTGAGCAGTTTGTTCGCAATGTTGTGACAATCTGGAAAACAATTCACATGTGTAACACTTTGCAGCACACATTCCTCAAGCTGGGAAAGTGTCAGCTCATTCTGCACAAGTTGTGCACTGTTCACGCGGAAAAGATTTTCAGCACTTTCCAAAAACTCAACAGCTGGTGAAGGCAAAGCAAGCCGTATCTTCTCTGTATAAGACTTAAGCTGAGTAAGTGTGTTGGCATCTTTGCATGTTACAGCTTTGCGACATTCAGAACAAGTAGACATATTTTTCTGGACATTATTTACAGCATAACCAGCAAGGTACTCAAAAGACTCTTGCTCAAGGGAACTTAATGCAAGAACGTCATCAGGAAAAGCAATGCTCGTAGGGTCGACATTCTGCTTTTGTCTTGCTGGCAGGCTGCTCGGACCTATTAGCGAGTACCCAGTGTCATGGTCATAGCTACCAGATTTGCTTGGCCTGAAGAACTGCGCCATTGTTGCTGCACGAATCGCACAGCGAAACTCGAGTGGCCTGGGGACTGGATTTTTAGACCGGAGGGTTGAAAACAGGTTTTCTAGCGCATCTTGCCCAAACCGACTTAGCAAAACGCAAACATAACCTTTCTTATTAAGATAATAATCCTGGAGCTCAAGGGCAACTGTAGTTACTAAAATAACGCCAGTTTGGACGGGCTTCCAGAACTGTTTTCCGACACCTATCTTAATTTTTGAGAACAAGCTCATGACATCCTTCATGAAAGAAATCGTCTCAACATACTTTGCGTCATCAAATTTGCTGACAGCCAGCTTGGTTGTTCTTGATGTCATTATCTTAAACCATTTAAAAACGGTTTCGAAAAACCAAGCTGTAGTCAAGGCATCTTCTGACAGGGCCTCTTTTTGAACTAGAAGGCGTAATGCAGCTGCTGTGTCATGATTAAACAGCGAGAATGCCAGTCCAACTTTCATTTTTTCATAATGACCGGGGTCAAGGCAAGAAGGTTTAAGGTGAGGCGCAATGTTGAGCTCAAGTTTAGAGTAGAGTTCAAGAAGCTTTTTCACATGGACAAGGCTTACTTCATTAGATTATAAGCCAAGTTTCCTGACTAGATCTTCAGGCAAAAATATTGACTGTCCTCGGGTAAGGTGATTACGAAGATTCTTGAGCAAATGGGCCACGTCTGCCATAAAGTAAAGCTGCCGACTGTTATCGCATGGATGGCAACAAGACACTTTGTTGTGGCAGTATCTTCCAACAACAATCCCAAATTCTTTCCAAAGTGCTTGATTGCCACCACCCATGTCGCAGACTACTGCATCTATTTTTATTCCAATGTCCTCACATTTTTTTATAAGGTCAATAACTACAGCTTTCACGGTAGCACTGCAAACGGAATTTGATGTAAAATGGTATGCCACCGTTTGTTTCCAGCGGGTGGTCACTCCAGCGAGCTATAAAAACCAGACCATGTGTAGCCATTGCATCCTCTGGGAGGGTCCCATCTGATAAGGGAATGGTTGGTTTCCCAATCACTCCTCCAGTTCCTTGGTCATAGGCGAGCCCCGATGCAAGTTGCATTTCATCCAATAACAGGACGGCGTGCCGCTCGTAGTCCTCCATGAGGTTCACCTGATAAATAGAAGATAGCATGTAAACTTGGTATGTCACATGATAATGAATGCTATACCAGCATTAAAAAAATAAACGTAAAAAAACTCAGTAACTGAACGCAGTAGCCAGAGGAAACAGCAGCCACTGAATGTATTCCCTGTTTCCCCGAAAGACTTAACAGTGCTTGTAGTTAGTTTTCATACCACCTCAGAGCCTTATTGCTGAAGTAGGTAAGGTCAGCAAGGGAAAAAAACACCTGCTATGCTAAGCATACTCACTTTGATGGAAAGAGACGGTAGGATTTCATGAAGTATGCCAGGTGAAAACTTGAAGTTTTCTAGGTGCCTCTGAAGCGTTCGTTCCGATGGCAGTGGCGTCCCAATCTCTTCAACGATGTTGTAACCCCTACGTCCGCATGTGAGCCTGATCTTCAGCCCCTTCTCTATAGTAGGCGTTGACCATGGCGTGCCACGCATCGTAGGCCTCTCCATGCATTGCAGCTGGTCAGTTCCTAAAAACTGATCAACCCGTCTCTTGAGGAGGTTCTTCTCTTGTACTGCAGCATTTTTCTGCCGCTGACAGACAGTCTTTGTTTGTGGTTTTGCAGCTTATCCTCCAGTTCTGCAATTCTCTTGTGCAGAGCAGCCACGTTTGTTGTCGAAAGGACCTCGGCTGATGAGCTCCCTAGTTGAAACAAAGTCAAAAATTGAATCATAAGGCAAGAGCAGTCACATCATGTCTTATTTGTTAAACAATAGAAAGTGTTCATATTCAACTTTGAAAATCTGCTTTGAATTCAAAAGAAAACCTCACCATCAACTTGGACTACAGATCCAGGCAGAAGCTTGTGGCTAGCAGATATAGGAGGGGTTTGGCGGCCTGGACATATTGCACATGTGTGGCTGGGTAATGAGGCAGCTGAGTATTCTGAGTGAGAAACACACCAAGAAAATAAGGTATAGAAGGCTGTGCGAGAATAAACAAGTGTAATAAACATCTGCAGTTGCCAGAAGAAATGTATTCTCCGCTGACCTTTTCCATTATAAGGACCTCAATCGTTGAGACCAACTGAAAGTCGCTCTGCAGTTAACTTTGAGGCTTTATTAGCTGTACTTGTGCACATATGACATTGGCTGATACTCAGCTGCTGACTCAAACCTAGGTCAGCCTAAGGCAACCAGTGTGTGTAATGCTCCTCTGACCCAACCCCTTACGCAGGCACATAGGCAGGGGAGGGCTCAGCCCGCCCCCCTCCACCCCCGAAATTCGTCCAGTCGGCCATTAACGCAAGAGAATAGAGGCCCAAGTACAAGTAGCGGCATGTGGATTTAAACAATAAAAAACAAACGATAGTCAAGGAACTCGCCAAGAACAGCTACCCAAGAACATTTATTCGGAAAGCACTTTAATTCCAAAAGCACAGCACAACGAATGTTTGCGTTCTGCATCTTTTGTGTCATGAAAGCATATGCGTGTTTTGGTTCTTTGTTGTCCCAAATATGTGTTTTTTGGTTAAGAATTGCTGTCATAAAATGACTCACGTTTTTCTCGCAGGCCTGTTGTTGAGACAGAGAGTGAGAACTTGGGTAGAGAAAGCGTCCGCCATTTTTTTTATTTGCCGCACATCTAAGTGGGCGCCTGGATTCCTTTGCATTCTTTTTTTTTGTCACTACTCTTTCCGTTATTGACTCTGTATGGCACTTCTAGGTGGAGATTATTTGGTTGGAAAGTATTATTCCTGGTGCACACGCACTAGCTTTATTCCAGTGTCAAAAACTTGCTTTCCATCTCGGATTAACTCGCTTCTTGTGCTGCATTCCACTTTGTTTACGTTCTTTTCTAATAATTAAGCACCTTCTATATTTCCGCGTAACTTTTTTCCTTTTTTTGCCGCGGAAAAAGTTTCTTTCGTTCAATTAGGCATCCCCCCCCCCCCGTAAAAAAATCCTGGCTACGTGCCTGCCCTGACACATTGACAGGCGAGGATTGTGAAGAGCGAAAGCCATTTACGTAAGCAGGCATATCATGTGAGAAATGACTGATGTAGCTTGTGCTAGCTACAAGCCAGTTGTAAGCTATAATACCCGAAATTTACTATTGACAATACCTCTTGCATTAGAGGCACAAGTAAAATTTGCTGTGCGGACTGAATTGAATAACATGAAAATGCATGCCATATGCAAGTGTAATGAGAATTAACCGCAATAAATCCTCACCGTCAAATTGGGATGCGAATCCAGGAAACAGCTTGGGACTAGCAGATGTATGCGGAAGTTGTAAGGCTGGGCATACTGTAGATGTATGGCTGGGCAAGGAGGCTGCTGAGCATTCTGAGTGAAAAATGCAGCAAGAAAACACGCTGTAGAAGGTGGCATGACAGATGACCTGTGAAATAACCATTTTCAGTTGCATGAAGTATACTATCCCCCACTGACCTTTTGCTTTATGGACTCGCAAATCTTTGACACAAACTGAAAGCTTCTTCGCAGTTCACCTTGAGGCTTAATTCAAAAATTACATTCTGGTGTTTTACGTGCAAAACCACAACTTGATTACGAGGCACATCGTAGTGAGGGACTCCGGATTAATTTTCACCACCTGCGGTTCTTTAATGTGCACCCAATGCATGGTAGCCCATGTGTTTTTGCAGTTGACCCCCTCAAAATGCGGCTGCTGCGGCCAGAATTCGATCCCACGTTCTTTGGCTTAGTAGCACAATGCCACAGTCACCACAACGGCTTTAATAGCTGCACTTGTGCATATATGAAATTGGTTCGTACTCAGCTGCTGTTTCAAACGCGAGTCAGCCTAAGGTGAACAATGTAACGCACTACCGACACAACCGTTGAGCCTTGACACGTGTAGATTTAATGAGAGTGAAAGCGACTTACGCAGGCAGGTATATCAATTGAAATCTGACTGATGTGGCTTGTGCTAGCTAAAAGCTACTTGTACATCATAATAGCAGAGATTTACTATTCCCAATACCTCTTACATTAGAGGCGCGACATAAATTTGCAGTGCAGTTTGATGGCGTAATTGAATAACATGCAAATGCATGCCATAGGCAAGTGTAATGAGAATTAACAGAAAGAAATCCTCACCGTCAACTTGAGCTGTAGATTCAGGAAGGAGCTCGTGGGTAGCAGATGTAAAAGGAGGTGGTAAATCTGGGCATAATGTAAATGTTGATAATGAGAAGAGGCAGAGGAAATACCAAAACTATAAACCCCCCGAAGAAAGCATTTCGTAGCACAAAGTCCTTACCCTGCTGTCATCTCTGCAGCATAGGGCTAGTAGAGTCTACATCCGAACAGCCTACAGACAAAAAACACACCATACCATAGAATTGCTGTGTACTGTAGCAATGCGACGCATAAATGAATGGCACCCGGCAAACACTCACAGGTAACATTATGTGTGTCCTCCTGGAATGGAGACTTTGTTGCGCAAGAGGGCACAGTGCCTGCATCATGACAGAGAAACAGTCATGCGAGGAAATAAAAGTGTAAGTCACCAGGGAGAACACAAAACATAATGAACAAGGATTGATGGATAGCCTCAGTTTACTAGCCAAGGTTTCGACAACGGGTCGTGTTTTTTTTAAATTCAGCGCTACTTTTTGTGACGAGGACACATTATATCTTCGCCATAAAAAAATAGTGCTGAATAACCGTATTAAGAAAGAATAATGCATCACCAACTGTTTTGTTAAGCAGACTTTGTATTTCTCTGGGCCGGACGAAGACAAGTATTCTTGTCGAAATGAAATGAGGCCCCGATCGATTGTTAATCATTTTCTTTCGTGTTGTCAAGAATCTCATATTCCTGCCTTCTCTCTTCTGAAGTTACCAGAGATCCTCACCATCAATGCAGTCCACAGCTGCGAGCAGGAGCTCAAGGCCACTCGGTGCCAAAGATGCCTCTGTGCCTGCGCATAACATTACTGTTAGACACGAAAGCACGAGAAGAAAAAAAAAGGCAAGGACGAAAAGCCCCTATGTGTTTGCTTTATGGATGAAAATCACCTTGCTCTGAGCGCGGTGGCAAGCTGTCAGCAGAGCCAGCTTCCAAAGAGTTCATGAAAAAAAGAACATTCACCATCACTGGGCTTTGCATCGTACCAAGTGCAACATGGTGATTAGCATCACACAGTAATTACTGACTCACCAACAACACCATTTCTCTCTTGTGATGGTGAAAAATGTGTGCTGCAAGACGTCACACCAGAACCTGCATGATGGGGGAGATTAAATCTATATTGAATTTGATACGCCCACAGCTTCATATATACCCAACTCACACATTGTACGTATTTTATGCTGGAAATTAAAATCCATAAAACTGGTGAGAGGATGTACTGTTGTTTATTCGAAATTACCATAACCCGCCCCAAAGAATGCTACAACCTCAAACCTCTTCGTTTTTGAGGATGTCGGCATTCCGACACGGTAATGTCTTTGAAGTGCACGGTGTATTCTTACGTTTGGCAGGCGGCTTCCTCTGCTTCAGCTGCTTCCGATGAACGAAGAGCGATGGAATGGCTTGTGCCACAGCTCTGCAGAATCACCGGCTCAAATTGATCATCCGTGAAGTGATCCTGCGCAAACGTGAAATCAGAAAACAAGGTCACCGTAAAACCTCGCTCCTTCAAGTATAAGGCGTAACACAACATTCCCGGCAAAAGTTATTATCGCCGGGAAGTCTTGTATACGGTGTTCCTTTTTTAGCTCGCCGCCAGCACAGGTACTTATCTCTTGTTCTGCTACATATCGCCGGGAAGTCTTGTATACCGTTTTCCTTTTTCAGCTCGCCGCCAGCACAGGTCACTATCTCTTGTTCTGCTACGCGATACACGACTAGAATACTGAGCACACTTTTCACGCGCAGCAGTTTCTACCATTTTCGAGGTAGTTCTCGGTCCTCGAGATCTAGGACGATAGCGACAATTTTAGCGACAAGAACATTGCTCTTCGCCGACCACCGAGTTTTTGCTAAAGGCGCAAAGTCGCCCTAGCTAAATAGCCCTAATCGTCTTTCCGCAGGTAAGCGCCCATTTTTCCCTACGTACCGTCACCGCTTCGTAACATACTGCGATACACTCAAAACGTGCCGTTCGCATACATTCAGGCCACACAAACACAACGCCATGGATGGTATAACCGAGTCAACAAAAACCACGTGCGTTTGAGGACAAGATGAAATCCGGCCACGAAAGTTGCAAATGCAGCGCGAACATGCCGCGCGAACAGTGCGGCACTTAGGAGGGAGAAAAACTAACGAAGCCTCACACAGCAAGTGGCAGCATGTGAGATTAGGGATCATTGAAGAATCGCTCGCTTACCTCACACAGCCGGGACCATTGTGTTGGGTTGAAATCAGCGCGGCTGATTCTTTGAAGCCAGACCTTCCTCTGCGCCGCATCTCGCTTCGCTGATGGAATCCGGAAGAGTCGCTTGCCGTCTGTTTCGCGTGTTCTGCACCCGAATGCCGAGCAAGACGGCATCGCGAACACTACGCCTTAAAAGCGCAAAGGAGACGCGATGCGTGGTGCCTCCATACACGGCTCGCAATGGTCTGGCACCGCGATGGTGGCGGGAGCAAAAAACAAGCAAGAAAAAAAACGCGAGAGAGCACATGACAGCATTCGGCCAATCGGAGGGCCGAGCGCCGAGAGAACGGGCAGGAGAGGAGGAAAGCGGCAATCTTCAACAGATGTCGCTACTTTTTTTTTTTTATTGAGGGGCTTTAAGCAGGGTGGGGTCGCAGCGCCCCCCTCCAAGCAGCGGCGATAGGCATGAACTAGCCCCGATGCGAAGGCCGTAAGAAGCGAGCGCGCGCGCCAGTCGCGCCCGGCCGTGGCTAAACTCTATAGACGGTTTCATATACCGCGCTCTGGAAACGCTGTGCGCCGGCATCTGGCGCCCCTAGAAAACTTCCGGTAGCCGTTCTTTTTGCTCGTTTTTGCTGGTATTTGTTCGCTCGCTCGCTCGTCCTGCGCATATTCTGTGTTATTTTTCGGGTATATCAATATGTATGCGACTTGTGGCATTCAGTGTGTTGCGTGACGGCGAGTAGCTCTTGGAGCATCGACTGTTTTCATTACGTTTACTCGTCAACGGTGTTTTTGAAATCTGGGAGCCAGATTTGCTCTGCTGACTTCATCCAAGGTAAGTTACTACGTGGAGTAGCCGGACTGATCTAATGCTGAATAATAAAACTGCTACTGCGCGATTCTTCTGGCCGTATGTCGTGTATCTCACGTAAGAGCAGCTCGACTCTCGCCCCGAGTTTGCCCGCTCGTCCAGTTTCTTGCCTCGGCGTGGATCGCTATGCTACGAACATGAGTTAAAATTATTGTTTAGCTGGTGCCGTGCTGCCGCCGTTTTATTTTAATGTTTTTCGTATCTGGGGCACAAGTGCACTTCTGCAGCTTTACTACCTAGGTACATGTGCGCATTGGTTTATCATGTTTAACGTCCCAAAGCCACTCAGGCTATGACGGACGCCGCAGTGGAGGGCTCCGGATAATTTTGACCACCTGTGGTTCTTTAACCTGCACTGACATCGCACAGTACGCGGACCTCTAGCATTTCGCCTCGATCGAAATGCGACAGCCGGGCACCGTAGCCGCTGAGCCACCGAGGCGGCATGTAAACATTCGTATCGGTATCGCGGAGCAGAATTGCAGAAAAGTTAGCGATTTCCGTGCATGCAGGTAGGAAGCTTCGGCCACATTCTAAAAGCATTTACGAATTACCGGAGGCCGATTATGGATCGCAATCTCGTGCCCAACACTACAGGTTTCATTTCGTTAGAAGTGTGGTAAATTCGTGAGCATTTAAGTTAGTCCCATTTCAGTCGACGTAGGCTTCTTGCACTAAATGACTTTTGAGAATGTACAGTTATTTGTGAATGCATATTGAAAAGCAGAAACAAGGCATATCACGCCGAAAACATGTGCATGTACACATGCACAGCTTACCATTTCATCCTCCATCTTGCAGCAATACAAGTGCCATTGCGAAATGCAAAAACGCCCGTGTGCTTGTGTTGTAGGGCACGTTAAAGAGCCCCAGGTGGTCAAAATTAATCCGGAATCCTCCACTACGGCGAGCCTCATAATCAGAACTGGTTTTGGCACGTAAAACCCCCAAAAGAAGAAGAAAATGCCATTAAAATTTTTCTAGTTTTCGGCAGTCCCATTACGTGCCTTGAAGACAACAGTCTGCGTTCATTGCATGTCCTCACTAATATGCTCCGCTTGTTGCTCCGGTGTTGTAACTGAGGGAAAGTGTTTGGAAACCGACGAAAACGAAAATCGCACGACATCATCGTCCAGCGGATCGTGCAGCTCTCCGCCTCCATCAGCTTTTGGCGATACCGACTTTTGCTTCGGTGCTAAGCGCCTTAATGTAGTCGCTCGTCACCTCGACAATATCACGATGTACAATCAGCTCGTCACAGATTCCACCAAGCAGTGCAAACATCGATACGCCGGCCTCACGTCGCGCATTCCTTCAAACAACATAGCCGGAAGTGCTTCTAGCTCTCTGGCCGGAAGTTCCGATGGGGCAACCAATCTGCGGCAAGCGAGGTTTGTTTGTAATCACTGAAACCGACTATACATAGTTTTCACGGATGTCACATCCGGGGCGTATGGGATAGGTGGGCGCCATTGCGGAGAACTATATGGCGTGGCGACGCCCTTTGCTGCGTGTCCCGGGTGCGATACTTTCTCGTTGTACGTGTTATAACTGTACAGCGTCGCAATGCCGATGTGTGCCATGGTCGGCTGCAGTGCGAGGAGCAAGTCTGCCGCACAGAAAACTAACGTGGAGCCAGGAACCGGGCTGTACTGCTTGCCGAAAGTGATAACTCGGCAATGCGAGCGCACGAAAGTGTTGTCGGAGGAGCGTCGGCGTCTCTGGCTCGCTCGGATAAACAGGAAAGATGTGAAGAACCTGGATTACGTCCGTGTGTGCGGTGGCCATTTCAGTTCAGGTAAGCAACACAGTCAACACTAAAAAAATTTGCTAGAGTTTAGAATCGTCTAACGCTCAGGTCGCGGTGTTTACAGACCTTAGTGAATTAACCCTGACACAGGAGCACTTCTGGTCACGTTCCAGTCCGTTCCGGATCGGTTGCTGCTGCACGAGCTCCGTCGAGATAAAAGTTTACTGTCTGTGCCGTCATACTGAGTTTACCCAGCTAGATGAGCATTGTTTGTAACGTGTGTTGCAGCCATCATACTAGATCGCTATCGAAAAATTTTATCTTCATCGGCTAGAACGTGATTATGAGTGCCTTCTGTAATTTTACGTTGTTCATCGCAGCTTCTGGCAAGACCGTTCACGCTCTAGATTTGCAATCTGAGACGCAGGGGCGCGCCAGGTTTTACCGAATCGGCGAGACTGAGGCTCATTTGCTGCAAGTTCGCTGATGTTTCATAATTTGCAGGGCAGCCAGCGAGTCTAATGGATTGCAACAACCCGGACTGGGCGCCGAGCCAACGCTTGGGGTACAGCAACGGCGCGGGACCGGGCGTTAAGTCTACGGCTCGATACAAGCGCGCCAAGGATCGGCAGTTGAAAAAAGCGGTGACCGCAGCGGCGACCACAGCGAGCACTCAGCTGGCAGAAGATGACCACCCTTCGCCTGGAATGTGCGGTGCAAATGAGCACTCTGAGAAAGAGACGCCTGCTGAATGTCCCAGCGAGACCATTTCATTTACAGGTTTGTTTGCTCACAAACTCCAGTATATAGCAGCAGCTCTTTTAACTGGATTTTCATGCCCCCCCACCCCCACCATTTTTTTTTCACAGAAGCTGCTGTACAACCTCAACTTACCATGGCTTAAATTAACACATTGGAGGAGGACAGGAGGTGGCTTGCATTAGAGCTGCGGGAGGTGGAGGAACAAAAAAGAAAACTTGAAGTGACGGAGGCTTCCCTCAGAGATGACTCGGGCAAAGTTGCCTTCTACACGGGCTTGTCTAGTTTTGCTAGGCTCCTTGCAGTTTTTTAGACTGTTGAGTCTGTTGTTAAGCACACACAGCAAAATGGCCTCTGCAAATATACGAGTTTATTGTGTTCTTTATGAAATTGAAGTGCAATTTTCCACTGCAAAATGTAGGTTACAGGATCGCTGTATCCTATTCCACGGTCAGCTGACTTTGTGATAAGTGGTTGAATGCTGCCTTCTGGAGGCTGAAGTCTCAGATTTTTTGGCCGTTGAGGAATTGCATACAGAAGACCATGCCACAAGCTTTTGTAGACTCGTTTGGCACTAAAGTTGCCGTGATAATTGACTGTTTTGAGGTTAAAATTGAGCGGCCATCATCCCTAGAGCCACGTAGTGAGACTTGGTCGCAGTAAAAAGCCAGCAATACAGCAAAATATTTAATTGGAGTCAGCCCTCAGGGTGTCATAACCTATATTTCTGAAGGGTGAGCAGCAGATGTAGCGACAAACACATCACAGAGAACTTTGGCATGCTTGATATGTTGACGCAGGGTGATATTGTGTTGGCAGATCGTGGGTTTGACATTGCAGACACTCTTGGTCTCTACTGTGAACGGTTGCATGTACCTGCCTTCACGAAAAAAAGAAATCAGCTGACAGCTTTAGAGATTCACAACACCAGAAAGCTTACTAGTGTCCGTATCCATGTGGAACGAGTAATTGGCCTTGTGCGAAACAAGTTCATCATTATGAAGGCTGTTCAACCAATCAATTTTGTTGAATGTCGGCAGGATGACCAAATTCCATCCCTGGACAAAATAATTACTGTTTGTTGTGCTCTTTGTAACCTCTGTTCATCTGTAGTTCCAGCAAAGCAGAGAGATAGTTTAGATGAATAATACATATTTTGTGTCTTCACATGGCTTTGCATGTATATAAAAGGCTGACTTGTTTGTTCTCAGCTAAGTGATAGAATGGCGAGTCACAAATAATTTGCACAGTGACTAAAATTTAGTTGCCTTATTTCTTTTGATAATGCCTTGCAGCCAGAATTCTATGATTACTCTAACAGTTTATCGAAGTAGCCAGGTGTGCTTGAATTTTCGGTGTCTATATTAACATGTTCTTTACTGTAATGCTGATGTTGCGGTCATTATTTGTAAATATCAGCTCTCATTCTGTGTCAACAGAGGCTAGTGTTTAAGTGTGGTCGTCACATAATGACAACCGCAGTGATTTATTGAGTTGAAGTCTTTTCAGAGCAGCTAAACATGTATGTTGTAGCCAGAATGTGCCTTTCGAGCAAGTATATGTTCATCGTAGCATTGTTCACATGTAAATAAATTGCATGACTAAGTGTTTTATTTGCAGAGTATAATCCAATAAAACAAATACGCATACATTTATACAATGAGCTAAATAAATCTATTACAGTAGTAGGATGTGTACTTTATTTGATAAAAGAAACCTGCAGTAATGGCATAGTAGTGTTGCATTGCTAAGCCTGAGGTTGCGGAATCGAATCCTGGCCAGCCACGGCCGCATTAGATGGGGACAACATGCAAAACATCTATGTATAGGGCTTTGTGGTGCAAGTTAAAGAACACCGAGTGGTCAAAATTGATGCAACACACTAGACCATGGCTCATAATATCTTGCTTGCGCATGTAAAACCTTAGAATCGACTTAAGATAAAAAGGAGTATTCTTTGATGAATGTTATAAATTGACTTCAAACACAAATCGAAAGTTCTAATAAATAGACTAGAATAAAATCACAAGTCTTAATGTGCATGAAAGCAGAAACCTAGTATCATCGCTGGTTGCACATAATATTGTCACCTGTAGTAGTTAGAATAGGGCAAGCGCACAGGCGCAAGAAGAAAGAAGTGCGCGTGCTAGCCACCCCGCTCGATAGTTCGCTCTCGCCGCCGTTTTCTCCAGAGCCCAGCTGCTATCAATAAACGTCCTGAGCCCCCTTTTTAAGGCGCGTGCAAAAGGGGTGGAGGTGCGGGGTAGTTCTCACTCATGCCGCAGACTCCTCCTGGGAGCAGAAACACCAGCCCTGTGTTAGTTCATACTCCCGTTCATCGGACCAGCCGCAGGATCCGGGGGCTGCATCCTGAAGACACCGCAGCGCTTCAGACTACCCCAACCGGTATGGAACGTGCAAGGACGAATCTGTATACACTTCAGAATCCACTGGTGCTGAAGTCGTTCCATGGCGACGTCTTCGAAGACGTCGAAGACTGGATGACCGACTTCGAGCGCTTCGCCGAATACAATGAACTGTACGACGCGAGTATACGTAGGAATGTTTACTGTTGCTTGGAGGACGGCGCGCGTACATGGTTTCAAAACCGTGTGGAGCAACTGACGTCGTGGTGTGAGTTCCGCCGTCATCTACTGGACACCTACGCCAGTACTAATCGCCGCGAACAAGCCGAACGAGCAATTCAGGTCCGCGTCCAGCTTCCCAACGAAACCGTTACCGCGTTCGTCGAAGATATGGCATGCCTCTTCAGACGAGCAGACCCTGGAATTACCGAGGACGAGAAGTTGCGTCACCTGATGCGAGTGGTGAAGGAGAAGGTCTGCGCTGGTCTGGTGCGCAATCCTCCGAAACTGTCACCGAATTTCTATCCGCGGCTGTCACTGTGGAGAAGATGCTTCAGCAGCGCTCTTTTACGAGCGGCAAGTGAACGCGACTACGGACATGTCAACGGCCATCGGAAGCCACAATGACAACCTTTGAGACTTCATCTGCACCGTTGTGCGCGAAGAGATACTGAAGGTTTACGGCACCCCACAAGCCACGGTGAGCTCCATTGCGAGTGTTATAAGAGATGAAGTGCACCAAGCGCTTCGGTCCACCGTTCCTTTTGCTATAACACCGCGCCTGCACCTTCTTTAAACCACCGTGCGACCTACGCAGAAGTCTTGCGACAGCCTGCTTTGTCCCCGCCGCTATTTGTTCAGGCCGCTCATCTGGTTGCACTCCCACCAGCCCAACCGGTGCCGTACATCGAGTAACGACGCACGCCTCCACCGTTTCCCCATGCCGCTCCTCCGGTTGTGTTTCAGCAAGAGCAACCGGTAGATTACGCCGACGATCGACGCATGTCCCCTCGGAAGTCAGACGTTTGGCGCACTCCGGATCGCCGTCCTCTGGGTTTCCACTGTGTTGAGGCAGATCATCTGTACCGCCAGTGCACATACCGACGCCTCGGGTTGCGGGGCTTTTCCGCCTACTCGCCGCCACCCCGACTGGGCCAACGACCTCGGGACATTGAGGATTATCTGGCTCAGCAACGCATGCCACCGCCTACCGGGCGGCAGTCGCGCTCGCCGTCGCCAAGGCGATTTTCACCATCGCCCTAGCGGTATTCGAGCGGACGGTCGCCAAGGCCCCGCTGCGAAAACTAACTACAGCGACCTTTGGGGGCGAGGCCGCTGGCAGTCGACGCGCTGAAGACCTCCGAT
The DNA here is from genome assembly GCF_013339745.2 of Dermacentor silvarum. Taxonomy (NCBI): domain Eukaryota; kingdom Metazoa; phylum Arthropoda; class Arachnida; order Ixodida; family Ixodidae; genus Dermacentor; species Dermacentor silvarum. The sequence continues at coordinate 337,608,145 of NC_051154.1, read as the reverse complement.
CGACCTCAGTAACGAAGGGTACCGTTCCGACACAACTACAGCTCAATGGAATGACCGGCTTTCGCTCGACATAACGGTGGTGCTCGACGGTTACGCGGTTAGCGCTTTAGTGGATACCGGAGCGGACTATTCTATATTAAAAGGGAAGATGGTGATGTTTCTGAAGAAATTAATTACCCCTTGGCATGGCTCGCAGATTCGTACGGCTGGCGGTCACGTCGTCACTCCACTGGGATCCTGCACGGCAAGAGTTCGAATTGGAGGATCGACATTCGTGGCGAGTTACCTTGTCCTACGCGAATTCTCCCGCGACGTCATTTTCGGAGTTGACTTCCTGCAGGAATACGGCGCTGTTATTGACTTAGGTGGAGGTGTAGTCACCTTCTCAGCCTACCAAGCAATCAACACAAACGACGAGAAACGACGTGACGACGCGCTTCCTGTTTCCGCCGAAAGTGTTACGCTTCCTCCACGAGCCAGTCTTCTAGTCGAAGTGATGTGCGGTGCAATGCGCGAAGGTGGAGTGGTCGCAGAAAATAACTTAGCGCATCTACTGACGCAAGGTGTTAGTGCGGCCAGGAGTGTGCTATAGCTTCGTGATGGCCGATCTAAGTTGCTAGTCACCAACTTTAGTAACGAGCATCGACACCTCTTCCGCGGTGCTTCGATAGCGTTTGCCGAAGAAATAGAACACGTTGCTGAATGCTTTGCCCCTGAACCAGTGAGGATGGCTGACAAGTCACTGGGCCACGTCGACAATAATTCAGAGTTATCTAACGACAAACAGGCAGCGCTGCACGAGCTCTTGCTTGAATTCAGGGCATGCTTCGCAAGCTCGTAAGGTACGCCAGATTTCGGTTACAAGGTACAGGATCATCACATGCGACGACGCACGCCCGATACACCAGCAGCCCTACCGCCGGTCGGCAAAGGAACGCGCAGCGATTCGTACGCAAGTACAAGAGATGCTTGAAGACGGCGTGATCGAACCTTCCAACAGCTCATGGTCGTCTCCAGTCGTTCTTGTCAAAGAGAAAGGCGGAACGCTACGCTTTTGCGTCGACTACCGGAAGCTCAACAACGTAACTAAAGAGGACGAGTACCTACTGCCTCGTATCGACGACTCGTTAGATAGACTGCGGCGTGCCCAGTACTTTTCGTCACTCGATTTGAAAAGTGGAGACTGGCAGATCGAGGTAGATGAACGAGACCGCGAGAAAACTGCATTTGTGACTCCCGACGGCCTTTACAAATTTCGAGTGCTCCCTTTCGGTTTGTGTTCAGCCCCAGCAACTTTCCAGTGAATGATGGATACTGTCCTCGCTGGATTGAAGTGGCAGACTTGCCTTGTGTATCTTGAAGACGTAGTTGTCTTTTCTGAAACATTTGAGCAACATCTTCATCGCCTGCAGCATGTGCTAGAAGCGCTCCGATCGGCTGACCTCACGCTTAAACCAGAGAAGTGCCACTTCGGTTATGAAGAGCTCAAGTTTCTCGTACACGTCGTCGGCGCCAAAGGAGTTCGACCCGATCCCGACAAGCTTGCCGCTGTAGCAGCTTTTCCTCCTCCCGCCGAAAAGAAGGCCGTCCGACGCTTCCTCCGCTTGTGTGCGTATTATCGCCGCTTCATCCACAACTTCTCGAAGATTGCGGAACCCCTGACTCGCCTTACCAGGGTTGACACGCCATTTGCCTGGACGAATGAGCAACAGGCGGCCTTCGCTGAACTACGCCAACGCATGCCGTCAGCACCTGTCCTGGCACATTTCGACGAAGAGGCTGACACACAGGTGCATACTGACGCCAGTAACATCGGCCTAGGCGCAGTACTCGTCCAACGTCAAGACGGCATTGAACGAGTAATAGCTTATGCTAGCCGCTCGCTGTTCCGTGCCGAGGCGAACTATTATACTACAGAAAAAGAGTTCCTCGCGGTCGTCTGGGCGATCACGAAGTTTCGCACTTATCTCTACAGCCGTCCCTTCAAAGTGGTGACAGACCACCATGCTCTATATTGGTTGGCGAACATACGCGATCCTTCAGGACGGCTGGCACGGTGGAGCTTGCGGCTACAGGAATTCGACGTCACCATAATTTATAAGTCTGGCCGCAAGCACGAAAACGCCGACACGTTGTCGCGTGCTCCCGCCGAATCTGTCAGTCGACAGTAAGAGGACGACGACGGCTTCGTGGGCGCTCTTACTACGTCGGACTTGGTCAGATGGCAGCGTGACGGCGCTGCAATTCGACCTCTCATCGACCACTTAGAGGGCCGTCAAACAACCATACCACGCCATCTACATCGCGTCTTGACGTCCTTCTGTCTACGAGGCAATGTGCTGTACAAGAAGAACGCCCGCCCGAATGACCGAGCATACGTCCTAGTAGTTCCCAAAGACTTGCGGGCGATATTCTTTTCGCTTGCCACGACGAGCCTACATCTGGCCACCTCGGCTCCTCACGAACGCTTGCTAGAGTGCGCGATATGAATTACTGGCCCGGGCTTTCGGCAAGTGTCAAACAGTATGTTAAAGGCTGCCGTGAATGTCAGCGATGAAAGTCACCACCCCTGAAGCCCGCCGGGTTATTGCAACCCATCGAACCACCTCATAAGCCATTCGACCAAGTCGGCTTGGACATTCTTGGGCCTTTTCCTCTGTCAACCGACGGCAACAAGTGGGTGATTATCGCCACTGTGCCGAGACAGAGACACTCCCACGAGCCACGGCTTCTGAGGTAGCGCAGTTCTTCATGTGTCACATTGTATTGCGCCATGGTGCCCCAGCCACTGTTATCACAGATAGAGGAACGGCGTTCACGGCACAGCTCATGAACGAAATTTTTCAATTGAGCAACACCAGGCATCGAAAGACGACTGCTTACCATCCGCAGTCCAACGGCCTCACGGAGCGAATAAACAAGACCATCACAGACATGGTCTCTATGTACATCGACGTCCAGCACAAAACATGGGATCGTATCCTGCCTCATGTGACCTTCGCGTATAATACCGCCGTACAAGAAACAACGCGCTTCACACCATTTCGCCTTGTCTACGGCCGCGAAGTACAGACGATGCTGGACGCTATGCTTCCGTGCCACGGCGCCGAGCACCTAACTACTGATGCCGAAGAATTTGCTCAGCGCGCTGAGGAGGCTCGCCAGCTCGCACGGCTGCACATCAGTGAGCAGCAACATGCAGATGCACGGCGCTATAACATCCGTAACCGGCAAGTGCGCTACAGTCCCGGAGACTAAGTGTTGGTGTGGACCCCTGTTCGCCGCCGTGGCCTTTCTGCAAAGTTGCTCAGCTGGTATTTTGGCCCATACAAAGTGCTGCGCCGCATTAGTGACGTGAACTATGAAGTCGTTCCAGACAGTGCGGCGCAAACACGGCGTCGACAACCACCTAGCCCTGACGTAGTTCACGTCGTACGCATGAAGCCCTACGTTGCGCGTTTGTGATTTCTACGCTTCCATTTGCACCTAATGCACTTACTTCTCTGTTTCCGGAGAGGTAGAGAATTGTTTCTAGCTACGCTGCTGTAGCTCTCACTCTGTTCTGTGCGCGAGCATCTTTATTGAGCTTGTTTTGTGTATTGTTGTTGTTGTTTTCGCTTTCCCACACCACTTCTTGAGCATCGAGCCGATGCTTTTTCCGAGGAAGGGGGGGGGATGTCACCTGTAGTATTGGGAATAGGGCAAGCGCAGGGGCGCAAGAAGAAAGAAGTGCGCGTGTTTAACGACCCGCTCGATAGTTCGCCCTCGCCGTCGTTTTTTCCAGAGCCCAGCTGCTCTCAATAAACGTCGTCAGCCCCCTTTTGAAGGCGCGTGGCATAATAAAATGAGAACACACAAAACCAAAATTCTATTATATCAGACTAAAATGCAATGACTACAGTGCCTAATCAAGCTCAGAAACATGACAGCATCCCAATGTACAAGGAAAATAACTATTCCACAAGAAAACAAACATGGTACAATGTCTTAAAAACGGCATTTCTGTTAACCAGAGCGTGCACTGAGTATAAGACTGTTTTACTTAAGCAGAACCCCGGGTTAAAAAAAACTGTGCACCATGCAAACACATGTCTTATGTACATAAGAAAACATATGACAGTCCTGCAGAGGTATGTTCTGCACAAGTATAGAGCAGGATTTAGGCTGCAGCTAGTGAATCACTGTTGGCTGCTGTCCGAGCTGGTACAATCGTCGCAAAACCATTGCTTTTGCGTGGGCATGCCCGCTTTAGTCCAATACAGCTGTAGTGGAACCAGCCGTACTTACAGTTTTTACCGTCGCATGCAAGCATTTTTCCTTGCTCTGGTCCTTGACAGTAGCAGAATGTACCAGCGCTAGCTGAAGAATTTATGCTCTTCCTTTTGGTGAAATATCCTGCAAACAGCTCAGGCAAGATTGCCTTAGCAAAAAAATGGAATGCTGCTGCATTGATGTTGTCAAAAAAACTTGTCCCGCAGTATTCTCTCAACATGCATCGATAGTGGTGTCCATACGACGAAATCGCAGTACGGAATATTACACACTGCCAGCTGTATTTGAATTTGGTAATAATAGGTGTGGCTGTGGTTCAGGTGCAGCTTCCCATTCACTACCTCGAGGCCGAAGTCAGCATTGTTTACAGCTGCTTGCTCTACTGTGGTATGAGCTCCTGAATGGGGACACTTAACTTCGACGAGTCCTCTCCCACAACACGTGCGTGTTACCGAACTGTCGGGACTGGCTGCTAGATATGGGTACTTGGTGCTAAAGAAAGCACCCGTCTTGTTGTGCCGAAAATTAGTGTGGAAATTTTTCAGTTCAGCTGCATATTGTGCAATCGCATCTGCTTCATGGTCTATGCCCCACAGTGGCTGCTGTTGAAAACTGCTGCAGTTCGGGATAGCATATCCTTTTCAGCAAGCTTGCTGAGGGCTGAGTTATAGTTGTACCACACACGCTCTTCATCACGGATGCTGTGATTCGTCCCGCACGATATTGACACGTATACATGTTTATCTTTCACCGGTGGCCGCTTTCCACCGGCTAACAAATGTTAAACGTTATCGCTCGGCGCAGGACGCGCCTGTATCGGAAGTTTCTAGAACGTTATCGATGCTTCTTTCCATTGCCTGTTTTCACCGACGCTTATGTTATCTGATTGCATGACTGACGCGAATTGTCTAGAACTTTCTGGAAGACACGCGGGCATCAGGGATTAATCTAGAACCTCCGATGACTCAGCTATAAAAGCCGACGCGTTTCGGCGCTGATCAGATTTTCGACGATCGCCGACTGTGTTCGCCGCTGTCGTTGTGGTTTGAGTGTACCTTGCTTTTGTGGGCACAGGTTCGCCCAATAAACAACCAGTTTCAACGTACACAGTTTTACGACTGTTTTCTTCAGCGTCACTACTACGTGACAATATTTAAGGTGGGGGTCCCACTCCGGCGGCATGAGCCCCCCGTTTTCAGTACTTTTGGAGTAACCGTGGCGGCTCTTCTACTTAGGATGTAAAGTTGTGGTATATACCACAACAAGCTTAATTCTTGTAGATTCGAACTATATATAATATAAAGAAATTGATTATTGTGATTTAACAATAAACGTTCAAGAAAACCATGAGATACATGGTTTTTGCGAACTGTGTCTCACTTGTGACCATATTTAGAAGAAACTACCGCACTTACTGCATTGCGGCTTGCTCTGTAGCTTTAGGACATATTTATCTAGGTCCTAGACGTAGCAAAATAGATTTGAATTTTTACTTTTTAGATAATTTGCTTTTGAAAATTGCCAAATATCGCGATATTCTGTTGTAAACGGCCCGGCAACTACATGCTCAAGGAAGCTAAATTTTGGATAAAGTAGAGTTCAAGGAATTTCCATTTAGGACGTAAAATTTCATTCATGTACCTTTATTAGCTTTAAACCGAAGCTTCGTAGCTTTAGCACCTTCCCGCAAAAATGGGAAAAAATAAAACCAGAATTCTAAATATTGCTTAATTTCGGCCGCATTATTAGGAAAACTAATAAAGTTACATGAATGAAATTTTGCGTGCTAAATAGAAATTCCTTGACATTTACTTTGTCCAAAGTTTAGCTTCCTTGAGCATGCAGTTGCCGGGCTGTTTACAACAGAAGATTGCAATATTTGGCAATTTTCAAAAGCAGATTATCCAAAATGTAAAAATTCAAAATTATTTTGCTACGTCTAGGAACTAGAAAAATATGTCCTAAAGCTACAGAGCAAGCCGCAATGCAGTAAGTGCGGTAGTTTCTTCTAAATATGGTCACAAGTGAGACACAGTTCGCAAAAACCACGTATCTCATGCTTGTTCTTGAACGTTTATTGTTAAATCACAATAATCAATTTCTTTATATTATATATAGTTCGAATCTACAAGAATTAAGCTTTTTGTTGTTTATAGGACAACTTCATATCCTAAGTAGAAGAGCCGCCACGGTTGCTCCAAAAGTACTGAAAACGGGGGGCCGGAGTGGGACCGCGACCTTAAACCACGCGGAACATCTGGACTGCTGCCTTGCGACTTCTTCTGCACGATGTACCATATCTTCGGGGATGGCCAGTTGAGGTAGCATGTTTTTGGCCCGAAAGTGGAGTTCTGGCAGGTTTTCAGACTGAGCTTCGTGACATGACAACTCTCGGAGGTTGGGAGGCTCATTGCTTTTGGGTGGTAGAAATCTGTGGCTATACTCCGGCAGGATCATAAATATTCCTGGTGGGACTCATCCATCATCAACACTAGAATACAACGTTGTAAGCTCTTCCACCGTTGGAGGTGGCAAAGCTGATGCCTGTGTACCAACTTGTTGCTGTTTGTCAAAGGACCCCTCAGGAATGACATCCGTGCGGCTTTTCTTTTTCTTCGAAGACGCAAAGTCAATATCTTTGAGTCTCTTTTACTCTGTGCCAGAGCGTTGTGCGGGTAGCCAAACATTTGTCTTTTGTGTACACGTCTTTGACTCTCAGATGCGCACTACTGTCTCCATTGCAAAAAAGTGTTGCACCGATATGGGAGCAGGCTTCACCTGGACCAGCCATGCAGGTACAGTGTGCTTTGCATATGCTTCCGTCACTACGAGCCAATATCCAAGGTTTCAGTGCAGCTTCTCGCAGGCGCTGGGAGTGGCCGACCTGAAGTAGAATGGATTCATTCGTGCTTAGGAATGATTAAATGCAAATATTCATTTGCTGTGGTTCTTAAAATGTCTACACAGAGCCCATATACATAGTCACGTTTGTTTAATTTTGATCGATTATCGGAACAGCGGGAATTTCCATTTTAAGCTCTGTCTGGCACCTTCCTGCCCACTATTCCTGAGTAACGCTGGTTTTCACAGTGAAAAAAAGGAAAGAGTGAAACGCTATCGCAGTGGGCTATACTTTTTACGCCTACATTTAACCAGAGTTGCAGAAGGTTATATTTAGGTAAGCGAATAGCGAAATAAGGTATTTTGCGTCGTATACAATGCCCGGACACATCGAGCATTTGGAGCAGTGAGCAGCGCACAGTGCAGTAATGAACAGCTAGCGAACGAGTTAATGTAAGTGGGTACCGTGTTAACCGCGTTGTTCCAGCAGTACCGATTTACAAATATATTTTTAAATGTTTGTAACCTTACCTCACTCAACACGATGACACGTTGGAGGGTAGCCGCATTGCTGTCATGCCACTTACCTGGCCACTTGTGAAGTAGTTGTGAGCCTCAAGAGACTTGTATGCTTTCATTTCAGTAAGCGATATGTGGTTCATCGACAGCAACAAATAATTTAAAATGTCAGCATGCGTCGTAACCGGTAGCAGGTCAACGTCCGTCGTCGTGTCGGTCCCGCTGCACAACGTGTACGGATCAACACCGTCACACATGTTAATTTTTGCTTCGTAGCGAGCACGCGTCGGGCTCACCAGCTCGGCAAAATATGATGGGCAGAATTCCTTCCGCCTCGCCGTCACTGAACACGCGATAGTTCACAAACCGCAAGATCAACGCCGAGAGACTGCACAAACGGCGCTCAAACATACGCGCGCATCGGTTGTAGTGCTCCAATATGGCGGACAACTGCTAGCAGACAACGCTGTGATGTCACGTGAAAACGATATTGTGGCAGACCTTCGACGTGAAGCGACGGCCGCAAACGCGTAGATGCTGGCGCCCTATGGATTGGTTTTGATACCGTCAGTCCGATGCGCTGCAGCCACTCCGCTCGTCTGCTGCCTTGCAGCGGGGCACGATGTCGCAGCTTGACATGTCGCTGATCGCTACGTTTGCAGCCCACAACGCAACAAGAGTGAACCTTGGTGCTCGCAAAAAGAAGGAACAAGACCAACACTGACCGCGCAGCTCTGGCATCCACGGAGCATGTTTTAACACAAGCAGACGACATTTGCTATGGGCCGGAAGTGCTTTTAGTGTAGTGATACATGTCCTTGTGCATTCTCTTTCTGTAACTTTTTTATAGAAACAAATTAACTAACATTCAAACTATTACGAACAACATTTGTTCACGAAAATGTTGGAAAAATTATCGATGAAGCGCCCTGGGCAGCCAATCGCATAGCTGGCCCAGTGACGTGTTATATGGGCAAATCGCGTTTCTTGGTCACAAAACTCAGCCGATTGGCGTGCTGCGATCGGTAGCGATGCACCTTTTTAAAACGTTATAATAAATTACACGCTTTACATGGAGCGCTTAGATGCGTCAATTAATGATCAGAAGGACCTACTCTAACGACTCTGTACGTTTGTACAAAATCGTCAAAATCATTTCAGGGTCCCTTTAACGAGAGGTAACAACCAAACATAAACACTCAGACGTACGAAGCTAAATGATAAAGATGTAACCGTAGAGAGAACCAAGCCAAACGATAAGATTAACCGTACCTCTCGCTACGCACACCCGGGCATTACTGAGTTAAGCCACAGCCAATTTTTTTTTACATTTCGCCCACATCGAAATGCGGCCGCCACGGCCGGGATTTGATCCCACGCCATAGCCACTACGCCATAGCCACTATGCCATAGCCACTACGCCACTACGTCGGGAATAAATTATTTCAAATTACCACGCCATGATAGGTCAAAATGTGGCTGATCCCGACGACGGTGCTGAAAGAAAAAATCAAGCAGTACAACGCTCCTCGTCTATACCCCCCTTCACGCGAGGGGTGAAGCCATAGAGTGCGGTGCGCAGTGGCTCTGCCCCATTCTCACCTCCACCTCGCTCAGCAACAGGTTGTCCTTGATCGACTTCGGTTGGAGGTTGTTTTAACTGTAGACTCCCGTTCGACAGTTTTCACCCTTCCTGAATTTTTGTCATTTGACTAAGCCGTAATAAATTCGCATGTGTGAGTATGCAACGGCTGTTTTTATAGCGTCAGGTGTTGCCGGTGGCCAGCGTTGTCTTGGCGACAACAAAACCAAGGCTATAGCCTAGTCAGTATTCTGCTCGTATCACAATTGCTATGTTTAAGCCCACTTATTAGACAGATTTTTTTAGCAAGTCCTCCCTGTATGTATGAGTAGTGGTGTAGGCGTGTTCCCATGTCTGGGTGTGTTCTTTGTGCTTAATAATATCATCGCGTGCCAGGTGCTGTATATGTTTGTGTCAAAGACGACGGGATAAAGGCGTCGTAATTTCTCGAGACAGATGAGACGTCACACTAGGTTTTCTTCCACTACTTCCACTAGGAGTGTCTCCCTCCGCACGCAGTCGGTGCCAGCGTTCCTGAAGCGTCCTGTTTCGAACTCATGTGCTTACATGGAACGTTTGCTACGTACACATAGACCAGAGTGAGTCTCAGGAAATATAGGATACTAACATTACCGTAAAAAAAAACGGTAGTATTAGAATTCGCATAGAATAAGGGTAAGACGAGCCTATCTTCTGATTTATCCGCACGCACGGACGTCTGCAAGTGGCTACTGACCGTTTGTTGCACGCGCACGTTTTTCGAAACACTGCGACGTGGATAACTAGTCCTACAGCACATGAGAATTAATCCTGATGACAGCGCACTTGAGTCATGGACGCCAGTTGTGTTGTTTTTTGATTTCTAATTGATGAACAAGATGTTCTCAATGAACTGTTGGCGTGATATGGAATTAGCATCATTAATTTACAACTATACAATCTCGCAAAACAGAACATTGTGCCCCGCGGCGTTAAACATCGAACCTGCGAAATCTTCCTATTGTTTGTTGATGTTTCAGGATGATGCACCAAGATAGAAGCAGATCCCATGCTCCCATGCCTTGTCACGTATCTGCTGGCCCAGCTGCGATTTCTTTAATGCATCTAATACAAGCATTAGTGCACGAGGCCTCGCCGCACTGTCGACAAACCAGCGCCTCCTGTATTTTTTCAATTCCAGTGCACTCGCTCGCTCCGCAATGGGAGCCGTTGGTGCGTTTTAGTTCAGTGAGCTGCCGCGATGTGACACTACCAAGAGGGTAAGAGTAAAGTCCCTATATAAGAAAAGTACCGCCATCCTTTGATCAACGCCGCTTCGCTCTCTCCTGTATCTCCGATTGGACGATGATAGCGTGCGCTTTAACTTCTTTATATATATTTTTTTCCGCCTCGGAGCCATGTTGAAAGTCACTCTGCGCAGCCGCAGTCTCTGGTTCTGGCGGCGGCGCGCGCCCGGCCTGAAAGTTTCAACATGGACTTCCTAGGGCCGCCACCATCGACTTGCTTTTGCAAGCAAAAAATAAAGAAAGAAGCGAGCCCTTTAGGAGAGGAGACGGCAGAGGAAAGAGTAGATGACGGTACTTTTACTATATAGGGACTTTAGGTACGAGTAAAGCCCCTATATATAAAAAGTAGCGCCATTCTTAGATTTGCGGGCACCGCGCTCACCCCGGCGTTTCCTCCTCGCCACCTCCTGTCGCCCCAACCTCCTCCGCTCCCCCATTGGCCAATCCGTGTCACATGGAAGCACGCGTTGCGCTTTTGTATAGACGGTTTCAGTGTTTACAAACAAACCTCGCTTGCCGCTGATTGGTTGCCCCATCGGAACTTCCGGCAGATGAGCTAGAAGCACTTCCGGCTATGTTGTTTGAAGGCATGCGCGACGTGAGGCCGGCGTGTCTATATTTGCACTGCTTGGTGGAATCTGTGAGGAGCTGATTCTACATCGTGAATATTGTCCAGATGAAGAGCGACTACTTTAAGGCGCTTAGCACCGAAGCAAGAAATCGGTATCGCCAAAAGCTGATGTTTAGAGGCAGAGAGCTGCCCGATTCGCTGGACGATGATGTCGTGCGATTTTCATTTTCGCCGGGCTCCAAACACCTTCCCTCAATTACAACCCCGGAGGAACAAGCAGAGGATCTTATTAGTGAGGACATGCAATGAACGCAGACTGTTGTCTTCAAGGCAGGTAATGGGACTGCCGAAAACTAGAAAAAACTTTAATGGCACTTTTTTCTTCTTTCTGGGGTTTTACGTGCCAAAACCAGTTCTGATTATGAGGCTCGCCGTAGTGGAGGGTTCCGGATTAATTTTGACCACCTGGTGTTCTTTAGCGTGCCGTACAACACGAGAAACACGGGCGTTTTTGCATTTCGCAATGGCACTTTTATTGCTGCAAGATGGAGGATGAAGTGGTAAGCTGTGCATGTGTACATGCACGTGTTTTCTGCGTCATATGCCTTGTTTCTGCTTTTCAATATGCACTCACAAATAACTGTACATTCTCAAAAGTCATTTAGTGCAAGCAGCCTAGGTCGACTGAAACGCGGACTAACTTAAATTCTCATGAATTTACCACACTTCTAACAAAATGAAACCTGTAGTGTTTGGCACGATTGCAATCCATAATTGGTCTCCGTTAATTCGTAAATGCCTTTAGAATGTGGCCGAAGCTTCCTACCTACATGCACGGAAATCGCTAACTTTTCTGCAATTCTGCTCTGCGATACCGATACGAATGTTTACATGCCGCCCCGGTGGCTCAGCGGCTACGGTGTCCGGCTGTCGCATTTCGATCGAGGCGAAATGCTAGAGGTCCGCGTACTGTGCGATGTCAGTGCAGGTTAAAGAACCACAGGTGGTCGAAATTATCCGGAGCCCTCCACTGCGGCGTCCGTCATAGCCGGAGTCGCTTTAGGACGTTCAACATGATAAACCAATGCGCACATGTACTTAAGTAGCAAAGCTGCAGAAGTGCAATTGTGCCCCAGATACGAAAAACATTAAACGAATACGGCGGCAGCATGGCACCCGCTAAACAATAATTTTAACTCATGTTCGTGGCATGGCGATCCACGCCGAGGCAAGAAACTGGACGAGCGGACAAACTAGGGGCTAGAGTCGAGCTGCTCTGGCATGAGTTATACGACATACGGCCAGAACAATCGTGCAGTAGCACTTTTATTATTCAGCATAATAGCAGTCCGGCTACTCCACGTAGTAACGTACCTTGGATGAAGTGAGCAGAGCAAATCTGGGAGCTCTTGGTAGGCTCCCAGATTTGAAAAACACCGTAGACGAGTAAACGCAATGAAAACAGTCGATACTCCAAGAGCTACTCGCCGTCACGCAACACACTGAATGCCACAAGTCGCACTTATATTGATATACCCGAAAAATAACACAGAATATGCGCAGGACGAGCGAGCGAGCGAACAAATACCAGCAAAAACGAGCAAAAGGAACGGCTACCGGAAGATTTCTAGGGGCGCCGGAGGCCGGCGCACCGCGTTGCCAGAGCGCGGTGGCGCTGGATGAAACCGTCTATATTTTTTTTTCTTTCCAGCGCGCTCTGACCGCCATTCTCGGGCCTGTGCGACGAAAGTGCTGTACGCACAAACGGATCAAACGTGTTTGGGACCAGAACGAATGCAAGAACTTCGTTGTGATGGCATGATGCTGCGCCTTCAGTTAAAACCCCTATGTATAAAAAGTAGCGCCATCCACTTCCCTCCTCCTCCGTTCGACTATCGCGCTCGGCGCGACCAGCGCGATCGAGGCGCGATATCGACAGTGGCACCGCCTGCGTCGGGCCTGCCGTGGCAGACGACAGCTAACGCGCTACCAGAGGAAATCCGAGGAAAACTTCGATCGCGCCCTGCGGAGACGTTTTTGAGGCGCGATTTTGCTTCGTCAGTCAGTAACTCTTAATAATGCCGTTTTGGAAGTAGCAACGCGACGATGCGAGACGGCGCAAATATCAAGTGTGCAGCAAGCGTTTGCGCACGCCGGATGGTAAACAAGAAAAAGACTTTTGTCCTCGCCTTGTCGGTTGCGGCAACTTAAGGCGCAGCAGCATGCCATCACAACGAAGTTCTTGTCCCTAACACGTTGGATCCGTTTGTGCGTACAGCACTTTCGTCGCACAGGCCCGAGAATGGCAGTCGGAGCGCGCTGGAAAGAAAAAAATATACAAAAGCGCGACGCGAACTTCCACATGACACGGATTGGCCAATGGGGGAGCGGAGGAGGCTGGGGCGACAGGAGGTTGCTAAGAGAGGGCGAGGAGGAAGCGCCGGGGTGAGCGCGGTGGCGGCAAGATCTAAGAATGGCGCTACTTTTATAAATATAGGGGTTTTACCTTCAGTTGCCGCAACCGACAAGGCGAGGGTAGAGTGTACTAGAATATGGTCGAGTGGGACGAGCATCTGGGGCGGCGCATGCTTTGCCGTGAGGCGCCTGACGTGGAATAATACTGTGGCGGCGCTGCGGTCTAAGTGGATTGGGCCGCATCAAGGTCGCGCCGTTGGAAACTGCTGGCGATACTGCTCCGCAGGGTCATTCGTGCTACTTCGCGCGCTGGTATTTGCGTTCAGACCGCTCAAATGGGGTTCATAATTGCATATGACATGTATTTATGCCTTAAGAATAAATTACTTTCTTTCTCTTCTTTATTTATTTTTTATTATTTTTTAATACCACTCGGTCATTGCGCGTACATTGCGGCCGCAGTGTCGGCTTTCATTCTGCTATGTTATTGTACGGTTGCCTTAGGAGAAAATATATTTTTCTTGTTCTTCAAGCAGCATGTATCTCCGTGTGTATTGTTGCACATAAAGTTTTTCATCAGTAGGTCCTGCGAAACGCAGAAGGAGAAAGATATGCAACCTTCCTGCTTGCCGCTTCAAACAAATAAAACTTAGCTGCGCATCCGGCGTCTTGTCCTCAGATTTACGGGAAGTATTGTTATTGAAAAAAAAAAGCTGCAGCGCAACATTTCATTCAAATTTTCGCCTTTCTCGCGTAACAGAATGCGGAGTAATCGTTAAGGGGTCATTTATTGCAGTCGGACCTCGAGCGCCGAAAACGGTTTTAGTTAATTAAATCAAATCAAAGGGGAATTTTATTAGACAATAATATAAAAAATGCGCACACAGATATTTGGTCCCATAGCCTAAAGCGGCCATTATATATGCTAATATTTGGCCATAAGCCGTACGTGGATTTTTTTTCCAGTCGATACTTCGAAAAAAGAAAAGAAAAAGAAAAGAAAGGCTGCGCGGTAGCCTAATTTGTGGCTATATAGTATAGTGGATACGGCCTTGAGCACGCGGGTTCAATCCAGGTCGCGGAATTCGATGGGAACGAAATGGAAAAAGACTCGTGTACTTCTATTTAGGTGCACGATAAAGAGCCCCAGGTGGCAAAAACTATATAAACCGGGTGCCTTAATCATATCGTGGTTTTGCCACGTAAAACCGAAGAATTTGCTTATATTAAAAAAAGAACAAAGCAGGTGGCTGCGTTCTTCAGCTTATTTCTGGGGGTGTCAACAACATAAATTATTCTCGCGTCTGATTTCCGAGAAAAACATGTTACGCTTATCCTACATTTCATGCATAAATGTAATGCCATTCCCAATTGTATGACCGCTTAACTCAGCAGCTTGTATATTATAAACAGCTGCTTTGAGTTATTCGGTGCACTATCATAACGACCATAATGAAACAATTAAAGGAACGGCATGTCTCACATACACGTAGAGATATGTGCAGATCTGTTGCGTTCGTTGAAGAAGATAAGTGTGGCACCACACGGGTCACTCAGATTTAAAGGGTTGAAAACACGGTGAGACTGTCAAAAAGCCTTGTCTGAATCAGGTTAGCAGATTTACAGGCTGCCCTAAAATGGGGCGTTTATATTGATTGAGAGCTAGGAACTTGTTAAGCAGGACTTATTACCACCCGTCCGTTAATTCTCTCAGGAACTGCGCCTCTGCGCAACGACTCTCCGGCAGCACAATCATTCGGAATGAGAGTCCTCACTTGCATGCAGTCACTCACCTTTGAGACTTCAATTGTGCAGTTATGCGTTACATTCGAACGGAAACGACTATTCGGCGTCGCACACACACACACACACACACACACAAACACACACACGTATATATATATATATATAATATATATATATATATATATATATACAGGGTGTTTCAGCGAACACTTTCAAAATTTATTTAAGGTTGCCTGTGGCAGATAGCCCAATTCTAGTTAATGAGCTGGTCTACTCGAAGCGGCGGACATCACTTGCACAAAAAATTGCAATGCATAATCGACTAGTTAACCAAAATTCACTAATTAAGTTTTTAAATAATTACCTGATGGCCCATATTGCAATTTACAAATTGTAGCCATGTAGTTCGCGAGGCTTATCCACTTAGAATTAATTCTCAGGATGACACCAGTTTAGAGATATTAATTCCCGAACTTTGCGGAGAAATGCATTGGCGTTCCAGTTAATTTTGTGCTTCAATGCATAAAGCGACGTTTTGTTAAGAAACAATTCACAACCACACTACGAGCAGCACAGGTTAGAGAGTTGAATGTGCTCATCCTTGACCTCAAGCCAGTACGTTGAGGCAGCACAGCAAGGTAGTATTGATCACAGCACATCGATGTTCGAGCACTGCCATTAAAAGCTACATCAAGCGAGCAGTGCATGAGCGCGTGCTGCAGCGCGATTCGCACGTACATACGTTACTGCGAGCTTATATGCATTGCATCAGTTATCAATTGCTAGACAGATGGCCGCTACTACAGCGCAGGCATAACTACTTGTCTAGCGGCATGCCGTCAACAAAGATTGCAGGAGACCCGCCGTTTCGCGGCATGTCGAAAGACCGCTGCCGTTGCGGCGCGTACGATCGTGCGCTCGAGCAGTTCGTACACCGCGGCATGCTGAAAGACCGCTGCCGTCGCGGCGCGTACCGTCCTGCGCTCGAGCAGTTCCCTACACATGTCTGCTTATCGCTGCTGTGAATTCATTTAAAGAAAGCATTTCTTCGCGTTTGTGCGCCTGAATCTAGCAGCGTGCAAACCTTACCTGAAGTTCAACTTCGCACGTGCGTGACTCACTTCACTTGCGATTGACACCGCGAGAAAACTTCGCCGCTTATTTCTTGAACGGCGTACACGTATTCGGCGTTGCATAATTTCTTGCCTTTACGCAGCATGCCAACCATGGAAAAATCTTCGGCGCCCGATATTCGCTGCAAGCCGTGCTACAACACGACCGAACGTGGCGGGTCCATATTGTAAACGTGCTTCCCGAAGCAGACGACCGAGCTTGGTACTACCCAGTTTCGGATTGAGGGCGCTTTTTAGCACCATTTTTGCAGCCCCCCCCCCCCCCCCCCCCTGGGCAACGCAAGAGCCCCATTGACGAGGCAACCTAAAGTTTGCCCGCGCGGCACCAGCGCCGCCCACTCCCCTGGCGGAAGGATGTAAGTGTCGAAGGTCGCCGCCGGGCCAGCGCGCGCTACCGCGTGCGTTGTTTTCGTGACAGCGAGCGCGACCTTATCAACCAGAAAAGGTGGCACGCAATACTGCTGTGTTGTTGATTGCCACAAGAGCCTCGAAAAGTCGAAAGCCGCCCGTGAAGTTCTACAGAATTCCGGGGAGGTGGTACGAGGAGGACAGACGACAAGCGTGCTGACTGCAGTGCGCCGAGTCAAGTAAGTCACGTACTTTCGCATTCGCGTGCAATATCACGACGGCTCGATAAAAACGCAATAGTAATGTGCCTGTATTTAGCGCATGGCCGTTTGTTTAGACGTGTCGCGTAGTTGAATCGTACAGTGACATCCGCCGTGTTAGCTTAGCGGTAAATGCATACGTGTGGCGCCGCTATAGGCTCGACGACGCGAGCTCGATTCCCGGCCACGGCGGCCGCATTTCGATGGGGGTGAAATGCAAGAATACAGTTCTTGCCATGTACTTTGATTTTTGTGCACGTTAAAGAACCCCCCGTGGTCAAATTTATTCCTGAGACCCACCATTACAGCGTGTCTCATAATGATATTGTGCTTTTGGCACGTAAAAGCTACGAATTTAATTGATTGTACTGTTCGCTCACTTGTGATCGGCAATGACTGGCTCAAGATAATTCCTTTTCCCGAACGCTGCAACTTAAATTCCTAGTTGTACACGCAACAAATAGGGCCGCACGTTACTTGTCTTTTGTGTGGTGGCAATCCGTATTTAATGGAAGCTGCGGTCATCACATGCGTCGGTAAGCGGCAGATCGCAACACAGCTGCCCGAGACGCGCGCGTTATGTTTGTTGCTTGGTCATGCTTTCTGGGTTCACAATATCCAAGCATGTTTTAAAGTAATTGCCACCTTGCACATTCTTCCTGCTTCACTCTTCCCACCAAGAATCTTCGTTTCGTGTAGTAGCCGGCCATCGGTGTGAGCTTACTTTTGCTGCGGCAGGGCATTCGCCCGACGAGAAACTAGATTTGCTTTGGTGAGGCATGTATCGCTAATTCTTGCGCTCGTGCTGCTGGTCCCAAGGTAATCGCTGGTTACCGCGACCTGGGTTCATTTCGCGGAGCAGTTTGTACGAGTGATTTCTCATAATGCAATGAGTTGCCATGACTCTAGCATTGAATAAGGCATGATATACATTAAATATTTATACAGCATGATATAAGGCATTATTCACATATGTAGTACTTACATCGTTAACTAATTTTATTGGCTTATTGGTGCCAAATGCATGTGTTCCTTCTGTTCCGACAGTGCTGATGCCACTCCCTGGGAGCCAAATTGAGAGCAGCCGTGTGTGCGCGCCCAGTGACCAACGAAACCAACCGCAATCGTCACCGTCTTTGCAAATCTCTGCAAGCATGCATGACCGCTTTGTGACTGCACCATAGAGAAATAAAAGTGACTAAATGACTGAACTCGGTGTGTACCTCTAACTCGATGTCGTATACAATCTTGTTCAACACCTCCGACACGCACTTGGCTTTCACTGTCACATCACCGCCCACAATTTGTTCAACACCACACACGTATGGAAGCAGACGCTCCCCTTTCTTGAGGTTGCCGCCACGAAAAAAACTGTTGGCGTCTGCAACCGTCTTGAAATCGCACTGCAGTCTTTGCATCGCTGTTCAGCAAGCAGGCGATCTGCCGCCGTCAAAATCGGAGCGCCGTGAGCCCGAGCAGCGAAGGAAAGCGCGGGCGAAACAATGTAAACTAGAGTGTACTAGATTCTAGTACACTCTAATGTAAACAAAGCGGAGACTGCACCGCGGAGCGACCGCGCTGCTTGAAATTTCCACATTGGGGGCGCTGTCAGGAGGCGCAGCAGCGCCTTCAGGCGATCGTTTTCTCGTCTATAGACGCTTCACGCGGTCTGTCAGGATTACTTCCTCCGACTTCCGTCGTGAGGCGCCACCCAGAGGGTACTCTCCCCCATAACCATAAAGCAGGCGCGAACGCTAGCCGACGGGTGAGAGCAGGAGAGGGCAATCGGAGAGGGTGGTGAACAGTTGGATCAGCCGCATCTGGCTGGCATTGAGAAAAATAGAGGAGGCGCTGACGGAATGAAGCTGCGGCTTGTGCAGCGTGTTTTTTCAAGTGCATCACATGGTATATGTAAAGTGGTAGCGTAGCTTCCATAGAAGCCCACATGTCAAGAAAATAGCGGCATGTTGCAACTGTCGCCATCTATTTATCGAGGTGACAACTAACAGCAAGCAAAAAATTAAAAAATGAAAAGTGTCGTCACAACCGGATATGGCAGTGGCATCCAATCTCATAGGCGCGAATGTCTGAATTTTTGTGGCGCGAATGTCTGAATTTCTTCGGCGTCCGGCATTTCAACCGCTATGCCAGCAGCTATTTTTCTTTTGAGGCTGAGGCGAGCCTGCGACTCCCCTCAGCTGAAGTGCCAGTGTGTCGTTAAGCTATAGGAGTGGCGTATGTCTTAATGTGATCATAATTAGGTTGTCATTGACGGAAATTGCTCCAGTAGGTTCCTTAGGAAGGTAAGCGAATAGGATGGAAATAAATGACAGTTCCATAGAGGTTTCAAAAGCAACTTCACTTTTATTCGTCTAGAATAACGCAACTAATATAACTTAGCAACCAAAACTTGTTTCAATGGATGAAAAATACTATGGCCAGCACACAGTCGTAATGTATAGCAACATATGCGAAACCTTTTCACAGAATCATTCGCAATTCCAGGCGACACCATGTGTTCACACAAAACAGTTATCAGACAAGACAAAATTGTCCCACATTATCATTTAGAGAACATTTGACTTACTAATTTTGCTTCCCATCGGACACTCAGAGCCTGTGTCACGGAGAGTGAACGAACATAGAGCGACGTTCCTTCGCGGAGCGTTCTGCATTTACCGTGACGACGAGACACAGCGCGTCGGATGCCGCAGCGTGAACTTGCATGATAACAAGAAACCTGCACATACACCTATCACCAATGAATGGCGTGCGCTAAGCCACGCAAACTTTGAAGGGAAGCGCATGCCACTCTGTGAACAAACACACAAGAAAATTACAAAAAAAATCTCTGATGAAACTGCCGCGTTCTAGTGAGCAACGCCAATCCGCACGACTGGTTTGCAGACTGGTTTGCACAGCCACAGTCTTGCCTAGTCTTGCGCCAGAATCACTGGTTGTAGAAGTCACGAAGAACGAACTAATAAATTGTGAAATAGAAACAAAATTAACATTGGTTGCTTTAGTACAGCAAAAATATTTGACACGGAATATTTACTCGTATGACAGTATTCTGATTTAAACTTTGCCAACATTTTTTCCCCCATAATTTTCCTAGTGTCAGTGTTTGTCCCCCCTCTCACCTTGTCGCGCTTCAATCGTGCACCACTAACTGATATCTCTGGCGATAGGTTTTGGCACGCTTTTCGTTCCAACCTTCGCGACCTATTTAGATGAACCTTGTGCATCATCTGTCCGCGATGCTTACACGTGACTTGTGCCGCCAACCGTCTTCCATGTCACGCAGCATTTTCGGAGGTCGACCGCCAACGGCGCGCGAAGGGGCACCTCGCCGAAAGCGCGTCCACGACTTCCTTGTCGCTGGCTTCGTGCGCGCCCTCGGCCTTCACCGTTCTCGTCCGTGCACTCGCTCTCCCGAATCAGCCTCTTGCACCGGAGGAAGCCATGCACGGACAATGGCTGGCGCATGTCTCGCCACGTCTTCCAGCGTGGGTGTCACCATGTCGGGCAGTTTTCTGGGACCAGCAGCAGCGCCTGGCATGCCGCTTTACGGAAGACACAAATGATGCCAGCCTGGCACCCGTCCTTTGTCTTGGCGTCTCCCTCCCACCATACCTCGGGCTTCGGCACGAACGGCACCGACTCTGCAGAATTGAAAGGTGATTTGGCTATCTTCATGTGCAATGTGCTTTCTTCACACGTGGTACTAAACACACTTAAGAAGTCACTAATACCAATTAAGACAATGCATAGAACGCATATCGACGTCGTGTGAATTGCATCCCGAGCGGGCTGGCTGAACCTTGCTAACATTTTGTGAAGCGTATACATTGGTAAACTGACTGGAAAGTACATTGCGAGTATTTCCCACACAATCTGTACTGCACTATAAATCTACATTGCCAATTCATTGTCAAGTGTCGCGAACAGCACTTTGCTTCAAAGCTCGCAATTTCAACATCATGGTGACGTCTTTGAACCACATGCGTAATGAAAGATAACTTAGCACGTAAGTTTTGTAAAGTTAATAAAACAAGGCCACAACGCAAATAAAACGCATGACCTGCTACCACGCACTTTGGGTGCAATGTGGTGCAGTATGGTGGCTTAGTGACAACAATTACTTCCGATCACCCCCGCAGGGGCGTCTGCGCAAGCAGGCGTTTGGTGTGTTGCGACACCACGGACCTGAGCACATGAGGGTTCGACCCTCCCACGTGTCGCCGTGCGTGGCTTAGCCGTGTCCGGGGAAAAGGGGATCCTGGGGGTTGAGCCAAAGCCGGGTGTTTGGACCTTTACGGCCCCTCGGCAGAGGCAACACACCTCTTTGGCCTCTGCTTCACGTAGACGGCCCCCCTGGGCTGACCCACCCAGGGGAAACCGGCTGGTCGCCTTTTCCTATCCCACTCTCTGCCCTTTTTTCTTTCCTATCTCCTTTCTTTACTGTCCTGTCTCCTCTTCTCTTCAGTTACTTCCTCACTTTCATAGGCGGCTCGGGTTAACCTTGTGTAGGTGCCCTCTCTTGGGTCTATATATAAGGTTATAGCGGCAATGTACGGCTGGCGCCTGCAGCCTTACACGTTAAGTGCTGCAGCGTCCCCTTGTTGGACTCCGTGGTGGGTGGCTGCCATTGCTGCCGAAGTACACTAGACTCCTATGGGAACACCTGCTTTTCCACGGCTTCTTGATCGTCTCCCTCAGAAGAGTGGACGCACCGATGAGTTTTTGAATTTGTTCACCCGGCCTAAAGACATTTTCCCACGATATCAGGTAGTACATAGTGAAAGAACTGAAAGACTAGCGAGAACCATATCCCCATTTGTAGTTGCGAAAACCTTGACCAACACTCTAGGCCCTGGCTACAAAGTCACCAAAATGCCAAGTGGGGACCTTCTGCTTGAGCTACGTGATAAGGAGCAACACAACAGACTTAGCAAGCTTGTTACCTTTGGTGATGTCCCAGTTACTGTTTCACCACATCGTTCCATGAACACAGTACGGGGGTTAGTATCCGAAGCAGACCTCATCGACCTATCTGAAACCGAATTGCTAGAAGGATGGAAGGAGCAGAACGTCACGAATGTGCAGCGCATTGTTATGAGGCGGGACAACAAAGACATTCCCACGAAACACCTCATACTCACCTTCGAATTGAGCACTTTACCACAATGCATTGAAACAGGCTACACAAAGATAGCAGTAAGACCATATATACCCAATCCTAGGCGATGCTACCAATGTCAAAGATTCGGCCATGGCTCACAGAGCTGCCGTGGTCGACTCACCTGTGCTAAGTGTGGAGTACAAGGTCATCCCTCAGACAACTGCGAGGCCACACCTCACTGCGTTAATTGCGATGGTGAGCATCCAGCGTACTCCCGGTCTTGTCCAAGTTGGAAAAAAGAAAAGGAAATTATAACACTGAAAGTCCGTGAAAACATATCGTTCAGGGAAGCACGCAAAAGGTGCTCACCATTCCACACGACCACTTACGCTGATGCGGCGCGTCAAGGGGCAGCGTCGCAGCGGCTACTGCCACCAGCCCAGCCCGCGCGCAGCGAGCTGTCGCTTGTGGCTGCCCCCAGGGTGGAAGTAGCTAAGTCTACTCCACCTAACCAGCAAACAGGCCCGGTTACCCTAGGGTTGCCGGCACCACAACATTCCTCGGTGGCAGGCTGCGCTTCGCGTAGCGAACCCGCAGGCCCGCCAGCAGCTCCCACGGTGGGTGCAGTCAAGGCTGCCTCACCCTCACCGGCCCCTGCTGGCGCTGGCAACAGCCGGCGCTGCTCAGGCCCAAAGGCAGCCCCATCGACATCCGGGCTGGTGGGCGCAAATGTCTCGTCCTTCGCGGCGAGACTTTCGCGTGAAACTTCTCGCTCGCAAGAGCGCGTGTCCGGCGCCTCACAAGAGGCAATGGACACCACACCCACCCCGACGGCGCACCAAGCGCCTAAGGAGCGGCGAGGTTCCCTCGACCGCTTCAGAAAAGACAAATCCCGCGTTACAGGGCCTGGAAAGGGCTCTGTAATCTAATGCAACACTTCCTTTTTGTTTTTAGTACACACAGCACCCATTTACTTTCAGTATGGCCACACAAATTATACAATGGAACATCAGAGGCCTTCTTAGGAACCTCGATGATGTGCAAGAACTTCTCCACAAACACAATCCAAAAGTGCTGTGTGTACAGGAAACTGATTTAAAATCGACACATACAAACTTTCTTCGACAGTATGTTACGTTTCGTAAAGATCGCGATGATGGTCTCGCATCATCAGGCGGTGTTGCCATTATGACTCACAAAAGCATAGCATGTCAACGTTTGCAGCTGCAAACACCCCTTGAAGCAGTGGCAGTTCGACTGGTTCTCCTTAACAAACTCATCACCATTTGCTCGCTATACATACCCCCACATTACTGCTTACACAAACACGAATTTCAGTCCTTGATAGACGAATTGCCAGAGCCCTATCTTGTTCTTGGCGATCTCAATGCACACAACAGTCTGTGGGGCGACGCTCGCATCGATGCGCGAGGCCGTCTAATTCAAGATTTTCTTTTCTCATCCGGTGCTTGTGTGCTTAACAAAAAAGAACCGACATATTATTGTCTTGCAAACAAAACCTTTTCCTCTATAGACCTCAGCATAGCTTCTCCATCCATATTACCTGAACTTGAATGGGAAGTTATAAAAAACCCTTACGGGAGCGACCATTTCCCAATACTGCTGAGAGCGCCAAGACAATACGAATCTCCACCACATGCTCCCCGGTGGAAGGTCAATGCAGCGGACTGGGAAAAATTCCAAACACTTACCAGTAAGCTCTCGTGGGCTGACATTTCATGGCTCGGAATTGACGGTGCCATCGAGTATTTTACAAATTTCATAATAGATGCAGCTTCTAAGTGTATTCCCCAAACAAGTGGTCTTTCTAGCAAACGCCGTGTTCCGTGGTGGAATGAACAATGCCGGAACGCACGTAGGCAGCAGAACAGAGCATGGAGGCAGCTTTGAAATTATCCTACTGCTGAAAACCTTGTCAGTTACAAGAAAATCAAGTCCCAAGGTAGGAGAACACGCAGACAAGCCAGGAGAGACAGCTGGCAAACATTTTTATCGAGTATCAACTCGTACACGGATGAGGCCAAGGTTTGGAACAGGGTGAATAGAGTAAGAGGACGACAAACACATCCGCCTCCCCTGGTAGACAGACAGGGAGACAGCCTGGAGGACCAAGCGAACCATCTGGGTGCACATTTTGAACATGTTTCCAGTTCATCACACTATTCTCCAGCGTTTAAAAGATACAAATCAGTAATAGAAAAAAAAACTGGACCGAAAGAGCACCGGAAACGAGCCATATAACCTACCTTTCTCCCTAGCAGAGCTGCATGCATCACTCACCTGTTGCAACCAATCTGCCCCAGGCCCTGACCGTATACTATATGACATGTTGAAAAACCTACCCTCTGAAACTAAGAAAACCCTTCTCTGTCTCTATAACTCTATATGGACCTCCGGCGAGATCCCCTCTGCCTGGAAAGAGGCCATAGTGATCCCTATCCTGAAGGAGGGCAAGGATCCATCGTCCGTATCCAGTTACCGGCCCATAGCTCTAACAAGCTGCCTCTGCAAAGCTTTCGAGAAAATGATAAACCGTCGTCGGATACATTTCCTAGAATCAAACAAGCTGCTTGACCCATACCAGTTCGGTTTTCGCGAGGGTCGATCCACCATTGACCATTTGATACGTATTGAGGCACAGATACGTGAAGCTTTTGTTCACAAACAATTCTTTTTATCTGTATTCTAGACATGGAAAAGGCCTACGACACCACATGGCGGTTTGGAATACTGAGAGATCTCTCCCACTTTGGTGTACGTGGTAATATGTTAAATGTCATTGAAAGTTATCTGGTGAATCGCACATTCCGTGTTCGAGTTGGCAATGCATTATCACGACCTTTTGTGCAGGAAACTGGAGTGCCACAGGGTGGGGTGCTCAGTTGCACTCTCTTCATTATAAAAATGAATTCCTTGCGTCTAGACATCCCACGTAATATGTTTTATTTAACGTACGTCGATGATATACAGATTGGATTTAAATCATGCAACCTTGCAATCTGTGAGCGGCAGGTTCAACTTGGTCTGAACAAGGTGGCTAAATGGGCAGACGAGAATGGATTCTGCTTAAATCCACAAAAGAGCACGTGCGTCCTTTTTTCTAGAAAGAGAAGACTGTACCCCGACCCCGACATTGACCTGCAAGGACAGCGTCTACCTGTAAAAACGGAACATAAATTCTTAGGCATTATTCTTGACACAAAGCTAACATTCATACCACACCTAAAACATCTAAAAAACAAGTGCATGAAAACAATGAATATTTTAAAAGTGTTGTCACGCACTACATGGGGTAGTGGCAGAAAGTGTCTGTTAAATTTGTATAAAAGCCTCATACGAACACGCCTAGACTACGGGGCCATAATTTATCAGTCAGCCACCCCAACCGCGTTGAAGATGCTGGACCCCATCCACCATCTAGGTATTCGCTTGTCTACAGGTGCCTTTAGGACAAGCCCTGTAGAAAGCCTTTACGTGGAATCCAATGAGTGGTCCCTCCACTTGCAGAGGACCTACACAGCTTTCATGTATTTCCTTAGAGTGAATGCAAACAGTGAACATCCCTCATATTCCACCGTAAATGATTTGTCCAGCTCCCACCTCTTTCATAACCGACCTGCAGTAAGAGAGCCCTTCTCGTTGCGTGTGAGAAGTCTGGCTGAGGAAATGGATGTCCCACTCTTTGAACATCGTCTAATGACACCCACTATACAGGTCTCACCGTGGCAGTGGCAGATTGTCGACTGTGATTTGTCCTTTTTACATGTTACGAAGCACGCCCCGGTTGCACACATTCGAATGCATTTCCTCGAACTGCAGCATAAATACTCCTGTCCGGAATTTTACACCGATGCATCAAAGTCTCATGCCGGCGTCTCTTATGCAGCGGTTGGCCCATCATTTTCAGATGCCGACACCCTGCACCCCCAAACGAGCATTTTCACAGCAGAGGCTTATGCAATACTGTCGGCTCTTAAACATATCAAAGAATCGAAAATACCAAAAGCAATCATCTACACAGACTCGCTGAGCGTAGTAAAAGCTTCAAAATCTCTGAAAAGCCGCAAAAATCCTGTAATAGTATCGCTTTATTCATTACTATGTAATATTTATGCGTCTGGGCAGCATGTTGTGGTGTGCTGGGTGCCAGGACACCGAGACATCGAGGGAAATGTACTGGCAGACCATTGCTCACTCACTACACCACGTCTTGGCGCTCTTTGGCCATAGCTGGCCCTTGCGCCAGAAAACAACATATATCATCATCATCATTACTTCCGATCAAGAGGAGCTAAGCGGAGACGATGTATACTTTTAATACAAAGCACGTAAGCACTCAATTGAAGAACGTTGACCCGCTGTGGTGGCCTAGTAGTTTTGACGTTGCGCTTGTAAGCCCGAAGGTATCGGATGAGATCCCTACAGCGGTGGCCGCATTTCGATGGGGCCGAAATGCGAAAACACCCGTGTACTATGCATTGAGTGCACGTTATAGAACCCCAGGTGATCCAAATTAATCCGGAGTCTCCCACTACGGCGTGCCTCATAATGAGATGGTGGTTTTGGCACGTAAAACCCCATAATTTAAATAAACCTGTGTGCAATGCATTGCGATTCTAATAATTGCTCATTTCTAATTTTTGTAGGCTAAGAACTCATCTTTTGCTTTATATTTGTGGTCTTATTCTTTAAGGAAAACAGTTTTCGCATGCCATGAAGTTTCAAGGTACATCGAGAAAACAGTCTCGTCTTGCAATTTTATCACTGCTTGTACACTGCACATGTAATTGAATATCCGCACTTTTAAACTAGAGTTGTCCAAATATTCATTTTTTAATATGAATCGAGTAATATTTGCTATTCAATTTGTATTTGATTTGAGAGTTCACTGTTTGAAATTGTCGAATGTTCATTCCTTTAGGATATTTAAGGGATAACAACACACATTGGAGTCTTAGAGGAGAGAAAATAATTGAAATGAGGACTGTTCCGAATGATTCTGTTGCCGCTGAAGCACATGGGCACCCGGTCCTGAACGAACGCATAAGGTAGATAACGTCCACCCAGTAATGTTGAGTCATTCATTAGAAATGCCTCACTTTTAAGCTGTATGTATATAAATTGGTTGCCTCAATTTAGGCAAAGCAATATATTGTTTGGCCATTCACACCATGTTTGAAAGCCTTTAAAATAACTTGAAGTGCTGTAATATCACAAGGCTCTCCTTGAATGAACTCAACGCTGTAGGTGCATTTGGTGAAAGGCTACTATTGCCTTTTTTCATTACTGTCATTGTCATAGTTCACACTACAATTGAAAGAAGTGGTTTCTCGTTTCTAAGTTCATCTGTTGACAAGGTGTTTATTTGCGAGTGACATTACATGCACTTAAATATGCAAAAAATGCATGCGAATAATGTTAATAAGCCTCTTTTTTACTAAGAGGACTCGTATATTTCAATGTTCTTAGAAATAAAATGCTATTCAATATTCGATTTGATATTTCAAGGGTGATTTTCCCTGAATATTGATCTTCAATTCGGATATTTCAACATTTGAACACGCCCATACTTTAAACATGCTTTTGGGCTTTTGTGGGTTTGCATCACATCACCATGTACTAAACATCTTTTTGGAGTCTGTTACAGACCACCAAACAGTCCCCAATATTTCGTCCCCGATTTGCATGATAACTTCGCTGAAACAGAAGCTAAATTTCCAAAAGCAAGTATTTGCCTACTTGGCGGCTTCAACTATCCCCGAAATTGATTGGCCTAGATTAAGTTGTCGAACACGTGACGGTACCAATTTTATTCAATTAACTCTCGATTTCTCATTGGTCCAACTAGTTAATCAGCCTACCCGAGGCAACACGCTCGACCTCGCCCTCGTGTTATTCCCTGACAGTTTTAGCGCTATTTCTTGTTCTGAGGGATTTAGTGATCATGTGCTGCTGAATTTCATGATTTCCATTTCTTTATGCACACGTGCACTAACACTTAAACCTATTTTTGATTAAAACCATGCTGACTACAATGCTATTAATACTGGCTTGCATAGTTTTTGTGACACATACCTTCCGACGTTTTTTCAGCGCTCGGTCAATGACAACTGCCTTTTGTTCAAACACAGTTTACTGGAATTAACCCAATCTCATATACCATTACGCTCCTTTCGCATGAACGCGTCTAAACCATGGTTTAATGGGATGTTGCGTGCACTAAAAAACAAGAAAAAGCGACTTTTCAAAGCAGCTAAGCGCCTGGGCACACCGGCTTCAAGGCAGAAACATACAATCGCCGATAAAGAATATTGCAGTGCCATCCGTAAAGCCAAGTTTAAATATTATTCCCACGACCTTCAATCGCTTATGACGCACAACCCCCCAAAATTTTAGAAAACCATACCACCCGCTAACACTCCGGCTCTTATTTCCTTGTTAAATAACACTGGTGCTCCAATTAACCAAGAAGAATGCCCTACTCTATTCAATAACTATTTTGCTTCAGTGTTCACGCAGGAAGACCATTCCACTATTCCACCGTTAGCAGATGGAGACTACGAATACATGAGCCCCATAGAAATTAGTGTCACCGGCATTGAATCATTGATAAACAATCTCAAGATATCAACTTCCGCCGGTGTTTATGATATTAGTACAAGAATACTCAAGAACACTGTCATACATCCAACCAATATTCTCTTTTATATCTTTCGTTAGTCCCTAACAACTGGAGAAATTCCAAACGACTGGAAAATTGGCAAGGTTACCCCCATCTTCAAATCGCGTGATAAAACAAACGCGCGTAATTATCGCCCCATTTCATTGACATCAGTTTCGTGCAAGATCCTCGAACGCATAATCGTATCAGGCGTTGCGCTGCATCTCGACAGTAATAATTTCTTTTTTACTAACCAGCATAGACTCGGGAAAGGCTTCTCGTGTTACACTCAAGTACTAGAGTTTACTAACGAACTTCTACACAATATGGACGAGAACTCTCAAACATACTGCATATTCTTAGATTTCCCAAAAGCATTTGACCGTGTCGCGCATTCACGTTTAATAGCTAAAATCACTTCCCTTAACCTAGACTCATCAACAACCTCATTGATAAGGAATTTCCTGTCATCTCGCAAACAATTTGCAGTTGTTAACGATCACTCATCTCCATTTCGCCATGTACTTACTATCTGGTGTGCCTCAAGGTAGCGTCCTGGGCCCGTTGCTGTTCCTCATTTACATTAATGACCTGCCATCTAACATTACATCAACCATTCGTTTGTTCGCAGATGACTGCATCATTTACCACAAAATTCGTTCATCTTCAGATCCCCTAGCACTTCAAAGGGACCTCGATCACATAACCGCTTGGTGCACATCATGCCAAATGTCACTTAACACCGAAAAATGCAAGCTCATGACATTCAGCTGGAAAAAATAACTCTTCTTCCAATTACTTACTGAATAATACCTTAGTGTTCCGCACGCTTTCATATAAATACCTAGGCGTTCATTTCACGAGTAACCTCTGCTGGTCCACTGACATACAGAAAGTTACAGCCAAAGCATCGCGCACATTAGGATATCCAAAACCATGGCCGGACTCGACTCCACCCTCCGCGCTCCCTTACGGTCTTTGCAATGATATGGATGCTGCCGCCTGGTGCCGCAACTCTGTGGGGGTGCTGTTAGCTCACCGTTGCCGCCTCCGCAAAGTGCGTTCACAGATGCGCTCCGGCACCAGCAACATCTGTGCAACTCCGGCTGTCAGGCGCAAGTTATCTCGAATTTTAAAGCCTAATATTTATTTTCAGTGCCAGTAGTCAACACCATAGCCTCATACGATGTGGAAGAAACGGCTTACAGCCTTTGCTTGAAGACGCAAGCCTGTAGCAGGCGACGCTCGAAAGATTAAAGGCGAAGGTTAAGCTAACACCCACAAAACTTGAATACACATGTCGTTACTTAGGGAAAATCATTATCTCAGTACATGCACTTCAATTTATAAGAGAGGTACAGATACTGCGAGGCTGCAACAAAGGTAAAAATTTTACATGTACAAAATATTTATTTCCTGATCAATACAGTGCACTCTTGTAGATTTTGGTGCCAACAACCTTCACATCATGTACAATAAAGCCTAAAACACTTTCTGGGTAGCTTATGCACATAAGCAACTGGTTTTTCATTTTTTCATTAATCTTTGCGTGATTTACTAGAAGTAGTTGGACAAATTTGTCAGTAATCACACCAGCTGTGTGCCTTGTGTGACCATTGCGAACATCTGGGCAGTTCAAGACGCGTGATTGTTCAAGGTAGAGTGCAACGAGAAGTTGCAGCACTTCATGCACTTTTCTTCGCGGAAAGTGATTCGCAGCCGTTTCGAAGAAAGCCACAATGTTATCCAAAAGTGCGAAAAACATGCGATTTGGGTGAAGCGTGCACTTCGCCGGCAGTGTCAAGAGGTCAGATTTTCGAGCGTGATCATAACCTTATGGCGAAAGGAAGCGCCGAATCACACACTCTCTGACAACTTCTTCTGAATAACAAGGTCGTTTACTGCCATAGACTTGAATCTGGTGAAGGAGAAAAACAGCCTTTTTTTCCACGACCTTTTTGACGTCCATATAGTGTTTGTCGTCGTTGTACTCTTTCATCTTTTCTTTCTCTACAGAGAGTTTTCTCAGTAGCCCCCCGAACTTCGAGCGCTGGTAGGCAACCTGAGTCCGAAGCCTTTTCATCATGACCAGGTAGTGACTAGCTCGGTAAGCGTTGTTGCTGGTGGTTTGTGTTGAAGCACTTTGTCTCTCCTCGGTTACCTCCTCCCTGGCACCAAAACCTTCATGAGCAGGCAACAGCGACTCTGCTTTTCGCTTTGATGAATTCCCAGGAGCTGGGGTGTCACGACATGCAGGGTCCGTAAGCGGTCTCTTTGAAGCTGGTACCATGTAGGACGGATAGAGTTCGAAGATGGTTGGTACAGCTCCCACAAGCAACTTTCGTATTCGGCATCCGGAAACATAATCACTCTCATTGAAGTGTTTGCTATACACTACATGCAGTTTACCGTTGATGAGGACTTGTTGTTGATGACGAGATTTTCACGGGAAATGTTTTTTCGCCACTTAGAACACAGTTCCGCATCGCTAGGAAATTGGTGAAATAAAACACCCGGCGTCTTCCCCTGTTGATATTTGCAAAATGGCACACAACAGTACACCATGGCTACAGTGATCGCGTTTGAGGCAGAAGGAAGAAACGACGCTTTCACGCTTGCAACGATCCCGCGGAGAAAGCTCACACATTCAGCTGCAAAAGCTGACACACAGTAGGTTGCACACGAGGGATCGGCAACATAGGCATGCTGCTTCAGAAGCCGCCGTCAACCACAGAAGCAGAGAAAGTGAAGTAATTGCGCCCAGAAAAGCAGACCAAGCAGACCACACTCATGCCGTGGCCTTCAGCGGACAAGTCTGACGAACGTTGTGCGCACAAGAATCTCACCAGTCGGAACACCAGCATAGAATAAAGAACCAACTTGACAGCAGCTACTGAAGAAAATGCCAGCAACAAAACCAAGCCCGCGCAAGTTTGTATGGGTGTTCTGTGCCCGTGCTTCGGTGGCTACCCGCGCGACCCTTCGCTCCCACGGGCACGGTGAGGTGGTAGCGACCTTTTGCGGCGAGCCATCGACCTACGCGTCAGAAAAAATTACATTGACTCCCGTCGCGTTGCAAAGGCCGTAAGAGAGCGCGGAGGAAAGTTGAGTGCAGCCATGCTAAAACGTAATCTCCAAGGAGCTCTTGCGACACCCGTAAGCTCGCCTAAGCATTTGTTCGTCCGCAACTCGAGTACGCATCACCCATTTGGTCACCTCATCAGGCTTATTTAATTCCCTCGAATCGGTTCAAAATTGTGCGACACATTTCATTTCCAGAAACTACAACTGTCACTCAAGCGTAACAAACATTAAATCATCGCTCTCTCTTTCTACGTTGCAATCAAGGAGAATAATCGCCCTAATATGTCTATTCCACAAGATAGTCTACAGCGTCAATCGTTCAACGTTGCCTCTTGTACAAACTTACCGCACTTCCCATCGTTTAGACAACCCTCTAAGTTTCCAACGCATTTCTGGTAGAACCGTTGCATTTAATTCATAGGCTTTGCCACAGGCTATCATTCACTAGAATGGTCTTCCTGAGCGTATCTTGAAGATCCTTGATCCAGCTAGTTTGAGGGCAGAAATAACGGCCATTTTTCTAATTACTAATACGTCATTAGGTATTGTATAATGTTGTGTTTACTTTTCAGTGATTGGTACTGTCAGTCAATAAGCGTTGTTTTTGATAGTCATGTTACTGATGCTCCTCACATTACCCCTATCTGTGTAATCCCCCCTCACACAATGCTGCGATGCTGGAGCCTTGTGAGGCAACGTGAATAAAGAAATAACTGAACAATACCCTTGCAGTTCCCGTTATGAATGCTCTTTTCACAAGTGAATATAAATTCTGCAATGTGAATTACATTTTACAATAAGTTTCTTTATATTGTTGCCACATTAGGTTCCCAATTCTTTAACCCTTATTTCCACTAACATTTATTATTACAATGCATTTGCTCAACATGTTTGTTTAAGCAGCACAATTGACGTCCTTGAAGTCAGAGATACCATTTTGATGCTATTGCTTCTTTCAGTTTGTGATTTCACTGCATTTGACATGGCCACTTATCCACACACAAACACATACATGCTTGCACGAAAGTAAGTTTAAAAATGCAAACTGCTTGAAATGTTTATATCACTGCCTATTGATGATACTAGTATTCGCAGTTCTAGCAAAGGAATGCCATTTTTAAATGTTTTCAAACTGACTTATTGCACAAACTGACCATATTGCCATGGTGTTCAACCTCTACTTGGTGGTAACATAATCAAATAAACTACACAAAATGTCATTCTCCTTTATTGCGTGCTCAAAAGGAAATTTATTGCAGATACGCACCATGTACTAGCCGCTAAGTTCACAAATTCAGTGAGAGTAACGAACAAAAACCTTGCACCTCGCACCATTGATACCTTCGTACCACGTGCGAAAAGCCATAGATCTATCTAGCACAAAACTTTCACAGAGCTCAGTGTTGTGGTAATCTTGCCAAATACAATTGCCAACCGTCTACCTCATTGCTGACTTAATAGCGGAGCCTACAAACTGTATTCTGCTTCATACTTAGCTGGTACTGCTGCGAAAGCTATGCTGAAGCAGTGCAGTCCTGTAATTCTCACTCCGTGTGTTTCGCAGTGCACTTGTTTTAGATCTGGCATGCTTTCTGTGGAATAACTGCTTCATATATTACAGCTATGATGTATGGAAATAAGGTTGCAACAAATCACATACTATTTGTTCACCTTAATTACTGCTTCCAGTTTATGACATGGATTGTAATCGGATTGACGTGAAGCGCTTCGCCATTTCTAGCTCTTCGCGAGCATCCATTATCTAGCTATGGTATATGGCCATCGAGCGTACTGCAAGAAACGCTCGTGTCTTGGTCACGAGCGCAAGTGACACGCTGTGGTTGTTGGTGGCAGGAACATCGCACTCTGCTCCATTGGTTGTAAATAGGTTCAGATCTGCAGCCACTTCCACGTAGTAATATTTAATATTTTGTGACATAAAGGTAGGATACTTAATGTTGCATTCAGTTATGTTCTGCATAGCAATATCTTTCGTATATGCTGCCTTATTTTCTGGCGTCGAAACGCGCAGTACAAAAAACTCCCTCGAGCCTTCGTAGCGATGCCTGCCTTGAGTGAAACAAAATATAGCTTGACTTCTCCTAGGCAGTTCTTGCGAATGAGTGTCTAAATGATTAAAACCAGTCCACTTTACTTAAACTAGGCTGATCACTTTAGAGATGTGTGGCACTGACTCCTCGAATAATCACACGAACCTCTTATGGGCTCATAATTTTTTTAAAAATGGTATTGCTATTTTTTTTGTTTTTAATAGTATGAAATCCTTTCAAAACATGTTTAAATGCACAAAGATCTTTGGAAACTATGTATGGAAAAGAATAAGTCCTTTCGTTCACTGATGCTATGTGAACTACTGCTCACTACCAGCTGTTTTTTAGCTCTCAAAACAAGTTACTCTCCATCGGGCTTTCTCACATCATCTACAGCATATTCTGATTTTCTTGCAAATGTTCTTCCTGTTGCTTTTCCTTTTTTACACAGTAGACACAATGGCGCACTATGGGTCACTGTACTCTATCCACCTCACTAGTCGTTAGCAGCGCTATGGAAGCTGCGTCATTCCTTAGCCAATAAAAAGGCCGAATGCTTATCGAGATAGCTTCATTGGCGCCGCGGCGTCTGCTCAGCGGCTGCTGACTTCGTGGTATGCGACGTGCATGTGCAAACGTCCTAACATGTGACGTATCGCTGTAACGTATCAATTACTAAGCTAAAACATAACTCCCCGATCTCGCCAGTAATCAGACAGTTGCGCCCGCAACTATATTCCGCTGTGCAATGACATTGCCTGTGTGCGCCTCGTACCTTCCGCAGCGATGCAAACAACTTGTGAGATCCAGTATAGCTGTCACCTAGTGTGAAAAACTCTTTTCAGTAAAGGTGCTGACGATAGTAGAAAAAAAACCTTTGACGGCCTCTTTTTGTCAAGTGCCGTTCAGCAAGTAGTGAAATACCTGTGATGAGGTGAGCATGTCGTAACCCAAAAAGTGGCAGTCGCTTGTGATTAGCTGAGGTCGTCCGAATCCCTGATTGAGTTAGGAAAAGCCAGGGCTGTAGATGGCCACTTATACCATCATCTCTGCTTAAAAGCAAGGCTATTATTATGTGTTCATTTTGCCCGTCAGAGACACATGTGAAGCAGAGCAAGAAAAGAAAGCGGAGTGTTTACATTGCACCTTGCGGGACGTGGTTAAGAGACATCACCAAAGTTGCTCACTATTTGAACCTCTGCAAGTCACTCCTGACTGTTGATCTCTTCTGCTTTGACAGCCTTGCCAATGTTTTCTGTGAATTTGTTACTGAGACGCTGAGGACCTTCGTTGAAAACGTCACCTATGGCAAGCAGCAGGTACGTTTCCATCACGCTTGTCATCCACTATAACTGATAAAATTTATAGTGGAGAAGTTGAATAGTGTAGAAAGTGTATCAATTTACAAAAAGGATGCATAGTTCAATTTTCAAAACCAGCTACTTCTGCAGCAACCAGTCTGCATTGCAGTGCTGTCACGCAACACTATTCTTGCAGTCAGTTTTGGGCTGGGTTTCTAATAATAGTGAGGTGCATTCACTCTGTGCATCACTGCCAATGATAGCAGCATCCATAATAAATGTGCTGCAAAGCAGCGTTGCTGTATAATTGAGGTGTGCTTCCAGTGGTAGTCTAAATTCCTCGCTGCAGGCGCTTGTGCAAGCTATTTGATTGCTTGTACGCATTGATAAACTGAAAACAGGTTACCATAGTAAAACTTGTTTTTTTTTCACTCTTGCAGGTGCCTGTGACGAGTGTAAATAGCGTTGATGATGTGTACCCTACTTTTCTTCAGTATTCATCTAAACGAGGTCCTGGGAAAGGTATGGAGCTCAACTTGGACCCCGATTTTCTTTGTGGCTGTGGCTGTGACTGTGATGATGACTGCCAGGTGCGTGATAATTTCTGGTAGACATTATCTGGTAAGCATTGCTAAATAGTACTTACCCAGCGGCATTTACCCAACAGCACTTAATTCCAGGGTGTGAACAGGTCCTCGAAAGCTATTGAATTAAAATTGAAAGTTCCATTTTCGAGGCCGTCAAAGTCCAGAAATCCCCCCGCCCCCTCGAAAATTCTTTTAATTCTTTGGTAATACAGAAAAAGCCCGATTATGCGACTCGCGTTTCCAGGTGGGTGTGCATGGCCCATGAAAATACCACAACAAAACGATGTTTCTAAAATTTAAAACTGGTGCGAGAGTATGTGCGTTTTGCTTTACGCGACTCGTGCGGAACTGGACATCCCCACACTGGATGGGATAGAAGAAAAAAGTGCTGGTATGCTTTTCGCGTTTGACGCTACTTTCTTCACTGTCTCGTGCTATCGTTCATTCCGCTTTCCTTAGTGCTACCCGTCGCTTTGCATTCGGTTGGCCACCGTATGTGTCTGTCTGGGGTAACATTCTTTTCATGCCTCGTGTCATTGACGAGGGGCAATGATTGGCTTGAGGGCTAAGCCATATTATGCGGTATTGTGAATGCAATTCATATATATTAGCAAATAAGTGAGGAGTGCAATAAAAATATGTCATGTTGTATGCCACAGTATTCTTGAAGATTCCTTAAAAGGGACTTCAAAAGCCCTTGAATTTTTGTCTTTGAAGCCTTTACAAATCCTGGGCAGCCGTGATTCTGCTGGCCAACGCAAGGTTTGCAGCTATTCGGTTGACTTTCCTGCAGGCCTCCGTGTATTGCCCCCTGAATGGGCTCAAGATTTTGTGTGAGAGCCATATTCGACAAAAAGATTGTGGCCTTTGCAAGCAAAACTCTGAAAAGTGCTCCACGGTTTTCAAGGAAGGGCTAAGATGATTTTCATGCTTTCAGACGAGCTAGAGAGCTACGGCTGCGAAAGAGTAAGTAAAATTTGTCACAACTAGTTGTAACCAATTAAGCAGCTAACTTGTCAGGAACACAAAAATGGCAGTCCTATGCCGAAGAAAGAGGGTGGGACTACAAGAATTCAGTGGTATGGGTGGAAGGAGAAGGTTGGAAAAAGAGTGTTGATGTCAGTAAATACCTTAATTTTTTAATAGCTGTGCTATTCGGCCAAATGCGCATATAACAAAATTGACTGCATGCAGGGCGGGGAGAAGTGCAGTTGCCAGCAGCTGAAGATTGCAGCGACTGAGGCCCTGACAACTGGCGGGAACCCAAATGCGGGCTACCACTACCGCCGGCTGCAGGAGCCACATATTACAGGCGTGTACGAGTGCAACTCGCAGTGCCACTGCTCACGCCGCCGCTACAACAGCGTGGTGCAGAATGGCCTGCACGTCCGTCTGCAAGTTTTCAAGACCGAGAAGCGTTGCGGGGGCATCCGGTGCGTCGATTACTTACCCCAGGGAAGCTTCATCTGTGTCTATTTCGACCAGCTACTAAACCGCCGACGAGGTGTGTACTAATTCATTGTGTTGGTCGAGGGCTGCCAAGCGTGGGTGGCCGTTTAGCATGGTGCAAACAGTCCGCTTATCCAATTAATACACGATAAGTGTTCTTTGATATCAGTGCTTGATATCAGCTAGTTGCTGTGCCGTTACGTTAGCTCAAGTGTTGGAATAGTTCCTGGTGAGAACCCAAAGCAACTTTTGCCTAGCTTGAGGCAACATGCACTTTTCATTAACTGGTGTTGCGGGATCGAATCCCGCAACAGGTCCCGGGACCGAATCCCGGCCACGGCGGCCGCATTTTGATGGGGGCGAAATGCGAAAACACCCATGTACTTAGATTTAGGTGCACGTTAAAGAGCCCCAGGTGGTCGAAATTATTCCGGAATCCCCCACTACGGCGTGCCTCATTATCACATCATGGTTTTGACACGTAAAACCCCAGAATTTTTTTTCAATAGCATCTTTCGATGACCACAGTCGAGCCTTGTTATAACAATTTAAGTCTCATGAAACACTAAAATACCTTTATTTATGTAATCTTTGTTTAGGCACGCATTTGTTACATCCTGATATCGTTGAGAAACATTTTAGATTTACCAAAAGAACTTCTTCTTCGATGCTTAGGTGGGCTGTACATTCTTGTTTTGGCGTGTGGTTTAAAACCTGAAAAAAGGTCAGGGTAGAGACAGTGAAGCGCAGTGAAGTGAGGGGCTTTCACTGTCTGTGCTGTCTTTTTTTTTTCGCGTTCTAAGCCATGCACCAGAATAAGAATGTAGAGCAAGATTTTATATTTATTTCATTACATCTGATATTTCGCTATAATCCTGTTCATTATAATGAGGTCCAAATGTGCTGCCGTTTGAGTGCCCATTACTCATGGCAATAGTTTGCGTGATAACAAGAACATTGCAACAGGGGTGGTCAATTACGGGCAACACGCCGAAAAGTATCGTGAATACGGGACGAGTTGTGATATACCATGAAGCAGCCATTGCTCAGATTTGATGTGTACTCTGGCAATCGATGTTGAGCATGGGTTCCGATGTTGAGCATAGGTTCCATTGTTTTGAGGATCCAGCACAAATCAACCTTGGCAATCCACGTGCCATTTGTAGCACATGTAATGTTTCAATGTCACACTCAACCGGCCTCTCAAAGGGTTTGTGCTGTGAGCCTCCAAAATATACAGCCAGGATTTTGCTAGAAACTGTGATAGGCTACGTCTGTAAAATAGCAGTCTGAAAAAAATGAATGCACTCAGAAAACACACTATTTTATAGGTACAGTCGAACCCACTTATAACGATCCCAGATAGAACGATCTATCGTTTATAACGACCACATTTCACTGCATTTACGATTTTCCCACCCAGCCTATTGGAACTGCTTCCGAATATAATAAACATTTTTTAAAATCGTCGTACTGTTACAGCAAACACTTTGAACCCGGTC
The DNA here is from genome assembly GCF_013339745.2 of Dermacentor silvarum. Taxonomy (NCBI): domain Eukaryota; kingdom Metazoa; phylum Arthropoda; class Arachnida; order Ixodida; family Ixodidae; genus Dermacentor; species Dermacentor silvarum. The sequence goes on along the minus strand of NC_051154.1, from coordinate 337,569,391 downwards.
ACGGGGGAAAAAAGGCGTACGCGAATTACCAAAGTGCGGAAGCCCGACCAAACGGCAGTGCGCGCCCTGCTCCGCTCAAACCGTTACAGTGATACGACTTTCGAGATGAGTGAGCGACTACCACGCGTGGTTTCGGAAGCCGCGAAGAAGGTCACTCGCTTTTAGACACGCCACCGGGAGGAGGACCATAAACAACATGGCGCGGGGCGTACACTGGTGCGTGCGCTAGTGCGATATCGGATGTCAGGATGGCGGCACTCGCAATTGCCAATGCGGCACCACATGAATTACGCCTACTTCACCGATTTGGGACGGCCATGTATGCCCTTCCACCGTGGGAACAACGGCCGCTCAAGCGTTCCCGTCATTACTGTCGATATTCACGCGTTCCGAGTCGGCGCGCGGCCGCCACTCAATGATTGGTGGTTACTACGCTGTAATCAGAACATCACAGTTTGGTGGTGCTTCGTTTACGCGTTGCCGATTGCTGATAACGGTTAGTAGTAACGTTATGCCGCTCGAACATCGAATTTCTTTGCGCCCGAAGCGACATAGATAAAGTCATTTTACAGCTCTTCTGTGGCTGGCGCACATACGTAAGCGGAGACCACGATGTTCGAGGCCTTCGCAGAATGGCCGCCTGACGCAGTAGTTTCCGAAGTTTACGTTTCAGGCCAACTAGAATGGCTCGATCTTTTATGCAGAATATTACCACTAGCAGTAAAATGTATCACAACTTCACTAATAAAAAATGCCGGCTGCGGTTGGTGTTTCGAAATTACAGGTGATCGGAATCGGGCGCCGTTTCGAAACAGCTATACGACGCCGCATTTCATTCTTTAGATGGAAGTTTCCGGTGGAAATTTGCAGCTAGTTGCCGGAGCGCACTGGGAACAAAATTACAATGAAAATCTGGTTTTCGGACCAAAGTGCTGCTGAATTGTAACTGGTCACGCCATCTTCAGTGCGGATAATGTTTGAGTGTACCTTTTACCGAAACCTCCACTCGGAACATTGTAGTGTGTTCTAAGGAACATCTAATTCAGCAGTTTATAACTTGCTATTTGTTACGTAATCACATTCTGCATCATAAAGAAAGCCCGCGAAAATGAAGAATAAGAAAAGCATGTGACATGACCGTTTGCGTGCCGCGACTGCAGTTAGCTTAAACCTGCCGCATATGAAGAAATTTGGGATTGGAGGTTGCGCACTTATATTAGAATTTTTTGATTTAGGCAATGCATTTTGGCCAATCAATGATAACAGCCTAAATTCCAAAGTTTGCGCCAGGTGATCGCTAGCAAAACACCGTTGGTCTCATCGTCGTATACCTTAGCCCATATTTTTTCAATAGCTTTCCCGAGTTAGCTAGCTGGGACACCATAGGACGTTCTAAACAAGACACATTAGGTTTTTGAAAGTCCAATTGGTACCCTTGATTAAAATTGGCTGTACTTAGCGTAGGTACAAGCACTGTATTTCACGGTGGGAACATAAATACTATACTTGATGCGCTTCCGTGGAGCGTAACTCTTGTCCTGCCCATGCAAGGTGTTGCAATTATAATTTGCAACGATCAATATTATTCATGAATAAAATCAAGCTATTCATTCCCAGGCAGCACGACAGCACTGGGCCAAGCATGGTCCAATGCTCGCAGAAATTGGTACGAACTTTGGCCCAATCCTGGCATCATGGCAAAGTGCAACCCAATCCAAGGTTCACCCACTATTCGAGCCAAGATTGGCCGTACAGTTTGCCATTGTAGAATCCAATGTAGCTCAAGCATAGAGTCAGTGCACAGCCATCCTGTATCCAGTCTTTCAAGAACGTCCAGTGCTCAGCCATTCTGTATCCAACATGTTTCAAGAACATCCAGTGCTCAGCCATTCTGTATCCAATGTGTTCCAAGAATACCCAGTGCTCAGCCATTCTGTATCCAACGTGTTTCAAGAATACCCAGTGCTTAGCCATTTTGTACCCAATGAGTTTCAAGAATATCCGGTGCTCAGCCATTTTGCATCCAGTGTGTTTCAAGCATAGCCTGTACTTAGCCATTCTGTTGCTTGTATGCTAGCTTACTGCCTATACAATTAAAAGCGAAGAAAATGTGATGGAAATAAGTGCGGGAAGGAAACTTCCTGCAGACACACGCAAAGCGTAAACGAAAATATAATTTATTTAGTATACTATTTACAATACTATTTTACTATTTACAATACAATTCTTGAACTGATGCAGGCATCAGTAGGGGTGCTCAGCTCCAGGGGCAGCAGCAGGAGGAGGGGCAGGGGCTGCAGCAGGGGAAGGAGCAGGGGCAGCAGCAGCCGGACAGGAGGGGCTGACGGTGGACTTGCCAGGGACCTGAGGGCAAGGGTGGGGCAGGGAGAGGGCAGCAGTGGGCAGGCAATGATTCCTGCCCTGAAGGGAGGGATCATCGGGCTGCTCTGCTGCAAACGTTTCTGTGAAACGCCTCTTCCTGCCACCACCGCTGTCCACAGACTCTGGCAACCACTTAATGAAGTCCTGTGCTTGTGTCAGGTCGCCCCCCCCCCCTTTCGCACAGATGACATCTGCACACAAACATGCACAGACCACAATTAGTACATACAGCATGCACCGTAAAGATCACCCACAATAGAGCAGGCAAACACATTCAACAAAAGAAAACCTTCAAGAGACTTAGTGAAATAAGTTGCTAAGTCTTTAGCACACAGTTTATCTGACAGAATTTGCAACCGCAGCCAACCTTATTGAATCCGAGGTTCACAGCATGCTCAGCGGCGAAATGCAGGATACGCAAAGTAATGCTGTGGATAATTAAATGCTATCGCCTTCCCCGCCATGAAAATTCTTGATCCATTTACAGGATCTTCATCCCTGTTGCCTTCGTTGAAATTCTTGTTTTTTCACCCTAACATAGCGTTAACGTCATCAGTGATGATCACACCATGTCTTTACTAACCGAGACATATTCAACTGTCTCACCCGTTGATGCTAAACGTGTAAGCTGCCTGGCGTGATGCAATTCATCGGCATGCTCGTCAAGCAATTCACCTAAGCTGCCATTGGTGCTAGTGCAGAGCACACTTTCGCAATTTCTGCAAGGGCAGTGGTGACTGAGTATGTGGCTTTCATTGTAAAAAATGAAATCAGCCAACAGGGACGCCCAAATTTCTTCGTTGTAGAAGTTGACAATTTATATGAAAGACACGATTTTGGCAAGGACAACCTCTTGTTATGCAAGCCATTTCGCTGTAGAGGAGTTCGGCTGTACACACATTACTTCAACAATGCAAAAGGATGACTGAGGAAGCTTTACCTGTGACTATCCGGCATAACTTCAAATTGATGAATGCCCTCTTCCCCTTCCTGCTATGAAGGCTGTAAAGAACTTGGACGGGGTGCGCCATTACAGCCTTCATGGCATACGATGCCACCTCGCGCAGTGACTTCCCTCCTATTTGCAGGAGGTGCTTGCCCTGCAAAAGACAAAAATTGCCAGAGATGTGGAAATGAGCATTGTATGCGGCAATGTTTTCAAGTTGAAAAATCTACCCAATACTACCAGAATATAATTTATTGCCAAGTGAAGTGAATTTTTAGCTGAGTGCAAAGCAAAACATTTTTGCTTGAAGAGGTTTGTGACGCAATGCCCTTTAATTGTAAATGTGCTCTACAACACCTTAGCGTTACTGGAATAAACACAAACACGAAGTGCATCAGGTCTTGTCTGTTCTGTGCATTTCATGTTTGTGTTTCATAACCCTTAGCACAGTAACTATGTTTCATAGTAACTAGCTCTCCCAGCTTTCACTATCACTTGTAAGCGCACCAACTCTACTCCCATGGAAGTTCCCAATGCATAATTAGGGGATGTGACATTAGAGTGCAGGAAAGCCAGATCTACATACGTGTGGCACAAAACAGCTTAAAGGCATACCGACATGATATTTTCAGACCTTCACATTTTGCGTTAAAGCGACTGACAACCAGTTTTTAAAGACGTAGTTTTGTGGTAACCAAAAGTTAACCCCCAGCAATGTTTGCACCTGCAGCTTCGCAAATTGTGAAAGCAGCCTATCATTCTGCTTCACAGGAGTGAGTGCAACTGCAGTTAACTGCCTACATTTTGGCCTTTTCAACCACTTTTGAAGATATAACGCTGGTACAATAAGTTTGCATTGTCGTACAGACCTTCTTACATTTGTACAGCGTTTGTCCCCCAAATACACACCTACATCATGGCTGCCTGGCCCCCGTTATCATTATTCTGTCGATAGACTTACCAAGCCAACTCATCAAAAACAAAGGCAGTGCCACTTTCACTACAAACGAAGGCTTATCAGCATATTGTAAGGTAAAAAAAATAACAGAAAAATGTGGACTGCATTTCAATAGTAATAAGAATACCATGAAACCCATACAATAATAGAAAGCCATGTGATAGGCCTTTATTCATGGTAAATAAGGAACAGTGTCCTGAAAGCGTAGGGAGACGTAGACACACCCCAAGTGCGGACTTTCAACTGGTAAGTTTATTGAGTGAACGAGTTCATGAACAGTTGAACTGCACATACACCTGGAAGGCAGTGAACAATTTATGACATGCACTCGTGGTTAGATCAGGTGATAATAAACAATAATGAATTAACAAAAATAAAAACCATCGTGCTGCTCCGCTGTCAACGATTTGCGTGGTCTAAAAAGGAAATTTCTTCTAAGAAGGCTATTGCAGGCTGACTAATGCAACCTGGTCCTGCTTTCTGTATTCTATAGGCCTCGCAAATTTCATGCGTCAATTGGTCTGTGAGGCGAAAAAGAATCTCGGTCCGACAGAATTCTGCAGTGCACTCTCAGTCATGGCAATGCATTGCGAAATGCAAGGCGCAAACAGTGCATTTTGGTGCTCCCTGAGGCCCACGTTTACACACTGCCCCGATTGTCCCACGTACACTCGGCCACAGGTGAGGGGGATCCTGTACACGATTGCAGTGGCGCAAGGCAAACACACATGTTAGTGTGCCTTACAGGGCAGACGCTACCTACTTTCTTTCTGGCTGAAAAGAACAAAACAAATCTATACCATGCCACGATCCCCCCCCCCCCTTCAACCTGTGCGAACGCTAGTGGATGTATGGCTAACGGCTTGCTTCTTGGTGCCGCATCTTTACTCTCCAAACTTTACTCTTCGCACAAGCTTTCCTTAAGACGCCAATAGCATGCTGTCTTGTGGAAAGTTCGTGCAAAAGTTGAAGCATCCTATGGACACTAGCGTTTGCACAGGTTGAAACAAAAAAAGGGGGGGGGCGGAGGGGATCGTGGCATGGCAGATTGCCAGAAAGTGGGTAGCATCTGCACAGCAGTTACAAAATGTGTGGAGAAAGGTGAAAATGCAAAAGTCTGCCCTGTAAGGCACACTAATATGCGTGTGCCTTGCGCCACTGCAATCGTGTACAGCAACCCCCTCACCTGTGGCCTAGTGTACGTGGGACAATCAGGGCGGTGTGTAAACATGCGCCTCAGGGAGCGCCAAAATGCACTGTTTGCGCCTCGCTTTTGGCAATTCGGGTGCACTGCAGAATTCTCTCAGACCGAGAATCATTTTCGCCACACAGACCAATTGACTCATGAAATTTGCGAGGCCTATAGAATACAGAAAGCAGAACCAGGTTGCATTAGTCAGCCTACAATAGTCTTCCAAGAAAGAGAAATTTCCTTTTTAGACCCCGCAAATCGTTGACAGCCGAGCAGTGTGATGTTTTTTTTAATTCATTCTTGTTTAGTATCACCTGATCTAACCACGAGTACATGTCATGAATTGTTCACTGCCTTGCAAGTGCATGCACAGCTCAAGTGTTCATAAACTCGTTCATTCAATAAGTTTTCCAGTTGAAAGTCAGCACTTGTGGTGTGTCAAGTCTCCCTTCGTCTACGTTTTCAGTGTGCTGTTCCTTATTTACCATGAATCAATACCAAGTTGTTCCAGTTTGCCCTCCTCTTCAGGCCACTTATGCATCTTCATGTTTTTGCCATGTGGCGCGCCAAGGGTCATTTTTCGCAACTTTTGGGGAAGAATTTAAAATATAAATCCCCATTTAATGAGAAAAACATGACTTATTTTAACCAGTAGGATAGGTCATTTTTGCACAAGCGGTTTTCTCATGTTCCGAGCAGTTGTCTGTCCCTTTACGTGAAGGTTCCGGACTCTAAAACCCCAGAAATATACTAGCAAACCCCAGAGTGCACTAAATACCTCATTTATACTAGTTTTTCTACAGCCAGGTTTCGTTTAGCTTTCTCCCTCTCATAACATCATGGCACAGAACGCGACCACGTAAGACATCGGAAGGTTTGACACTTGCTTCGACTTGCTTGTCGAAAGGATGTTTTGGCTTCTACACAGAAGCCTTGTTCACTGACTATTATTGATTTCATTTAGCTACAACAGGCATATGGCCAACGACTATGTCAGTGAACAAGGCTTCATGGGGAAGGCAGAACATATAACCCCTTCAACAACACTATTTTGGTCTGCATTACATTCATTGTGGGTTTAAACTGGGTGGGAAAAAGCCTGTCAAAAAAAACGGATGGCAACCAAGGTGAAAAAACATTAAACAATGCTATTTCCCCTTCACGGGGGCCATGTTCTCTCTATGGCCAGCATGTGTTTTTGCCATGAATGTTCAATACAATGGTTCGAGCTGTTCGCAATTTGACCAACTTTCCCAACCCTTGTCATTACGGCATGGAAAATAGGGCACCCCCATTACAATACCGTATTTACTCGCATAATGAACGCACTTTTTTCCTTTGAAAATATGCGCAAGTTGGGGGTGGGGTGTGCGTGTATTATGCAGGGTAAAATTTTGAATGATTTGTTTTGAATGATTTGTTTGAAAGAAAGCCGCAATTTCGTCCGCAAGGCGAACCATCGATTGCGATAGCAAATGCGCACAGAGCTATACAAAGTAAGGATAATAGTTCTATCGCCCGTATAAACTTCCAAAGTAATTTAACCAGCATGGTGTCAGCGCGCACAGGCAAACATGAACCAATCACACTCGATGACCGCGGACACTCACAGTCGAAATGCTGGTGTGAGGAAGCGCTGCAGCAACAGCGAGCGAAGTGACCTTCATGCCATGTATCACTTCAACGCAAACTGAGCGGCGATAACGGAGTACGCTCAAAAGTATAAGCTGCCGTCGCACCTAGACTCAGCCTCCGACGCAGATCGTTTTCAAGATAGGGCACGCCTGGCCATGCAATGTGCAGTTGCTGTGCCGCCTCCCTCCTCTCCCAACGGCGCCATGCACACGACGAAATACGGCGCGTTTCTTACCCGCTTTCTTCCCTCCAACGCGGGATAAAGCCGCGATCATTGGCGCCGACTTCAAAAATGCACCTGGAGTGTCCATATGATGCTACCGCTATAAAAGTAGGAGACACACGTACAGTTCAGCGTCTGATACAATCGTACCCACTGAATGCCATATCGGACGCCGCATTGTACTGTGTCTCTCCTACTTCACGGCAGCAAGTTCAGGGTGTGGTTATTTCGCGGGAGAAAAAAAAATTTGAAATTTTGACGACGAAAGTTGGGGGGTGCGTTCATTATGCGAGCGTGTCCATTACATAAGTAAATAGGGTATTTCACTTATTCAATATGAAGGGCATAAATTCTCTTACATAATGTAGAATAGTGGTAGATAAAACAAAGCACAGAAAAATCTGAGTAGTGGAATAAAAAGTAACAGGGGCCACAGGGTATGTGGGTTTACATTCTTAAAGTAATTGCTAGTGCTCTAGAAAATGCTTTAAACCATTGCATGAAACTGGATAGTTTAGGAGTTTGTTTCATGGGCTTGTAGCACAAGAAAAAAAAATGTTAGTGCAATCAGGCAATTCGACAACAGGTACACTAGACTTGCTGCAAATGTGGTTTTCATTACATATCCGACTGCAATGCAATTTTCAAACTCTATTATTTAGAAAAGATAACTGTAGATTAAAATGAGGTAAATACAGTATATACAGAACAACATTGCACCCCTTTTCCTGTACTGTGTCCCACTTGTTTGCACTGCTATTTATCATTCACGATGTGCCAACTCGTCTAACAAAAAGAATTTATTCACAAGTGCTCTACATTGTGTCCTTCTATAGAAAGCTGCCACAGCTTGTATTTTATATCAGCAATAGATTTTTATTAACTTAACGATTTACTCCTCCTTCATGAATGTATCTATATGGAGAGCTGTTGGAAATCACCGATTCAGCAAGCCACTATGGCAGCTCAGTGCCTATGGCGTTGCGGTGCTGAGCTCGAGGTGAAAGATTTGATTCTGGCAGTCAGGGTCACATTTCGATGAGGTCTCATTGCAAGAACACTAGTGTACGCTTAGATGCATGTAAAGGAAACTAAGGTCCAGTCCAAATATGTCATTAGAAACTATACAGCAGGGAACAAATTATTTCCATGAACTCTTTAGTGTGTGCGATGCAAAGTTCCTTCACATAGAACCCACACCATGTTTCATGAAACAGCACAGAACTTCCACATGTTACATAGCCTCATAATTACAAATAAAAGGGCAGTACAAACCAAGGTGGCAGCCACAGCCTCATCCCGCACGGCTGCCTCTAATTCTTTAATTTGTCGGCAGGTAGCCCAGGAAGAACTGGAGGCACCGTCGACAAGGCAGGCTGAGACACTGCACGGGTCTTGTTAAGAGGCTCAGTTTCATCCAGCCTCTCAGACACGACCCGTACTTCATGCCTCAGCTGCACCCGCAGCAGCATCGCTGAAACACAAAAATATTTACTTCACAGCAGAAGCGGTAGATTTATGGCATATTTGGTTGTTTCAGAGCACTCTGGTAATTGCAAAGTATCAGGTTTTGTACAGGTCTCGGTGACAAAAATTCATAGGTATTTAAAGACTTTCAAGGGTACCTCCAGCAATAGAAGGAGAGGTGGAACCATTCTATTGTGTCGTAATGGGGAGTACCATATTTTCTGGTCTATAAGTCGCATCTTTTATAAGACTCAACCCCTCAAACCGGCAGCTTTTCCAGAAAAAAACTTTTGTTGCATGCACTTCGACTTGCCACTTTAGCCTGAAGCTGTCACCTCTAGCTTCCTGGTCAGCCCAGTTGGCAGAGCGACTGCTCTGTAAATGTAACCCTGCTCCAAGTTTGCCTTCCCCTTTCACATAAGCATGAGCATAAAAAAACAAAAAACACTAGCAATTACCCGACAGCTCCGTGGTGTCCACAGCCAACTCGCATTCTGCCTTCTTGGCCCTCCTCTTTGCCTTGTCATAAGTGCCTTTGAACAAAGTAAACATATTCAAAACAGATTATAATAGACACTAGAACGACAAGCAACCTGTTAAGCTGTGCAGGCTACATTCAACGGACAAATGTCACGAATAAGATATTTGTGACCTCTGTGAATGCCCAAAACAAACTGCGCAGACATTGTGAACAAGCTGGCACAGCTTTGATGACGTCAAAGTATCAGTGGTACAAGTTAACATAACTCAGGAACTGTAGAATGCCACTAAAGATTTAGTTTTTATATTCTTTGCAAGTTTTCAGTTGCACCCACCGCCACCAACAGTCAATGTTATGACATATCGGAGACAGTCAAGCACCTGCAAATCTCAATAAACAATGAATCATTTATTATTACAAACCCCTTTCAATGCAAAAATGCAGATTGCATTTGGTATACCTTGGGATGGCAACATTCAAACTGGCCAAAAGGTGCAAGCCTCTTGATGCACAGTTTTTAAAGTTAGATGTTTAACAAACTATGCAACCTTCTCAGGCAGGTTTACACCTGCAAGATATCAGCCATAAAATGGCAAGAGTGCTGTTAATATTCAAGCTATTCCTAATTTTACAGATGTAGGCATTGCAAGCTAGGCGGGGGAAAATTATGCATAATAATAAACAGCGAAGGCTTGATTACTTTCCTGTATGTGCAACAATGGTGCTTGTCAACAATAATTGCAACATTTTCAACAGCTATACCAGAGTGCATCATACACAAACGGAGGCAAACGAACTGTGTGGGTCCTGACCACCGTGGTCTTAATGGGACACTAAAGAGAAAAGTACTTCTGCATCAATAAATTACTGTTAAGTCTACACAAACAAAACAAAGTGCATGTTCTTTGGAGTTTGGTTGAAAAAGTGCTAGTATTCATGATGCACGTCATCCAAGTAGCAAAGCAATGAGCCAACTTTTTATTTGTTCTAATTGTCAAGATGTTAATTTGGGAGATGAGCATCATAAGTGACACCAAAACAAACCGTTTCCAGTGAGGAACACATTATGTGCTTAATTTTTCCGGCAATGAACCCCCTCACCCCATGAAATTTGAAAAAGATCATGTGCATGGAATTGCAGGGCCCTGAAACTGTCTTAGTGGGTAAGCAAGCTGGCCCTGTCATTGACAATAACATAAATATTCTTTACACAATGCACCAACAGCTCCCGAACAGCTCCTCGGAAGTGGTTTTGGCACGTAAAACCCCAGAAAGGACAGTTAACTTTCCCCGCTGAGACTGTTGGATGGCACAGCAACCTTTTGCACACGAGTGCATTGACGCATGGCAGTTTTCATATTTGCAGGCTTCTCTCCACGAGAAAAAAAAACACGATGTGGACCTTGCTAGAAGCATGTCACTCTAATATATCATACAACTTCCTGATCAACACCCGAACAGATAGATGGCTAAATTAAAAGCGTTAGCTATAACTAATTAGGTGCCAAGGGCTAATAAATTACTGGCCATTTCTCAACTGGACTCTGAATAACATGCACTTGGTTTTATTTGTGTAAAATTATCTGTGTATTTTTAAAGCTTGTTACATAACAGCTGGGACACTATACCATCAGGTTTTTTTTTGTTACAGAGGGTAGTGGTCACAGGTACAAGGATTAGGTACAACACAATGTCATTCCTACTTATCCAATGTTAGCTGTTGCAATAATACGAGAAAAAAGAACCGTATTAATGCGACACAATATTAGGTCAAAACAAAAGGAAAGCGTGGTACAGTAATTGGTACATTTAGCATATGAGCACTTAATACAGCCATGAGACAGTGAAAGGGCTGCAACAATACATTGCAGTTACTGCCCTCATAAACTCATAATCTTGAACTTAAACTGTTTGAATGAGATGACAATACTACTCTTTTGATTTACTTGGTATATACGAGTTCAAGGTACAAGTTCAACAGTCAGTTAAGACAGCCGAGCATAAGGTTAGCCGTGATATGTACGTCAAACTTCTACAGGGTGCTGAATAATTTCGCTGCACCTGTTCGAAAAAAGGTTTTGCACTCATCACTGCACTGTTCTTGCTCAAATTTTGCAGAACGATCACATTTTGGGGTCGCCTTCGTTGAGTATGACACTTACCACAGTTAATTGCCTGGTGCTTTTAGAAGAAAAAAAGTGAGAATCTGCCTTCACTTGTGGGGATGTGACCTGCTGCAACGAGAGCACTAGCATAAACTTGTGTCGCTGCCTGCTGTAAAAAGCAGCTGGTCAGGGAGGTTTGCCACATGTTCCAGGAGCAGGCAACATGCGGCAAACCTCCCTGACCAGCTACTTAACGAAACTTAACACCCATGAATTTTGTATATGTAATGAAATTTCAGTCTCACGAAGAACAAAAATCACAGCATATTCCCTCCGGAGCTTCTCCGGAGGGAATCATCGGATCTCCCGCTTAAGGGGACGCTAGCACAAACGCGTTAGAAACGTGCAGTACTCTCTAGTAAGGGGGAGCGGCCACAGCGTCTTACGCAGCCATTTACACATGCCGGAACGTGCACCACGTTTGCCGACGCCATCACATGACTGCTGAGAGAGTATACCCCCGTATTCATAAACGCTCCTCGACTTGAACTTGACTTGCCACCGCCTTGGGCAGCGCGTTCGAAACGCGTTGAAGGTAAGGCGGAGAGGCCACAGCGTCTTACACCAGCTTCTTACACGGGCCGTAACGCGCTAGCACAAACGCGTTAGAAACACGCTAGAAACGCGGCCTTTCGTTAATGTTGGGTATTTATTGCCATCGTGGTGCGTGTGTCTATGTGCGCTTCGTGGCGTAGTGGGCTAACGCCGCGCGCTCGGAAGCGAGGGGTCCCTGGTTCGATTCCGCGCTACGGACACAACTTCGAAATTTTTTTTCTCATTTTTCTCAGACTGGTTACACACTACTACTACGACGACGGGGACGGAACGGGTGCCGCTATAAGGAGCTTCGCCCCTAAAATCGTCTGTGTGGAAACGCGACTGTCACGAATAAGCAATTGGTGCAAAAGTTAGGTGCAGAACTATTACTACTGACGTAAACCACCTCATGACTTGCCAAGAAGCGTGTTGACTGCTGCACATTATCTCATAATTTCTGCCTAAGGAAGCTGGCATGACATCAGAATCGCCGCGCGTATAAGGAGCCATTCTGCGCCTAGTATCCGCGTCTATTACGGGGCACGCTGCAATTGAGAAGTTTTTTCTATGCACCGAATCTGTTTTAGAGGTTTTGCTAAAGATCCACGTGTGCCACAAGCGCTCCGCTATTTACATGCGCCGTTTGATTCATGTGGTCGATCCACTGCATAAGGCTGGAGCTTTCTTAGAGCATGTTTCTTAGGCGGTTTCATTAGAGCATGTATCCTTTTGCACGAGGTACAATTAAGCTCGTCTCCCATGGAGAGCAAAGCTAGCGGAAGGCGGTGAAAGTTTAGGCTAAGTTGTGAACAACACGTGGCTGAAGCGAAGTGTTACATGATCTCATATTGTGGCACTAACACGCACCACTCGTACTGAACGAACAGGGAGCCATTAGGCCACGCCGAGCACTAAAGAAGTCTCTTAGATTATTTTTCAGGTGCTTTAATGTTCGCATAGAATCCACATGGCCTTGTTTGGCACCACCGCAGCAGTGACGTCGGAATTTCTCGCGAAAACGGCTAATTTATTTCCTGGCCGGCACGGTTGCGTGTAGACTCCGCTGCCCTAAACGATGCAGGAGATGAAGTGCTTGTGGCCGGGTAACACGCGCATAGATCCCAGACAGACCTCATTCAAGATCTATAGTGTAGCTATATCGTGCAAGTCGTGCATGAAATCTACGCCCAGCGTCTTTCTTTGCATCAAAAAAGCGGTCTAGTCAATTGCCATTCCGGAGTATATAACATGCGCGCATGATTGAACTCATCTCGAGCGCACGTAGTACGCGACCGATCGGCCTAGCCACACGTGCCCTCGCTGCATATTTGGCACGCGCCATTAACTACGCAAATACTCGCACACGACGTTGACCCGTAGATGAGAATGCACATAAGGTACAATCACGACAAGAAAACTCTCGTATTAAAAAATGCATACTCACGCACACGTTGACTTCAGTCTCCTCGGTTACCACGTTGCGCACAAGGCAAGGCTGTCGTCGATGGCGATGGCGCAAATTCCGGGACGAAAGGAGAGAGAGGAAATCGAGGAACTGACGCTCTCTTTTTTCTTTTTTCGCCAGTGCAAAAGTACATTATTATTTAATTAATTACGGCGGATGATACGCAATAAAAACAAGCATACCGAGAAGCGCGTTCAAGTCGCGTGGGTCGCACCAGAATCATTGAATGACAAAAGCGAAAAAAAATGTATACTAATGTTTGTATTAATTCGATCCGCAATCCGGCTTTCCGTGGCTGTAGAGTGTACTAGCGGCTGCTTCGCTACGGTTTGCAGGTGGTGTAGGTCAATCGAACGTAGCTTTGACACGTTCTATTCACCTGTATTAACAGCTCATTCGTTTCAGCGGTGCAGCAATGGCGCCTTTGAACACCCTATGAGAAATCCGCCGTTCGTTTCAAAATATACAGGAAAGGTGCAGGGCTGGTTCGCGATTTTGCTGCGCCCTTTCTACTGTCGGTGCCGACTTTGTGCAGTCGTGCAGGTACAGTGTCCTAGAATGTACACTACACATACCTTATATTCTAATAGACTGTGGTACAGGTGCGAAGCAGCAGTGCAGCAGACGACACAGCACACATGCACAAGTGCCGCTAAAACCCAGCTTACGGCTATCTGCCGTGTCTAGGCAAGCGCGGGTATATTAATGTATCCGAAGCCGATTACACCAGCAGCTCAAGACCTATTTAACGCAAGCCGTGCACATTGGTCGGACAAAACACACACCTGCACCGGGTCAGCACTTCGGCATTTGTTTCGTGTGCCGCGCTTTTCGTGAATCGGTGCGCGAACTGGTTCACAGTGGTGCAGGCGAATCGAACGGGCCTTTAAAAAATCCGTTCGCTTCATGGAAGAACGGGAAAAAAATGTCGCAGTTTCGCCCGAAAGGCGAAGCATCAATGGCGATAGCGAATTAGCAGAGAGCTATTCGGAGTAGGGATAGTAGCTTTATCGGCTGCATAAAGTCGGACACATTCACTACTAACTGAATTAACAAGCGTGGTGTCAGCGCGCACAAGCACACATGAATAAATCACACTCGATGACCGCAGACAACCACTGTCAAAACGCTGGCAGCAAGCGCAGCTGCCGCAGCGAGCGAGCGAAGGTTCGTGCGGTTTATCGCTTCAAGGGAAAACTGAGCGGCCGAATGCACAGCATACAAAGGTCAGAGCCGTTTGGAGGTCACTTGCAAGATACGGTGCGCGCGACAACACCGGCAGCCCGTACCGGCGCAAACATAATAAAGAACCAAGCGCAAAGTACATGAACGCATTTGTTGGCAGAGTAGAAGCCGCCCCCCCCCCCTCCCTTCCGCGCTTCCTTCCCGCTTTGCTCCTTTCACGTGGAAGATTGCGTCGCCAGTTCCCCTTGCGCCTGGTTGCAAGATTTTATCGCCCTTGGACTCTATACGGAATCTCACGCCGACGACGGCAGAAATCTGCTTGAAGTGTTCATATAATTGCTATCGCTATAAAAACTTCCTTCATGGAGGAAGAAATTTTTCTTCCTCCAGGAAAAAAGTTTCTTCCTCCATGGTTCGATTCAATTCGGCTCATGCGTTGGCAGGTCGGCTGCTCCTTGCTGTGACTGACTGCCCCACTGCACTGCTGCTGTCTACGCTTTCGCCTCGCCGTCGTCTTGTGTTTTTCGGCACGGGCTACAGCATTGCAGTTTCGGCATCTGACTCATCCCTCTCGCTCATCATGCCCTCCAAGTGGAGGAAATGTCGAGTCGTAAGAAAGGAATACAACAAGATAATGAATGAGCTAGGAGTCACGCAGCTTGTTGGCCTTCCTTGTCCAACGACGAAGCTGCAAGCTTCACCTCTGCCGACAGTTCTCGTGTAGGGCGACTTTCGCCTCCGAAGCCGGGAACCAGCAGACAATCGTGAAGTTCAATTTCCATGGATGACGGTGGTGAGCCTCTTTCAAACGGTTGAACTTTCCGAACAACTGTCTGCAAGTGAAGAGCTTGCTGTAATTGCTTCCAAACATAATATGACGCATGCATGCATTAACGATGTCCTCGATTTCTGCCAGCGAAGATGCATCTCTGACCTTCCAAAAGATGCTAAGACAGTTTTGAAAACTGAGCGCAAAGCTCAAGTGGAGCAAAATGGTTCATTTGTGCACTTTGGCCTTGCAGAAGGAATTCGTCAAGTGTTGCAGCCGGGGCAAGTAGTTCCAAGTGAACTGAAGCTACAAGGCAACATTGACGGAGTCCCTCTTTACAAAAGTAGCCAGCTTGCCTTTTGGTCCATTTTGTGCCGCATAAAAATGTGGAGGCAGCACCGTCATTTCTTGTCAGTGTGTACTGTGGTGCAGGGAAGACGCTATGTCTGCAGGATTACCTAGAGCCATATGTGCAAGAAGTCTCCGACCTAACCTCTGAGGGGTTAAGCATAGGAGGTGCTCATGTTCAGGTGAGCATTGGAGCCATGGTTTGCGATGCTCCTGCAAAGAGCTACGTCAAATGTATTGTTGGCCACACTGGCTATTATGCGTGAGAGCGATGCAACCAAAAAGGGCAGCACATTGAAAACAGGGTGACATTTCCCAAAGTTCATGCAGCAGCACAATTGCATCATTTCGGTCTCAAGAGAACAAGCGCCACCATTGTGGTGTTTTTCAGTGATAAGTGCCCTGTTTGTGCTAGCTTAATATATTCTCAAAACTGGCTCAAATATATTCTCAATTCATTTCTGTAATTGGCATGCTTTAAATAGAGCTGCTTTGTTTTAGAACAGACCCCATTCTGTGCAATCCCATTCTGTACGAATTAAAGCGTTGGAATGCATAAAGTCTAGTGCTGCAAGGTATGTCCTGGGGCGGTACAATCGGTTTGATAGTGCAACGGAATGAAAACGAAATCTAGAATGGACTCCTCTAAGCAAACGCCGCAAAAATCTTCGCGTCAAGCTTTTTTTACGCTATATATAATAATCAAACTGGAATCAAGGCCTCGTCATATCTGCGTCCTCCATATTACTTGTCCACCCGAAGAGACCATGTGGTCAAGGTTCGGGAGTATGCCCTCAGGACTAACCTTTTTAAGTTTTCTTTCTTTCCGAGGACCATATCGGAGTGGAATTTGTTACCGGCTGAGGCTGTGAGCCAAAACTCTGTCGATTTGTTTTATTCTGTATTATGCCCCTCGCAATAATGCCAATGGCGCTGCGAGTTTTGTTTGAATAAAAGAAAAAAAAGAACCAGCATAAAATCCAGGAGGACAGAAGCAAAACAAGTGTCAGAACAAGAGTTAGACTTGGAGATATTAGTTTATCTTCACAATGCCCAACATGGCATTTTTGACACACAAGAGTTCGGTAGCTCAAAATGCTGAGTAAGGGTGGGAAAGTTTGCGAAATTCACGCTAGTGTCTTCGACATACTGAACCATAGCTTAAATTGCAGGTAGCTCAGATAGTCAATTTATAATTAATTACTAAGTTATAAAGACTTTTTTTCAGGTGGGGGGAGGATACAAATGTACTTTCTAGGTGACAAAGTTTAAGTTGTTTTTTAATCTTTTTTATTATTTGTTTGTTTTTTGTTTTGTTTTAGCAAAATGGGTTTTAGGCTTTCTGGGGTTATTCAAAAGATATATCGCAACTAAATGTTTTGTATGTGAGTGATCCCTGCAGCCACATCTAACCTTAACAAGGTTCATAGGTTATTCTAAATGTCTGCGTTCTTTATCAGTGAGAAAAACAGATGTCATGCTTGCAATTCAGGAGCTGTGTTTCTTAATTAGTACATTTCCAGAAGCTCACTTTCAAGAGTTGTACATGCCTTTCCCATCTCATGCGCATCATAAAAACTGGAGGTATAGCTGCATTCACAACAATGAAAGAATAAATGCCCACCTGTGTAGCCATGGGCAGCAAAAGCAACGTTCACGGATTCTATCATTGATGCGCTGATCAATGAATGTAAACCCTGCCACATGTAAAAGGGCTCTGCAAATTATTTCTGTGGCATGTGAACTCTGTGGCATATTTTGTCATGTAGCCACCCTTGAATTGGTTTGCAATATGGCTACAGAAGCCATCAAGCTTGCTGTGTGCTGAAAACCGTCGATTCACATTGGGCCCCTTCTCTGCTTTCTTGTGCAAAAATGCACAAATATTAGATTATTTCGTTGTTTATTCTTCTCTGTTGTGATCACCTTGACGTGCATATTGCTGCCCATCTCATTTTTTTTTCACAGTCACTGTGCCACCACATCAGTGGCACTACTGAAATGCCCATCAGCTTCCAGGCAACAAATTCATTGCTGACACCTCTATTCATTTGAGTGAATGCAGCACTCTTTCAAGACATTAATAACAACATGCCTAATGCTTGAAAAATGAGCTGCAGTGAGGTGCAGCAATGTAGTTCTGCATAGATTGCAACATATTTGGGGCTAAGCCTGACAGTGACTACATAATAGAGCAGGTTGGTCATCATTCAGCACCTTGCCTATCTAAGCCTCACATCTTAATGGCAGCAGCCCTTGCTGCTTCCAGACATGTGGAAAGCTAGCGTGAACACAGTATATAAATCTGCATCTATGCATGCAGCATGCACATTGTCACTGGAGCATCCTTTTCGTGTGCATTAGCACAATGGAAGCACCACATTAATCTACACTAAATTTTACATTATCTCAAGCTGTGCCATGGAAGATGAGAGATGGCACAATTACTGTATCTGTGATGCGTCATGGCATGTCCTTATAGTTGTCATGCACATGTCATCTTCGACATGATGCCCCTTATGAATGAAGCAACAGCTTAAGCACTGCCTTTCAGTATACGTACCATAGGGACACTAAAGAGCGAAACTAAGTCATCTTAGACTGACTTAGGTTGACGTTTACTGCAGAATATAAAGGCCAAATGTTTTTTTTTTCTTTTTTAATGTCGTATTGGTGCATCAATGTGGTAGTATGAAAGATTTCAGTGTGTTCCCTCATATTCAGGATGTGTTAAGACAGGGGAAGTACTTAAAAGTTCCTAAGGTTATTTTTTCGCTTCTTTAGAATGAAGTCATTCTTGACCAGATAAACAAGTAGACCCGAGTAGGTCTTGTCAAAATTCAAGACATCACAGTGAGCCTGGTGCTATAGAACTTCACCGCAGCACTACCACTCGTCTTCCAATTTTGTTTCTTCTCGGACTTGCCAAGCTGCCTCTTTTGTTAACAGGGGCCGTTTTGCTATTGCAGTGCATAATTTACGAATACAGCCTAACTTGGTAGTCCCCTTTAGCACACCTATAATGTAAAGTGTAAAATTGCTGTTACAGTTGAGCCTTATCCGAGGTGAGTACATGGTTATGAAAACAGACACCAGAAACATGAGAATTTTCCTGTGTGCATTGGCATGGGAGATAATGACGATTTGGTTAGAGTGAATGCAATAGCCACTTAATTGGGCTTGCATTTCTTAGGTCTAGTTACAATCACTACCACAAAGTGTATGTTAATTGCAAACACCTACTGCACTTCCTTCAAGCAACTGGTAGCAGGATTCTCACACATAACTTCTACACTGCAAACAGTTTAGAATGTATACATAAGTAGGAACAGCTGATGGTTTGGTGTGGTAATTAACATGATGAAACAGCACTGAAGACAAACACAAAAGAAGAAACAGATAATGCAGTGACTATAAACTAAAGTTTATTTGAAATGTGTGTGCCATTTCATCAGGTTACCACACGATATTTCCAGTTGTCATTAGTTTTGCAGATTTTAAGCTGTTTGCAGTGCTAAAGATGAACACCACACAAAGAAACAACAAGCTTTTTAATAAACTGTAGTTCACATAAAAGGGCATTTAGAAGCCTAGTTGGTGCATATGAAACATGATTTAAGAACCTCCCACCCCCCCCCCCAAAAAAAAGCAGACATGGCACGAAAGAAAGAGTAGACAAGGGACAAGCGTTTTGAGGGTTCAGAGTTGTGACTACATATGTGTCAGATGGTGCAACATTCAGGAAAGAGGCCTTGTGATATATAATTGCCATGGAAGTTTACATTGCCTTTCTGTATGGATAACACTGAAAATACTACTCGATCCTACCAGCAGTGGCCACAATGTAATGAATGTGGGCAAAATGCAAAATTATGCTTGTGTATAATGCACTTTGGCTGCATGTTGGACTCCCAGGAGGTCAAAATGAATCCATTTTCTTCCACCACACCATTTATCACAGCTACATGCATACACGCCTGTTGCTTAGGGACATCAAACCCCATGAATGAAATCTTTTTATGCACAGCATTTGGTCACTTGTATGAGCTGTTATTATTGTGCACAGTGTAATGGATGACTGTGGCAATTTTTTTAATGATGAATTCAAAAGTCTGTGATGACACGTGAGTATGTGTATGTTTCATGTTATATGATTTGTTGCCATACAAACTTCTAACATGTTTTAATCCAGGCACATTAGCCTCAACCTCACTTCACCAATGCTGCTATATAGTCGCCTGTTAAGACAGGGGGCGGCCTATACTGCAAGCTCACCCTCCGCTAAGTACAAAATAACTTATTAGTCACGGCTAGGTTGCGTGTGCCGCCGCCCGATTTAAAGGGTGCAGCCTTATCCACCCATCCATCTACACTTTTGTGAGCATGTCTCGGAAGTCCCCAATCGCGGGATCGAATCCCGGCCACGGCGGCCCATTTCGATGGGGGCAAAATGCGAAAACACCAGTGCACGTTAAAGAACCCCAGGTTGTCCAAATTTCCGGAGTCCCCCACTACGGCGTGCCTCATAATCAGATCGTGGTTTTGGCACGTAAAACCCCATAATTTAATTGTTTTCTTCGGAAGTCCCCCAGAAATGCTAGCACTTCAGCGGCATTTCCCCCAATAACCACAGATTAATCGGGGTGAAAACGCAAGGAATTACAAACGGTAACCGCGCATTAATAAGCAACTTTAAAAAAAAGAAAAGGGGAAAAAAGGTAAAGAGGAGGATTCGAACACGCGTCTTGCTGAGAATGGTGATAAGGTAACCGCACCCCACGCACACGACCACTTACACGAAGCAGCCAATGGTGCATTATACGTAGTAATATATATATATATATATATATATATATACTTTGTTTCATCAGTTTTTGGGTTTACAGAATCAGTCACGCTTAAACGTCTCTTTAAGGTTCGATTTGATAAGAAAGACATTGCATCGACATGCCGTCGACAGCAATGATCGAGTCGAGTGCCTTTTCTGCCGACGGCGCCAAGAAAAGGACGAAATTTGCTATTCCATCGGCTGTCGTGCGAAAACTTTGAAGCATAGCATTCTAGCGAACATTGCAAGGTCGCACTGTTTTTTGTTTGCTTCTGCCCAAAGTGACGCGAAACAAATTTTGAGTGCTCATGTACACGCTTCAAGCACTCGGCAACCGCCCATACATGGAGCCACTTGCGATTACTGTACTACGCAAACCTCTGACCGTAATGCAAGCATACGTTCCTCGTAATTAATTTTTATCATAAAGTCATTCACAAACCATTGCTTAATTATCACGTGTGGAGCACACTTAAGCGGCAGGCGCCAGTATATACCCGTGCCCTGCTGTGAACAACCCACGGGCTGTCACAGCAAATCGATCAGCCCTTCCCCCGTGACAGATAAGCATATCAGCGAAGCTGTTATTAAATCTCAACGAAAGTAGTATCGTCAAGCGAACTAATTAATTAACCAACGTGGTATCAGCTCTGTTGAAGGGGTCACAGCTTGCAGACGTATTTCTGGTTCCTGCGCACTGTGCCTGTGATCAGTGCATTAGTCTTTCAAACATGCTATTTAACCTTAGCAAGTCGTACCCGAAAGTATTAAAAATTGATAAGGCGTAAATTGGCTTATTACGGACCAATGTAGCCTAAAGATAGCCAACTTAGTAACCCATGTTGGCAAGTCCATATGAAAGTTGGTCCAATAATTCCCGCCTTGTTGAATGGACGAGCTAATATTGTTTACTGAATGTGTAATGCGGGCCAGCGTTGGATCTCTATCAGAATGGTACAGCCTATATTCGCGCCACACTGTTAATCTTAGGCCATCATTCGGCCAGGAATTAGAATGGCCCAGCCCATATTGGAACCACGCTGTTAACCTTAGGCCATCACTCGGCCAGGAAGTGCCAATATGTATCGAACGTTGGTCCGAGCTGACGTGCCGCCTGGGTTCCCTAGCCCTGGTTCCAATATGGCGGAAAACGAAAGATATAGTACAATAAGGAATAAAACTTCGCCCCTCTTGTGTTTCGTAAAGTAATTAACTAAGAAGTGAATTAGTGAATTGTTGTTATTAGTTGAA
This sequence comes from Dermacentor silvarum, assembly GCF_013339745.2. Taxonomy (NCBI): domain Eukaryota; kingdom Metazoa; phylum Arthropoda; class Arachnida; order Ixodida; family Ixodidae; genus Dermacentor; species Dermacentor silvarum. The sequence goes on along the minus strand of NC_051154.1, from coordinate 337,547,559 downwards.
TATGTATTTCGATTTATCGCGCTACTAATGTCCGCCTGATCGAATGACCCAGCTCAATGATAAGAATTATGCTACCTGCCACAGGCGATATCTAAAAAATCCGTATTCAATCTTTGATTCACATACCTCTTTTTCAGTCTTTCGTGCAGCTCAGGAACACTGTCAAGTTATTGTACGAAATATATTTACGCTGTTCTGCTGTAATTATTCTTATGTAAAGCAAACATAAACTGGTTAACCTGATTTTGATAATTATGTTTTCGCTCCTGTGTAGAACCACAACTTAAGTGTTCGTACTGAACTGGAGCAGAAGGAATGTTTGGTTCAACACGCTGACAGCTTGGTCACATGTTCTGCAGCCACCTGAGCCCTAGGGCCAATAGTTCGCGAGGCAGGTAGTGGCTAATTTAATGCCACTGAGGACAATTTCTGTTTTGGCATTGTAGTTTCTGTTGAAGCTCAATGGGTCTTACTGACCTGGTTGTGACTCAACTCCACTCTGTTTTGTCCAGTTTTTGTAGACAATTTTGCCAGATTCAGTCTTAAATGTGTCGTGGCTTGGACAAATATTAGAGCTGAGGATCCCGAGTACTGGAAATCTATGCTCTACCTCTACACATGCCACCAGTACCATAGAGAAGGCAAATGACATTTAACGAATAAATTCGCTCTGAAATTCTGTCTGTTCAAGACAGGGTAGCAGTTCAAGCAAACTTGTGTTATCTTTGTAGCACTATCTTACTTTAACCTTACTCTGTGCATACATGTTTTCCACTATGTGCAGAAGCGAGTGCCAACGTCAAGAATTCTAACATCTTCGCAGAAGCCCAACTTGACCTCCGGGCCTTCCAGAAAAATTCCTGCACAACCAGCCAAAAATGCAGCAATAAACCCTACACAGTCCACCGGGAAAGCTGTTGTTCCCGCTGGAATTACCATCCCCGTGGAGTTCAAGACACTTTCAAAGAAGTGTACTGCCTGTAGCTTCCCCCGATGCGTGAACATTTATTTTGTATTATCATAGTTTTTCCTTGATTTGCTATCAGCGTTTATTATCTCTCACAAATAAACGAGTAATTTTGCTAAAAAGATTGCTCATTCCCGTAGACTGGTTTCGATTCGCTGGTGTAAAACGCAGCTCAGTGATTCAAGTGAAAGTAGCTTGACTTGGTAAGTCATGGAGCCCTAAGATCACAAACTTCCGAGTTTGTGGTAACAGGAAAAAAAAGAAGTCAGCTAAGTTTTAGTATTATTGAGGTAACGGGCGAAGGGCATCATCGTTCATCGCTTTCGCGGTCGGTACTGTTATACCGTGCTCTATGAAGACGAGAACCAGGCCACTGTGCTCGTACATTCGTTTCAGTCTTCCGATAGGATAGAAAATTACGGTGAGAACTGTAACATCGAAGATACGTTTGTGCTTCAATGCATAAAACGACGTTTTGTTAAGAAAGTAACTGGAACGACAATGCATTTCTCCGCAAAGTTCTGTAATTATTACTTTGAAACTGGTGTCATCCTGATAATTCGTTCCAAGCGGATCCGCCTTCCGAACTCCAATTTGCAAATTGCAATATGGTTATAAAGTAGTTAGCTAAAAACTACGGTGGAGCTGCAGCTGGTTTAATTCAAATAAAACAGCACGATCGTGTGAACAAATATAAGGCGCATGTCTCCGGACGTCGTCTGAAGACTCTTGAGCGCAATTTCGAACACCATGTCTCTTTCACACCAGTATACAGGGTGTTTCAGCGAACACTTTCAAAAGTTTTTAAATTTTGCCTGTGGCAGATAGCACAATTCTAGTTCATTAGCTGGTTTACCGAAGGAGGCGGACGTTACTTGCACAAAACATTGAAATGCATAATTGATTAATTAACAAAAATAATTCGATAATGCATTTCAATTTCTTCAGCTTGTGGCATTGTTTAAAAATTAACGCTGTGTCTCTTGTTTCGAAGTCTCAGCATGACAGGTCGTTTCTTATTTGTGGACGGTCGACCTGATATATGTATTCGTTCAATAGCTATCGGGTTCAGCTCGAGAATTTCTCTAAAGATACCTTTATTTACGGCTGTCTCCAGTGATCCGCCGTTTTCACCCTCCTGGTTCTGGTAGCCCAAAAATAATCAAATTAGGTCTTATACTGTGGTTCTTCAATTTGTCTATTTTCCTTTCAAGCGTCATGACAACTTCGTTAACATGTGAAAGCCGGTCTTGGCATAAAGTGACTTTATCTTCGTTTCGATAAAGCTTCCACCTTTTCTTCAATTTCCACCAGGAGGTTTTCTTTGATATCCTTAATATCAGCTGTGATTTCCTCAATATGCTTTAAAATCTGAGCAACGTCGGGACCGGGATTAGTTGTATGTACGAATACCTGTGCTACGTATAAAAAATTCAAGTATTTCAAGTATGAAAAATACTTGAAAAATATGTGTATTGGCGAAGAGCGACTCATTCGAAGACCAAATCAAATAGAACTTTATTCAATTTATTATCATGTTTTTTTTTTCAAATGTTCACACATTGCTACCCATTTCACAGCCTCTGGACAATCCGAATGAACTTGGTTGCATTTAAGAAAGGAAGCTAACATTTGCTGACAATAGGAGCAGAATCGCGATTTCTAGTGCCTTATACTATTTACAAAAATAGTCGGAGGCCTGCGCGGCACACGCAGCACAGCTAGTGGAGAACCACAGCGTAAGCTAGTGGAGTAGCTCCATAGGAGACTGCTTGGAGACAGTAACTGCCAGTACTGACTATCCGGAAAGTAGTGGTTTAGTTCGCACACATGTTTTGAACGAACTGAACTGTCGACTCGGCGGCGATGGTGAGCTGCAGCTTGTGTTGCTCTCTGCACAGCGGTCTGCCAGTTTGATGTTGCCTGGCTGCATCTATGCGCGTAGCTCTACGATTCGTTTCTTCAGCAGCGTTTCGTACCTTGTGAATGGGCGTCATAACGTGTACCGAAGAGTAAGAACAGGTATCGAGCGCACAGATCACATCCCTTGACACGTGGAACGATACGATGCAACGGCTACATGTTGTGACACCTGGTGGAATACAACGCAACTGCAATGCAAAGTTTGCACGTATCGACGATACGCGATGCTCATCTCGCATCGCGTAACAAGTGGCACGATACTATCCAACTGCTACATGGCGGGCCACCTGATGCAATAATGCAAAGTGAGCCCTTATTGACGCTACGCAGCGTGCATCTCACATGGCATGACTCCTTGTGAGCTAGGACGCCTATAGAGAGCATGTTTCCGCAAAAGCTAGCAAGCGTTTGCGTGGCGCAGTGGTAGAGTAGCTGACTCCCACGCAGATGGCCCGGGTTCGATCATCCGGGCAGGAACTGGGTATTTGGTTCTTATTCCTGGCGATAGCTGCGACGGACACCGGCGGTGAAGGACAACATCGCCAACCGAAACGGCTGTTGGATTGAACCTTAACAGCTTAGTGTAAAATTGCCGAAAATAGGTAAAAACAATTCAGGCACAGAGCTCACAGATTAAACACTGCACTAAAAATAGACACCATTTTGTAAACTATCTGCTAAAGCACCTCAAGTAGACAAATAAGAATAGCTTACGTGAGATTATTACAATGCTTACGAGGGTTTTGCAGAGGCACCAGTCACAAATTAGTTATACATTTCGGAGTGGTGTATAGTACATGAATTTTGTTCGCTTTACATGTCTGAACGCGTGCAGCTTACAGAATAGTGATAATTAGTTGCAGAGTTGCACACTTGATGCTTAAGCTTCGAAATCGAAGCTTTCTCTGCCTGCTTTCCCAGGTTTGGCGTAGCTGCTGTCTGCTAGATCGGTCAGTGTCTTAGCAGATATGCTTGTGGGTAATACACGAATGTTATATGTGCGCCGAATGCTACTAGTACCAGCGAACCGGCTCATATAACCTTCGTACCCTGACCGACAAAGCAGTGCAAGTAAGCAGATCTCTGTTGTGTGGCAAAACAAAATTCCTATAAAAACCTGAAGAAATAATATTGGCTCGCATGTATGGCGCAAGCTATTAAATGGCACCTTTGATTTTAATTGATTTATCAATTTGGTATGTGCCACTTGGGGTGTTCTCGGCCAATCCGCCAGAATTTGCCACTCTGAGAAGTACAGAATCGCTTACCTTAACTACATGTGCATCGCACTTCTCTGTGCGTGAACCTAGCTACCATCTTCCCTCAACAAGTGTCATACATCAACTTCGTCCTCGTGACATAGCTACCTACACAACTGCATCCGCCTTATTCTGAGCTTTACTTCTGGCTTAGCTTGTGAGCAGTGTCGTCCATAGAAATTGCACGATTTTAATGAGAGACTATGGCAAAACACAGTTAAGGCGGATGAAGCGTTCTTTCAAAACTGTTGGTAATTTCAAAATAATAGCTTATTAGAAGAGAAAATAAATATCAAAGTTTCAGTTCTTTAACTACGCACTGAAACCCCAATGCCAGTATGTCACTGTGACGTCACGAATTTCAAAGTATTTTTTGCTGTTCAGGCCATGTTAGCTCAGCAAAAGTTTCCGACACTTGCCATGTTCAACCTTTCGATGCTTTGGGATACAACGTAGTCTATATTTACCGCTAAAGAATTAACTAGGCCCTAGAAGACGCTGTCAAAAATCCACGACGTCACAGCGAGCTGGTGCGGGAAATTCGAGGTGTCGCCACTCGCCTGTTGTTTTTGCGTTTGTTCTGGCTTACCAAGCGTCTTGTCGTGGTAAGAGTGGTGTTTTAAAGCGAAGCTTTGTACCTCTGCCAGCCAAGGGTTCTGTCGTGTCCGTCGTTGTAATCAAAAGACGATCCCCACGAACCGCTAACAATTGCAGGTATAGCAGTATAGCTTACTTGAATTCAGGCATTCAGCGTACAACTACGCACTCGTTTTCGCAAGAAAAACCACAAAAACAAGCTTCAAAGTGATGAGCCAACATGATGGATGATAAGGGCTGCGGGCAAACAACGGAAACAGGCTCGGCGCGGTCCGTAAGATTAGATTGCAGCTGCTGCAAAGCTTATGCAGCTGCTTGAAAGAGGGTTGACGTCATTCGAAACCCTTCCAGCCTAGTAACTGCTTCGGTTCATTTTCTAGACTACCCCACTATGGGGTAGTCTAGTAATGTATATCACACCGATCATAAAGCAGTAGTGAACATTGTTGTGAAGTAAATAATAATAAAGGCCGTGGTTAAAGTTACGTTGTAGTGTGTGAAATATCAAGTGCGCCGCAGTCACCGTGAGGGTGGCGTAAAAAGCTTCGCTTTCCAACCACCTTCACAGGGTGGATTGGCGGGCAATTTTTTATATTGTGGAAAGGTAAGTCGCTGACATAAAAGAAATCATATTTAAAAAACTAAATTATGGGGCTTTACGTGCCAAAACCACGATCTGATCATCGGGCACGCCGTAGTGCGGTACTCCAGAAATTTGGACCACCTGGGGTTCTTTAACGCGCACCTAAATCTAAGTACACGGGTGTTTTCGCATTTCACCCCCATCGAAATGCGGCCGCCGTGGCCGGGATTCGATCCCTCGACCTCGTGCTTAGCATTCCAACACCGCAGCCATTAAGCAACCACGGTGGGTAGAAATCATATTTCGCTTTAGGGTCCGTTTAAATGTATGACCTGTTGCGGTGGATAAACAAAGCATTGCAAGAGGTTGCACGCTACATGCGATTAAAGTAAACACAATTGTACGCATAACTGTTAGTTGTACAGGGTTCTAACTGCTTCACTGAAGCATGGCTTCACATAGAGTACAGCATCTGTGTTGGACTTGCTGCATAATTTTGCTACGACAGCAGCTCAGTGCTCGAAATTCGGTTTGCCTTGTCCATACCATCCGTTCACCAATTTCGCTACGCTGACCAGAGGCGTAGTCGTAATGGGAGTTGGCACCTGCCTCGTATACTTGCGTCTTTGTGGCTTACCAAGCATTTTCTCGTGGGAACCGGTTTCGCCGCTACCTGTCTCGCGAATCGCACAATTAACTATTTGCCCTCGGGCCCCAGTGGCTGCAGTACACGTGAACAAGCTGGCAGCATGTTGAACCAAACATTTTTGCTGCTTCAGCAAAAATGTTTATCTGCAAATGTGTTTTATCTGCAAAAATGCTTTCAGCAAAATGTTAATCTGTACTAGCAGTTCAGATATGATTGAACACAGGAGCGAAAACATAATTGTCCAAATCAAGTTGAACCAGTTGATCTTTGCTTTACTTAAGAATCATTACAGCAGAACAGCGTAAATTTATTTTGTACAACAACTTGACAGTGCTGCTCAGCTGCATGAAAAGACTGAAAAAGAGGTATGTGTGCTGCTCTTCATGCTGCATTTAGTTACCATATAACATTGTACGTCACTTAAAAAATTAAATAATGTTTGACGTGCCAAACCACCATCTGTTTATGAGGCACGCCGTAGTGGAGGGACTCCGGATTAATCTGGACCACCCGTAGTTCTTTACCGTGCACCTAAATCTAAGTACACGGGTGTTTTATGCATTTCGCCCCCATTGAAATGCGGCCGCCGTGGCCGGGATTCGATCCCGCGAGCTCGTGCTCAGCAGCCCAACACCATAACTACTCAGCAACCACGGCCGGTATTGTAGGCCACTTCAGAAGCAATATATCAGAAGTAATAAAATAATTTCTGTCACACCCACGGCAATTTATATACCAGCGTAATGAAAAGGGACAGCCTCTGTAGAGAGCTCATCTTCATTTCGGCGATCCCCTACAGGCCTTCCACCACTGGAGAACTATTTTGCACTCACCACTTTTGAATACTCACGAACACATTACTAACATGCCTGTCTCTCAATGAGCCACATTGGAAACCACAAAAACAGTGCTGCCACTGCTAAAATGACAGCAACCTCACAAGAATTTACAAATGGGGTAGCACACGAGCCACACCTGCAAGCAATGTATGGTTGAAAAGCTCCAGAGAAGCCGGCCCAGCCTTAACCAAAAACCTGTAGTTCTTTCTTTTTGCATTCTGGAGTGAAAAACTTGCGTAGCTTGCATTATAGGCGCCATGCTAAAGAGACAGCGGAGCTGATCTGCACCTAGCAAGTCCTGGCTTTTTGGCTAGGCTAAGCACTACAAAGTCATCCCCAGCATCTTCCGGAATTTATTGATTATTGATAGATAATTGATTAGCTATTGATTGGCTATTTATTGGCTATCGCTAGGTATTCGCTACGTATTTGGGGTAGGCTAAGCATGGGCTAGACCAAGTCATCCCCAGCATTTTCCGGAATTTATTGATTATTAATTGATTATGGATTAGCTATTGATTGGCTACCGATGGCTGACTAAGCTTCAGTAGTCCCAACCATGTTTAGCTAGACTTCGCTAGGCTCCGCTTCGCTAGTTCACTGGGGTATGTGCCATCGCACCTGGAGCCTTTCTGCACTACAGCCAGGATCGGCCCGTATGTGTACGACTGACGGAATAACGGCCGGCTTTAACAGTTCCGCTGTTAAGAATCATAACGTTCCAGTTAAGTCCTGGTTGGCACATAACTTTTCAGGTTTTCGTTCCATTCCAGTTCGATAACCTTGCCAGACTGGCTGTGCAACACAAAGCTTTAATATTTCTGGATTCAAACAGGCTGACATTGGAGACTGAACCTAGAAACATTAAACATGCAAGCGCTATCAAGTGAAGTTAGCCTAGGAGGGAGAATGAACAGGTATTACCAGGAATGTCACTGGGCTTTGTGAAGTTAGGAGAGCTATGAGGTATATAGCGCGGACTAATGGACATGTGTTCTGCGTGTGTGATGTGCTTGGCCCAGTTGGGGGCTACTGCAGATGGCGTAACCTGACCTGCACAGAAGAGTAGCTGACGATGTCGGCACGGCTACTTGCTGTGCATGACACGTTGCGCCATCTGCAGCAGCCCACATCAACTGGGCCAAGCATATCACTCACAGTCCACCCCTTCATCTCCCCTGTGGTGCCTGCGACAGCCTCAAGTGAATTTTACTATTCCCGGAATCACCAAGAAGGCCAATCAGCCATTGCTGGCTCTGAAGCAACTGACGCCCCTATTACTGCACCAGGCATGTGACGACTACACACACACACACACACACACACACGCACACACACACACACACACACACACACACACACGCGCACACACACACACACACACACATATATATATATATATATATATATATATATATATATATATACCGACGGTTCAACCTCACCTACCAGCTCAACTGCCACATTCGTCATTCCAGCCAAGCAAGTGGCAGTTAAATTCAAATTATCACATATAACTACATCTCCATCGGCAGAACTTGCAGTCCTCCATGCAGCTGTGACCTACGTCACCGAAGAGACAGCACAGAAATGGGTCATATTTTGTGTCTCTAAGGCAGCCCTTCACAGTATCAAGTCTGCCTTACATCACAGAACTTACGAGCAGATGATATCCGACATCAAGGAAGTACACCACCGTGCTCGGAAAACAGGGCACAGCATACTCTTCCAGTGGATTCCTGCTCACTGTGGCATCGTCGGCAACGACATTGCTGACAGGGCTGCTCGGTCTGCCCACGAAGACACCCAGACGCGTACAATACCTTTGTCGAGGATGGACACAGGGAACTTCGTCTGTTTGCACGCAAAAAGTCACAAGCTTTCTGGAGCTCAAGTGCCTTCAATTGCCGATTGTATAAGTTGGATCCCTTGCTACGCCTACAAATGCCATCTAGCCTTTTCTGCAGCGAAACAACATTGCTGTGCCGCTTGTGGCTGGGAGTGGCGTTCACGAACGCTTACTCATATCGTATGGGAATGGCCGAGAGCCCGATGTGCGACTCCTGTAGGTGCGAGGAAACCATCGAGCACCTATTGTGTATCTGTCCTCGCTATGACGTACAACGCCTCTCTCTCAGGACAACTTTAAATGGACTGTACTCAAGACCGTTCTCTGAGTCAAAGATACTCGGACTGTGGCTACGCCTGTCACTGGCACAAAAAATCGATGCGTGTATTAATACAGTATTTGAAGTGCACCGGTTTATGAGAGTGCTTATAGTGTCCCTGTACATCGTCCCATGTGTACTCAGTACTCACTCTCTCCCTATTTTCCTCTTTCTATTCCCCCTTTCCTTTGTCCCTAGTGTAGGATATCAAACCGGACGCTCGTCTGGTTGACCTCCCTGTCTTTCCTCTCCTTGCTCTCTCTCTGTCCGGATGACCAAGTCCCTTTGTCTAATTTGGCGTCCACAGTCAATCAAGCACGAACTCTCTCAGAAGTGATGGGGTAGCGGGTGCACATGCTATTGACACTGAGGCTGTGTTTGGTTGACGGTAGTTTCATAATCTGTTGCTGGAGTGGATCAAGGCTGGACGACAGGTGTGTCACAGGAGACGACAGTGGTACATATAACCTAATTTCTGACACGAGCACAGTTTCTGGCTGTTTAAGCACGTGAGTTGTCGTCCCTGACACATACAGAGCCTTGACTGTGGATGCGATCATCTGCTCGGTGAGACGCTATAGAGCACTTTGAAGCAAGGCACCATTTTATGTGGGGCACAGGTGCTTGGCCCATGGCTTTCATAGCTTCATAGTCGGTGCCCCGGTATGGGTCAAGCGTCAAGCGCCCCACGAGAAGATATCACCGCTTTGTTGTTTTATGGTATTGAATTAGAGAACAGAAAATATGCACCAATTTGACATTTCTGTCGCATTAGGCCCAGCCTTACCCTACTCTATCTATTAGTTGCTACTAATATTCAATATTTCTTCAAAGTGTTGAATCGCGATCACGGCATGGACAAAATATCTGCAAAGAAGATGGATAGATAGGCTGCACACAGAGGCGCTTTCTTGGTTGTACGCTTGTGGTTTAACCCTTGTTAAACTCTGAAACTGACTGATTCAAACCCATACTGAACATTCTCTACCCGAAGAAACACCAACTTTAAAGGGCACTGAACCACTTTTTATGGAAATAAATAAATGCAATTTAAATTGAAATACACTATTTCAGAAATACTTGAGGCGCAAAAATTACTTTAATGCGCTCGGCAGAAGGGTGTTAGTGGCAATGGAACTCGCCATTTGCGGTGCTTCCGCTCCTTATTCATTGACATGCACTGCGAAGCCTACCGCGGAGCTGCGCGTGCCCACAACGCTCCACCTATTCAACGTCACCGTGGCGCACAGTTGAAATGTGATTTTGGATGTTCACGTAGATGCCACTAGTTCCGATTTTGGCGCTTTACGACGGGCTAAACGCGGTTGTCCTCAGTGAGTCACAGTGCGCTCAGCCAGTGGACTCGTCGCTGCGCACCGCACGACTGCAATGTTTGGCTGAGATGTTCACAGCAGCTTACGCTGTCCGCAGACGGTTCTTTTTTTTTTCATCAAACCCGAGGTGTGGTTCAGGACCGCTTCAAGATTAAAATAAGTAAATAAACGCATGAAAGACCATTCCATGTTTACAGACGAATATTGTGAAGCGCTTTACTATCCAAATAGGGAAAGGACAAATAGCATGATACGTCTTAATTTCAATTTAAAATTATAGTGCGATGCACTGTACCATCTGCGTCTATCATATCGTCTTGACGGCGGGGCAGCTATAACTACTCATGGCGAATGACGAAATAGAACTTGCCATCACTCGGCAGGGGCGCAGCCTTTCATGCCACAGCCAGAAACGTGGTAGGACGCTGGAGATGTTAGGTGCTGCAGCTGCTGATCCCAGAGTGCAGCCTGACATGGCGTTATAGTGGCACTTGTGATGGAAAAAGTATCGAGACCTGCTACAGTCTATGTGGCGCCAAGTCAACCGGACAGAAAGATGGTCGGTCGATGTCCGTTGCTTAGTTTGTCCCCCTCAGATAAACAGAACGAAAAAAGTAAGTGGGGGTAAGCCCGCACCCCCCGTAGGTATAACGGGCATATAGCCAATAAAAATAAATAAAATGGGGTTGTCGTTACCGGCAACCCAAAATAAAATTATATAAAAAGTCAATTAGATAAAAGAAAATAAATTGGAGGCCAAGTCCTAAAAGTAAAACAGGAATGGTATTGCTCAAAAGGAAAAGAGGCCTGACGAGAAAAGCAAAAACTCTGCACGAAGTCAGATAACCAAAGGCTCCATTAAAAGGTTAGTGGATTTCGGCAGTGAAGTGCACTCCATCAGGATGTGTGCGAGGGTGCCTGTGTCGTTTTTGCAAAATGGACAAATGTTCTCTTTGGTTTCTGGGTAGAATTTATTCATCAGGGCAGGATGGGTAAGGAACCCGCCTGAATGCGCCTGATGATTGTTTGTTGTTCCCTTCTCAGTGTGCGGTGCGGCTCGGGAAAGGTGCGTCGATCCTCTCTATACAGGTGGGCTTCTATGAGTTCGTCGACTGTGTTGTGTGCCCCCATGGTTTGAAGGCGCTGGGTCGACGAATAGATGGGTAGGCCGAGGGCTTGCTTGGTGGCCTTTCTGATGATGGTATCGAGTGTATTCTTTTGAGTCCTGTCTAGATTGAGATACGGGGCCGAATATGTTATCCTGGATGTTATGAATGCCTGCACTAGTCTGAGGGCGTCGTCTTCCTTCAGTCCTCTGTTTCTACTTAAAACCCTACTCAGCATGGCTAAGATCTTCTCCGCGCTGGTCTTCATCTTGGCGATGGCGGCGTGTGCTTTGTCATTGTCTTGTATGAGGAGTCCAAGAATTCTACATGTGTCCGTCGGCTTGACTGTGGTGCCGTCAATTTGGATGCAGATGTCTGGTGGGGGCTGCTTGCGGGGCTTTCCTGGTTGGATTACGAGGAGTTCCGACTTATGCGGTGCGCAGCTGAATCCACAGGTCTTCGCGTACTCGTGCACTGTGAGTGCTGCCGCCTGAAGTGTCTCCTCCATCCAGCAGTCGGAGCCCGCTCGCTCCGTCCATATAGTAACATCGTCCGCGTAGCACGCGTGTCCGATTCCTTCGATTTGGTCTAGCAATCGTGGCACTGGCAGTAAGGCCAGATTAAACAGGAGTGGTGATAACACTGCTCCCTGCGGGGTGCCCCGCTCCCCCAATTCAATGGGCTCTCATCGCTCTTCACCCATTGAGATTCGTGCCTTACGGGAGGACAGAAAGTCTTTGACATATCCGAAAGTGCGCCTCCCGCACCTCGTCTCATTGAGGTTAGTGAGTATACTAGCACGAGTAACATTGTCGAACGCCCCTTTGAGATCTAGGACGAGGATTGCCCTGGGGCTGTTTCCCGTAGCTCTTTTGATTACCAGCTCTTGAAGCTGAAGCACGACATCCTGTGTTGATAGATGCTTGCGGAACCCAAACATCGTCTTCGGAAGTTGGTAGGATACCTCAAGGGGTTCCTGAAGGCGACGTAGTACCATACGCTCCATCACCGTGCCAACACAGGAGGTCAGCGATATTGGCCTCATGTTTTCGATCGCGGGGGCCTTACCCGGTTTGGGAATGAATCGCACCTCGGCCTCTTTCCCCTCCGGCGGGAGTTGAGAGGTTTCCCAAGCCTTATTTATATGCTCGAGCAAAGATTGTGCCGTCCTACCGCTCATGTTGGCGAGCAACCTGTAGGTGATGGCGTCTCTCCCGGAGCGCTTTTCTTGTTGCTCTCGTCAATTGCTGTCCACATCTCGGGGATCGTGAACGGCCTGTCCAGGTCTTCATTGCTGGGTCCTGTGTATTATCGCGGGATCGGGTGTTGCCCTCGCTCCGTTTGAAAATAGTGGTCTTCTAGGGCCTTCATAAGCCGGTCGCCGTGTCCGTCGTATGTGTTGAGGACCTTCGTCAGCAACCGGTTGCTTGCTGTCTTGCTGCCTGCAGGGTCTATGAGGCGCCTCAGCAGTTTCCATGTCTTGCCCACGGACAACTGTCCCCGAAGGCCGTCGCATACCTGCAGCCAGTTCTCTTTGCTGAGCTTGGCCACGTATTCCGAGATTTCGTTCTTAAGCTCGGCTATCCGACGTGCAAGCTTCCTATTGCGCCTTTGTCTCTTCCAGCGCTTCGTGAGCGAGTGCCGGGCCGCCCACATGTGAGCAAGCCTGCTGTCGACGAAAGGTACCTTCGTTGTAGTGGCAATTTCTTGGGTGAATTTGTCGAGGATCTTCTTCTGTTTCTTGGCCCATGTCTTGTACGAGCTATCGTGCGGGTCCCCTTCGTCCGCGTCTTCGCCGTATTGTTGTGTGTATGAACGCATCTTATCCCTATGCGAGCTGCTCCCAGCTTCGCCCGGAAGTCTGGGCCCCGTATGGTAAGTGTGATGATGGTGTGGTCAGAGCCCAAGTCCTCGTCCTCAGACTTCCACGAGATATCCAGCATTCCGCTGAGCCAGGACAGGTCTGGTGTTGTATCTCTGGAGACGCTGTTGCCTCTTCTTGTGGTTACTCCGGGCTCGTTGAGTAGAGAAACGTCCAGGTCTTCCATAGTCTTGACCAAAGCCTTTCCCCTCTTTGATGGAAATGTGTACCCCCCTAAGGTGTGCGGCGCATTGAAATCGCCCAAAATCAGGAGTGGCCTGTTCCCGGCCAATTTCTTCATGTCCATCACAACTCGATCGAATTCATAGTGTCTTTGCGATGGTCTGCAGTATACGCTCATAACGAAAATATTGTTTTTACTTCCAATTCCCTTTGCGTGTATTTCCACCAGCGTGTGCTCACACCCTGCTTGTGCAGTAAGGTGTTGAGTAGCTGCCATGTGATTCTCCACTAGGATCGCCGTACCCATTTTGGTTGGGTCGGTGTATGTAACGTATCCCGGAATTTTTGGGACTCCCCTTGTCTCTTGTAAAACAAGAATGGCCGGCCTAGTTTCAACCTGATTCATGTGAAGTGCCAATTCCATGTCTTTGTATCTTATTCGTCGGCAGTTCCATTGATAAATGGTCGTGAGCTCTTTGCGGCCCATTTTCTTAGTCCTTCTATTTTTACTTGGCGCCATTGCCTTCCTTGGCGGCTGTCTCTAGCCGCTCCTTTCTCATTGAGATGGCCTTCTTGATCCTACTCATTCGTTCCTTCTTTAACGATGTGGGTTTCATTCTGATCTCGATGGCCGCCACTCGTGCCGCATACTTCTCGTGTTTAGTCTCGAGCGTGTTAAGTCGATCTTCCATGCGTTTCAGCGCCGCTAGAATGATCGTTTCGCCACGCGTGAGTTGCTTCTGTTCTTCAACGGGTCGCTGCGTAGCCGTTTCGCTAGTCTGAGCCTCTTCAGCATCCATTGCTTCCTGCTTCTGCGGTGCCTGTGTTTCGCTAGAAGTCGGAGGGGGTGACCTCCTACGAGGCATTTTCCGCGGGGCCTCCACCGCTGCATTTGTTTCTGTCTGGTCGTTTACCGTCCCTTGGTCAGCCTTTGCGACCAATTGATCAATTTGGCTCATGAGCCCATTAATTTGGGCGTTCTGTTCTAATATCTGTACGTTCTGCTTTTGCAATGATCTGCTTAAGCTCCGCAATTTCTGCATTTTCCTTAGTTGTAGCCTTAGAGGAGGGGGAGGAGGGGTTGAGGGCGGGAAACTCCGAATCGAGCGATTTGGCAGACCCATTGGCCCAGCCCACCTTTTAGTTGCTGATCCTTGTTGTTCTCCAACAAGGTCGTTGGCACATGCAAACTGAACGAGCTGGACTCCGCGGGGATCGCTCGAAGAAAGTCCCCAGAGCACATGCTTCGTGTTAAAGTCGCCGGTTAAGATGAAGTGGCTCGACGAGTAACGCGAGAAGCACTGGCTCAGCTCTTCCAGAATAGGGTCCATCGGCCGGTGAGGCGGGGCGTACGTCGCGACAACGATAAAGGCTTGTCCTGCTCTTACACAGCCAACGGCCACAACGTGCTGCGGCACGTATAGCGGGAATAGGTCCAAACCGGGTGCCCGGTTTTGACCTATTCCCGTTGCGTAGCGACGCCAGGACGACGTCGGATGCGGAGTGACGCAGGACGGCGTACGACATCAGTGCGCCGTTGACACCTTGGGTGACTGTGCCTTGCATCCGAGAACGCCTGAAGAACTTCACAGTGGCTGACGGAGCCATCGTCTCCGAGATTCTTGCTAGCTCTCGTACAACGTCTCGTGCAGCATCGAACGCCAGAAGGGCGCTTCTTCCTCTTTTACTCGCCAATAATCCACGCACACACGCGACAGGCGTCGCTCTTGATGAGTATGGAATGTGCTTCTTGTTACAAGCAACCGCACTGAGACACTAAAGTTCTACACGTGTAGCTTCTATCGCAGCTTTTACAAATTTCGCACTTTCGCGAACCCTCTACGCTCGCTCAGTTGACACATCGCAGCCGGGTGCTGAGCAGTACAGCTCTATCGGATGGAGGAAATTGTTTTACGAACACGGCTTGTTTCATCGGCACTGTGTCAACAAGGGCGCGAAGATGACATTTTTGTCGCAGAATTGACAAACGTTGCTGATATTTCATCTTTCGTGAGTAATGAAAAAAAAGAAATAAAGGAAGCTGTGCAAAAGAGGAAATAAAAACGGAAGCCAGAAATGAATGAGAGCAGATACAGGGAACGTAATAATTAAGGGGTGGTGCTCCATGATTCTCTCCGCCTCTGATGCCGATGCAATATTACCCTGCGGTAATGACCTTGGTAATCATACAATCACCTCGCTACCATTATTAGAAGAGCAATGCTACTTGCAGTGCAGATTCACATCGTTTCAAAATACTTTCGAGTGTGTCTCAAGCGCACCTGCATTATGTATTGTTTCCAATCACAGGCATATTTACCGCGGGTGCATGGGGGGGGGGGAATCGCCTCTCCACTATCAAGTGGGGGAGGGACGGCAAAGTATGCCAACTGCCCTCCCTCATCCCCCACCCCCCAATTTCTGAAAGCGGGCCCTTTCGGCTGCGCGCTGGAAAGTCCTACGAAAAACAGCGGAAGCTAAATTTTCTTTCTGAAAAGAGTGGCCACGTAAGTAGTGCTTTTCTTTACTACGTGTCCCCTACTTGGGCAGGGAGGTTTCTCTTTGTGCCTCCTCGGGACGTGCTGTAGCGGACGACGCGCGGGATTTGCAATACACGCTCGCATTGCGGCGACGGCCTGGCGCTGGGCAGTTCCCACCCTAACAAATATGTCAGCTTACGCTACTTGTATCATGCCAGTTTTTTTGGGACCGCTCTATCCGTATTAAAAAACACGATCAACTTACTATATTTAACCTGCAGGCGATGTGGAAGTCCGGATAAAATACTATAATCAGCCGTGTCCACCGACTGGTGGGCCTTAAGGCATGAAATCGTCAGATTATCAAATGCTGGAAATATTGAATCTCCGCCCAGAGACAGCCTGCATAGCGTTGCAGTCTCAGTATCTTAGTCCCATCAAAAATCTAATCAAACCACTTACAGGTATACTTTTTTTCAGGCATAGTGCCTGAAAAAAACTACAAGAATTGTCGACTTTAGTTTCAGTACCTTTTCTGTAGCTTCAGGCGCTGCCTTCCATGTAAAACCAATGCATGCAATACAATTCGATCTTCTTGAACTTTAGAAATACTTATCAATGAACCACTAGAGAGCAGTGGAATCTCACTAATACAAACCTGCTAAAGCAGCACTAACCATAAATATACACAGGTGCAACAAATCTACAACCTAGCCTTCATATAGCTGTAAATGCTGTAAATAAACCCTTTTTTGCATCTTTTGGACGTCGCCCTGGACCTTTTGAGCACCCGACACCATGGTACATCATCAGCTACGTAAACTCGTAATCACCACTCGGACACGAGTCGCAGCAACAACGACTCGTGTCCAGCGGTTGACAGCGGTGAAATGGAACCGTCAGCCAACGCCGAAACCAAACACCGTGCGGTCTACATCCGCGATCGCGCGTGCGCTTCTTCCTTCGCCATATCGCGTGGCGTCTACGTACTAATGATGCTGAACTATCGATAGTACTATCGATACTATGATAGCTGAGTCATTATCGAACTATCGATGATAAAAAAACTGTCGATAGCGCTATTGATAGTAGTTTCGATAGTACTATCGATAGCATGAAATCTACCACGTGAACTCATTGCAGCATAAACTTGGTACCCCGAGTGCGTGGTTATGGTGGTGGTGTTACGTCTCAACCTCGACAAGCGCATACCTTGGACGTTTCCCACGAAGTGGTGCATTCACCAGTGCGCGCACCGACAGCGACCGGGCGCGTCATAGACTTTGAGGCGTTAAGAAAGGAGCTCGCGTCGACGCAACAACCACCGCCATCCCTGGATACGGTAATTACCGGGAAGATCACTACCTAATCCTTATTTTGACAAGAGGACCGTCACGCAGAGCCTGCTAATTGATGAAAGGGGTCATCGTCGCTCAAAACCGTTGGAACAGCTTCGAGCTCAGTTTCCCAGATTGCCACGCATACTGCGGGGGCGGGGGTGCGACATTGGAGGCGGGCCTAGCGGAACGGGGCGTCAACATGGGAGGGATGTTGTGACCGATTCAATGATTGTGATTGGCCGAGGTATACCATCGTGAGATTCTCCTGTCCAGTCCCCTAGGGAAGACGATGGTATTAAAAGCGGGGACATGTGGGGCAGTGAGTGTGGTTCTGACATGTCCTGATGGGAACTGAGACGTTTAATATACTCCTGATAGAGTGGGCTTCCGTACCAGGGGCTAGAGTAAACAATGTAAATTGAACCTTTTTTCCTTCATTCCTACGACCGGACGTACTCATCCCTATGGCTGAAGGATCAACGGCCAAACGCTACCTCGAGTCCCAACAGTAGTGGTAACTATGACAAGACTCTTCGTTATTGCAGTCTGCCCGTTACCGAGCTCTGCAGATGTACCCTACGTACAGTTGCTGGATAAAGTGTTAGTGTCACAAATGCCCTTGTTGTGCGGGCAACAGCGACCCGAGACGCACGGTTTGGTGCGCCTGCTCCTGAGCTGAATTCGAGTGCATCAATTCAGCACGTATGCTTGCTGGGTTTCAAGGTCACTGCTTAAACTAAAAACTTGAACATAAAAGCAAGGAACGAGCACGTTGCCCTTGACACAGCAGTTAAGCACTATGATTTGTTCCGCAGAAAACCGCTACAGCGCTCTAAACAAGTCTGCTCACGAATGTACATACGTACATACAAGGACATACAAGGACTACCGATGGCACTATGGATAGGTAACCCCGACTGCACTATCGATGGTAACATTATCGATAGTTTCAAAAAAAGAAACTATCGATGCTATCGAAAGTCACTTTACCGATAGTTTTGCATCGCTACTACGTACACCGCCTTGTTACTGTCATCAAACTTCTTTTGAAGGTCGCTAGCTCGTTTGTTGCGTCGCCCGACGTCGTGCGTCGGATGCATGTTCTTGGGAAGCGGCGAGACGATCAGGCGGTCGCGTATACTGAGGGCGGAACCGCCGTCTTTTCTCCATGCTGAGTGTGGTACGGGATGCCGAGCGACTCGAGAATGCGTCTACCCGTCGTTGACTTGGATAATCGTTCGTATTGCGCAACGTCGGCCGCCTGGATTAATTCGTCGAGTGAGTTGTGAAGTCCGAGCTCTACACTGTTAACAGGTTTTACCCTTTTAGGGAGTTTTAGGCTCGTTGCATAACTCACACCCTAATGGGAGCACAAGAAACTCCATCAGAATGGAGTTTTTATTCACAGCCTTGTTGTTGGAATTTTTGGGGGTACCGTGGGAGTTTTGTATAGTTCCTTTAAAGGATATCGGCTGCTGGCGTCTTTATGAGGAAAGTTAGGAGTTCTTTATTACTACTTTGAACACCGGAACTGTGGGAGGTTTTATGAGGTACCCTGGGTGCCTTTATAGGTTGGCTTGGGTATTTTATTTTGCTTCTTTTGGGAATTTATAGGAGAAGCGATGGGAGCTATTACGAACATATTTTCCGAGCGGCGTGGCTTCTTGAGGGAGTTTTTAAGGATGCCTTTGGGAAATTATTTTTACTTTTTATGGGAGTGCTCAGGTGTAAATATGGGAGCAATTGCTTCCATACTTTGGGAGCTTTGCTTAAGGGAGCTCTTATGGATAGCTTTGGGAATTAATTTTTTGCTTTTTATGGGAATATATAGGAGAATGTCTGGGAGTTCCTCTTCACACTTTTAAGGAGCTTTGTTTTAGTTAGGGAGTTTTAAACAAATGTTTTGGGAGTATTTTTTAGCTCCTTTTCAGAGCTTTTACAGGAAGCTCTGGGAGTTTATTAGGCTCCTTTTGGGAATTTTATGAGGCTGAAGGGAGTTTTTTTGTATGTGTGTTTAGTAGAATGGGCCCTTTGAGGAGCTCCGAGATGTATGACAAAGCAATAAAGTGTCTGGAAATTTATTGTAATTCCACAACCAAATGTGCCAGCATGAAATACAATCAGCCATTGTTGGCATAGTGAAAGTGAATTGATTCAATAAATTGGATATAAACAAGCAAACAAGTATGACAGGGAATTCAAGCATTTGACAAGCTTCATTCAGTACACTTATAAATCCACAAGTGCAGCCAAGACCAAAAGTGAGTAGCTCAAGACAACACCATGAGCTGTTCGGCAATTCTTGTATCTGTTGGAACAGGTCACACTTCTTTTTGCTAGTAAACGAGCATGCTACAATGAATGATGCAATGTAGGCCTGACAGCAGCAATGACCCGAAGGAAAATAAACAGTGAAAGTACTTTTGAATACCTATGCTATTTCGAATTGATATCTACATACAACTTACTCTCACATGCTATGCTCGCATGTAACATGCTGCTGCAAAGAAAAAAGAAGCCAAGGTCGCACACCCCACTCTGAATCAATTTCCTTAGCAATGTGCAATACTTGAAATACAAACTACCCAACTAGTGAACATGACAAAAGTTAACAGCAAGATGGTCACAATGTAACAGTAGTCAAGCAGGTGATGTCTCAGGCTGAGGTTAACAATCCAACAAGGGGACTAGTAGACAACTCCAGCTGACAACGATGCATATGTAGATATCACTACACGCTTGTTGCGATGCCACCTGACCCTAGTTGGCATCAAAGAGGTTCATTAAAGAGTGGCACATACACAAGTTGGTGTCAAAGAGGTTCATTGAAGACCTGCATATGCCCATGCAGTGGCCCCAGGGGCACATAACCAGTAGCCTCAGTGGTGCTAACCTATTGCAGCCCCAGGGGCACATACAGAATTTGCACGAATATAAGGAGTTTTTTTTTCAAAATATCTTGCCTCAAAACGCGCCTTGTGTTATATAACCAACACCGGCACAAAGACCAAGACCAATGTCAGCAATTTGAGTGGTCTGAGGAAACTCCCCTATTCCACACACCTTACCTTCCCAACTAAACCCTCATGTTGAGCATTCCAACTTACCTCACCCTACTCTATGCAACCCTGCTTATTCTCCTAGATGTCTATGGAGTGGGGATAAGTGAACTATATAAATGCTGCCAAGTAAAACAGTTGTTGCCCTAGCAAAGACAACTCCCCTGTTGAAAACAATTTACCACCTCATACAACACCTGTTTCACCACTGCTAATCACCTTCAGCTGTATATTGCATATTACAAAAAGCAGCAATTGAACTATAATTTTGCTGTCATACTGAAACATGAAAATTTCTATAGGATGTCAAACATTTAACACATGAACCTTTAACAGTGCCCATAAGTGTGAAATTCTCTCATAGGCGAAGCGGGCAACACTTAACCACAAAGGCTGTACACATATAGCATCATTACGAACATTTTCTTTGCACAAAGTCCTAGCACCCTGACGGCAGGGAGTGCTGCATGGAGCCACTCATGTATTTCAGAGTAGGCATTTTGTATTTTCTTCTGCCATATGGAACATGAAGATCAAGGAAGGTAGGCTGATGATGCTGTGCAAGCAGTGGTGGCCTTGAAAAGGGAAGGAATCAAAACGAAAAGCCTTGGTGTATTGAAATGGCAGTGCATGGTATGGAGCACCCTGAAAAACAAAAAAATGGATTATGTACTACTGTACTTGCAAACTGATACCATATGAATATTTAAACATAGCATCACAAATTGCAATAAAGTAGAAAGATGGGCCAGTTGGAAAGGATGCACTTATTGGTCAGCCCGAGAACAACTGAGAACACAGCTAGAGGTAGAGTGACACAGGACGAGCGCTAACAAAAAACTGTCAGCGCTCGTCCTGTGTCCCAAGTTGTTCTCACGCTGACTGATAAGTATGCCTCATAAATAATTTGACAGTGCTTGGCTAACCAATGTCACAACACCAAGTGTATTTTGGCCATCTCAAGTTAAGAAAAACGACAGGCAATCACTACAGTTGCAGACTGCACACAGAATATTGTGAACATTTCACATCATGTGAGCATCATTATTATCTTATGGTCTAAGGTAAAACATTAGGGGTGTGCGAATAGTGATTTTTGAGACCAAATTGAATACTTTTCGAATAATGAACAGCCGTTATCACAATTAATACAAAACGATGTTCGCATCCTACTATTCTTAAAGTTATTAAGTTTCTGTCATCAGTATAGTACATAATGAAGTGTTGCTTCTTAAAAGCATAAAACATCAGTAGAAGCAAACAAGTAGTTTCTTCACATGCACATGACTCTTCAGAGTGCGAATGATCGTTGTATAGCCTGTAAAGTATGCCTACCTAAGTGATGTAACCTGATTTGTGCGTATTCTCAGGTTTTGTCTATACTATGCCCATGGGCATGAAAATTTAGCGTACATTTACTCCAATTTTATGTTCAATGGGCCGCAGTTCACATTTTGAAATATTCGAAAAGTAATAAAATATTCGAATTTATGAATAGTTACTATTCGATTCGACAACCGAAGCGAATAGGACAGTATTCGATTCGTTATTCCGAAAGTTTCAGATATTCGCACACCCCTAAAGACATCTTGGCACACTAAAAGCTACAAACAAGTTTTTTAATAACCACGAAAATTTGCAGAACATTTTATTAACTGATATGGACCGTTATATTTGTCATCTGCAAAGTGTGTTTCTTCGATTCTGATTTGACTGAAAAATAAATTATGGACCTTGGAACAATTTCTGAAGTGTTTTCATCCAGCTAGAGTGGCTTATAGGAACCAATAATCAGATTTAGGAACCCCTATTTTGTAGCAAGGAAAAGAGCTTATGATTAAAGGAATCTATAGCTGCAGTGATTAAAAGGTTCTGAATTTTCTAATTAACTGTTTACATCTGCGGAAGCTCTGTAATTATGTCATAGGATGCCTAGCAACGCTGAAAATAGAACGAAATCAAGACAACACATTCAAAAACTAATAAAATGTATGCACTCTTGATAATAAATGTAATATGTTTTATATGTGACCGGATTATGCAAGGGCCCCAGAATGTACATATCTTCGCAGTGCACATGCAGTTCACCAACTAACAATAACCAATACAGATCAACATCGTAAAGCAACACATGGGTACTGGGGCTTTCTTCACATTGGCCTAAAAAACCATCACAAGCATTCGACCATCTCATTAACACAGCATTCATAGCTTGCTTCAATTCAATAAACTTTCAGATGTGCAGAATTGCTTAAGAGCTTTTAAGAAATCGGTATGGCACTTATATTATGGTTAACTTGTTGCATGTAAAAGTGGTAAATCAGGTGAACTGCTAGTTCTGTCCTCCCACTGAAAATTTCAGCTCTCGCTACTGAAAATGTGAAGACAAAAGCATTGTAGGAGCTATTTGGAACCCAATAATGTTAGGAAAGAAGATAATATGCAATATTACGATTTGCTTAAGAAGGTTCAGAGACTCGTGAAAGATGTCGCTATGTGAATTGCCATGCTCACATAGCAGGCAGTTAGATAAAATATGGGACAATGAAAAAGTGCCATGTAGATTACACGGATGCAAGAATTCTGCTTCACTTAATAGCTGCAAAACCTAACAGTTACAGAAGTGCTTCAACTGAAAAAAAAATATGTTTAGCAGCATGTTTACCAAGTCACCCATAGCCTTCAGCTTGTAACAAATTTGTATGCTATAAGTGGTTTGGGCTCTTCAAAGACAGACATCTGGCAAGTAAATGCAAGAGCACAGTGAAATGCCACAAGTGCTCCAGA
The DNA here is from genome assembly GCF_013339745.2 of Dermacentor silvarum. NCBI lineage: Eukaryota > Metazoa > Arthropoda > Arachnida > Ixodida > Ixodidae > Dermacentor > Dermacentor silvarum. The sequence goes on along the minus strand of NC_051154.1, from coordinate 337,524,424 downwards.
AAAATGCTTATGTGGTAAGGGAAATTACAAAAACAATAATGCGGATGAAAAGAAGACCAAACTGCCCCGAAGCCTTATTTTAGCAATGTGTGTAAAATCTTATCAAACATGATTACAGTACTAAGAATGACAAAACACCAAATGCACAGAATGGTTGCTAGAAATCAACTGACCTCACTACACAGTGATTACGCACATTAAAACCTCACATTCACAATAAAATCTCACAATGCTTGACATAGAAACCATGTCATCCATGATGCACGCATATCGTACATCAAGTAATTTCTCTATTCCAGACCCTTCCAGAAGGTGTGTTAATGCAGTTATTGCTTTCTTGTACGGTCTAGTACATCAATTTGCACTTTTCTGCTTTGGCATTTTTGAAGTACATGTGTACAGTCAGATTTTTGCATGCTTTGGCATCTTTTACAATGTTTTGTGAAATCCACATGCTGTTAACGCCTAAATCTTGCTCGATGCTCCTGCAGCCTGTCATTAACGCAACTCCTGGTCAGCGCAATGTAACACTTGCTGCAGAAGAAGGCATTAAAGGCACTCAAAGGTGCCTCAATGACAGGCTGAGGGAGCCTTCGACGTAGGTTAGGGCGTTAGCAAGGTCGGGACAACTTACAAAATGTGAGCCTTTCATGCATTTATGTAATCACTTGTGTTGTAAAACCAGTTGAAGTGCAGGGCCTGTTCTGTGCATTTCATATGTATTTCATCTGATAGTGTAGTAACCATGTTTCCTAATGCAGGTAACCAACTCTCCAAGCTTTCAGAAATTGTATGCAGGGTATGATGGCATGAAAAACAAGGACATTGAAACACATATCAACAGGGCAGGCCCCAACTACCGTATTTACATGATTGTAAGTCGACTCAACTGTAAGTCGACCCCCCAAATCACATGTGTTAGGAAAAAAAGGCATACCCATGGGTACATTCCATAACAAAAATTTATAAGTAACACATGGCCGGCAGTCAAGTAAAACATAGAACTATAAAGAGAAACACGTGAGCGGCGTCTGCTTTTCCACTAACTATCGATACTCCCCCGGAAGCACCGGCATTCGGAGTCGGTGCCGCCGCCATTGGAACAGCGGCCCTTCGATCACCTATCAGCAAAACCATTAGTGCTGTGTGCGTTGTAAACCTTTTTAAAATGTTGAAAAACCCTTCCGAACAAACGCGCAGAATAGCCGAATGCCACAGGTAGACCTGTAGACAAAACATAAAATTGTATTTATATTGTAGCGCCCGTGATAACTCGTTTCTCTCCTTATTGGCGGTGCCATGCTTTCGTTTCGATCCCCCACTTCAGATTTTCAAATTTAAAGAAATAGGTCACCTTACAATCGTGTAAATATGGTACCAGCTGATTTTGCTCCTGGATGGAAACAAGTATGCATACACATAATCACTATCAATGCTTCAATGAGGAAGTATTTGCACTCAGAACTTGCATGAAGAATGACTACGGTAGCCACATGGCTGCACATATCAAGAGCTCATGGTGCATCCCTATGTTCCTGCACACAAGGTTAGTTGCAAAAAGCCATGATAAAGCTGAGAGGTAAATGATTGAGGTTTTTTTACACTAGCAAACAGGGATTGACATGTGTCAGCAAACAATCACTGTCTCTCTGTGATAAAATCAGGTCAATTTTTTTATAACGGTCACCCGCAATTCATCACTCACATTCTGACAGGTGCATATTTTGTTTCGCTACTGATTTTTGTGCCCCATATAATATTAACCCTTTCCGTCCTCAATTTTACTTTCAGAAAACCACTGAAATTTCCCAAATTTTTATGAGTGATTCATTGTGAAGCTTTGATTCCTGCAATATCTGCTGTTCATTTATTATTTTCTGTATTCTTTTACTAGCTGTCAACTCTACTTTCATGTTTTTAAGTTGCAAATAGGCAAGGACACAGAAAGTTTACATGAAGCACGGTATTCCTACGGAGCAGTATTTATGATGATGAAGAAGCCAGTGGTGTGAGGATGACGATTGGAGGCTAGCGTGGGCTGTTCCCTTTTGGTCAAGTGCGGCATATTCATTTGTAAATATACTTGTATATAGCTTCTCATCTGCGTCTTCCCACATAGCATGTTTGGTGTAGGTGCTGGGTAACAAGATGTGGGGCAGGGCGGGATCGAAGAATTCTAGCGGGCATCAGAGCGATGGGCCGAGCAGGCAGAGTGAAGACCCATGCTGGCGAACTCTTGGCATAAAGCATGACATGTTGACCGCTAATCAAGGACAAAGACAGAAAGAGAAACACGAAACGATGACACTGGCGGTAACATGCAGTAAACACAAATTAGGCTAAACTCAAGTTATTCTCTTGGCATACAACTGCCTGAATCAGGGAAACCATGACTGCAGGTTTGTTGGCAAAGCTGGATTCGAAGGCAGTTGGATAGGCAGCTTCAATTTCTCGCCGGAGGTTCCGGGAAACGTCGCTAGTGTTGTTGGGACAGGGAGCGTCGGCACAGGAAGATGTTGCCGGGGTGCTTGATAGACGGGCAAACTGTTGGTTGACATGGTGGCTTTTTGCGGGTTTCAGCCAGCGGCACTCTTTGATGGCTGCATCCACCGTCGCCTCGTTGTTGAAGACGAAAAAGTTGAAGGTGTCATCGACGCTAACTTTGAGAATGTGGGAAGCCATGTCTGGTTCAGTCGTGTGCGTAAACTTTGCGGCACAGAGCCGGGACTTGTTGAATGCATGTGACATACGGCTTTCTTGACGTCAGCACAGAGCTGGATAACGCCTTCTTCGTGGCAAGTTGGTGACTGTGAGGGTCGCCGAACAAGTCTCAAAATTTTTGTTTAAGCATATCTCAACTGGTGAGCTCATCTTTGTGTGTCTGTAACCATACTCGAGGTGTGCCAACAAGGTAAAATACTACGTTGGCAAGCATGACAGTAGGGTCCCACCGATTATTGGTGCCTCGTTCGTGCAGTCTGATCCAGTCCTCCGCGTCTTTCCCATCTTTTCCCGAGAATATACCAGAGTCACGGGGAGTGGAGTGCGATGTAGGTCATCGAAATGGCAGCTGGTGTCAGAACCAGTTGAGTCGAGCTGTCGTCTCAGGGAGCCATGATGGAAGGCTCGACGTACCAACCACTGCGGAGCTTCCATGACAAAGACAGGGAATGTCCATCTCGACTTACTATGTTATGTGGGAAGACACAGACGGCAAGATACATACAAGTATATTTACACGTGAATAATCTGCACTTGACCAAAAGGAAACAGCCCGTGCTAGCCTCCAATCGTTGTCGTCTTCACACCACTGGCCTCTTCGTTATCGTAACTACTGGTCCGTAGCAATATCATGCTCCATATTGTTACATTTAATACCAATATAAACTGTTTCAGTGTTCTTGCCTATTCGCAACTTAAAAACACGAAAAAATTGTTGATAGCTAGTAAAGTACAGCACGAAATAATAAATGAACAGTTGATATTGCAGTAATGGAAGCTCTTCACAATGAATCGCTCTTAAAAAATTTGGCAAATTTGAGTGGTTTTCTGAAAATAAAATTGAGCTCAGAACAGTAAGGATACAAAATATGCATCTGTCACAATATGAGTGATGAATTGCAGGTAAGTGCTCTAAAAAGAAATGACATTTTTTGTTGGAACAGAAGTCAACCATGCTTTTGATATCCCCCATGAAATGTGTTATTTCTAGTGCTGCATGGAAAGACAATCGCGAAGGTGTAAGCAAAAAAGTTTTTTTTAAACAGGTCGCCAGGGGCTCAAATTTTCTTTGCAATTGTTAGTACAATGTTGATGCTCCAACCATGACACATTAGAGCTTTCCAGCTCCAATTCTTTACTTCAGATCCAAAAACATGAATTCCGGCATTGAACAGGCGACCTTTGTCACTGCAGCCACCTCACTTTGCACTGCTACTTTTAAACAAGCCAGACTTCTGCTTCGGTTCCTGCCACTGTGACCTCAAAACATCTGTTTACTGCAAAATTGGTGCCTCTTATTAACACAGTATTCACACCAAAATGATGTAAACATTGCCACTTGTCCATGGCACTCAGTAGGTGAAAAATCCCTGGACAAGTGAGACTCGTTACTGGCACAAAAAGAGCGGTTGTGGTTTTAAATGCTCGTCTGCCTTCACGAATAAAATCAGTTGGTACTTAATGCCAGTGCTGTCGATGTGTTTCTTTGTGCTGATTCCTTCGTGCCATTATGTCTACCAGTGTGTCTGACCAAGAAGCTTAAGCAGAAGCTGTGCTATATGTTATCCATTGTAATTTTATAAACACAAACAATGCCGGTAATGCAAGCATAACTGCGAGTCGGCCTAGTTGGAACAGATTCATTTTCTTAAATTTCTGTGCGCAAACAAACAGGGACGAAGAAAAGGAGACACAAGGACGAGCGCTTTCTAACAACTGATTTTTATTATTGAAGAACCACCGGCTTAAATACCCACAGATCTGCGCGATCCTGTCAATAGAACACGTCAAGAGCGCATAAATAACGCTTGTCATGGAATGCCGCTACGCGGTCAGCATACAAAAAGCAGCAATGTTCATAAAACAAGCACAAAAGGCGAAAATGCGTTAAAGATATGATGACAGGAGCGAATTCTCTTTATCTAACAATGAAACAGAAGGATGACTCATGCATTTTTCTTTTAGTTTTTCAATCCAGTGAGCTTCCACAATTTCTCTCGCGGTTTGATTTCTATGCCTAAACAAAATGGCGGTGCTTCCAAGACAAGGTGAGCACGCATGTTCTTTACACGTAGGATTCTGTGATGAAACGTATATACAGGCAGGGGGCGTCTGCATCGGGTCAAAGGTAGCTCCCATCCTTAGTAGCATTTTTCTGGGAAGCATAGACAGAGAGCTGGCAAAAGATTTAGAAGGTGTAGTATATAAGGTATACAGATATGTAGATGACTACTTGATTTTGGGCTGTCATGTAGACAAAGATGTTTTCAAAAATAGGGTAGTAAAATCCTTTAATTCTCTGGGCAAGGGCTTGACTTTCACTTCTGAAGTACCAGTAGATAATAAGCTACAGTTTCTAGATGTCAAGTTAGAATTTCTACCGGAACATGTGTGTTGGTCATTCTCGCCCCGAGATGGAAAACCGATAATGAACCATGCCTCTAACCATTCCAGGCTTGTGAAGAATGGTATAGTCATTTCATGTTTCAGGTCAGCGTTGTTGAAATCATGTTATCACACTGTAAACATTGCATTTCTTGAGCAAGTCAATCGGTTGAGAAAGGCTGGGTACCCGCTCGCTGTGATGCTGGCGTCATGCTCTAGATTAATGAAAAAACTAAAACAGGATAAAGAATCATGCACAAGTAATCAAAGACAGAAAGATTTAGCTTCTAAGGTGTCAGTGATACCGTATGTTCATGGCCTTTCACACAGACTTAAGAAGGTGGTTGGGAGTTACGAAGTAAAAGTGGTGTTTTCGGCAAAGAACAAAATAGGTAGTGTGTGTTCTAAGGTCAAAAGTAAGTTTGAAAGTAAGTATGATGCTAAGAAAGGATGTAGTATAAAACATCCACGTAAGAACGAATTTGTCGATTGCGCGATGAACGTTGTTTATCAGATTCCTTTGACGTGTGGTCATGTGTACGTAGGGCAGACTTCGAGATGTGTTAACACGAGACTAAGGGAACACTTGTCTAGTCTCAAAGGTCGCCCTAGTACGCATTTGGCGATGCATTGTAAAGAACATGCGTGCTCACCTTGTCTTGGAAGCACCGCCATTTTGTTTAGGCATAGAAATCAAACCGCGAGAGAAATTGTGGAAGCTCACTGGATTGAAAAACTAAAAGAAAAATGCATGAGTCATCCTTCTGTTTCATTGTTAGATAAAGAGAATTCGCTCCTGTCATCATATCTTTAACGCATTTTCGCCTTTTGTGCTTGTTTTATGAACATTGCTGCTTTTTGTATGCTGACCGCGTAGCGGCATTCCATGACAAGCGTTATTTATGCGCTCTTGACGTGTTCTATTGACAGGATCGCGCAGATCTGTGGGTATTTAAGCCGGTGGTTCTTCAATAATAAAAATCAGTTGTTAGAAAGCGCTCGTCCTTGTGTCTCCTTTTCTTCGTCCCTGTTTGTTTGCGCACAGAAATATGGTAATGCAACTTGAGCTGTAACATGAACATAAAAGTTTGTTGCACCTTATATGTTTGTGGCATATAGGGCAATTCTACTTGTTCAGGTGGGTTACTGGAAGATGACATTGCTTGTCAAATATGACAAATTTACTGTTTCAAATATATTACCCAACATTCCAAACAATAACATTCTAATTATTTACATTAGGGCATTTGTTGCAATTGTGGAATTGCAGCTGGGCAGAAGTGAAGTCAAAGACATCGGCTAAGCAGAATTTAAAATTAGCTCAAGTGTCAAGATATCTGAAATCAAGAGTTCGACGAAATCTCATCTGGTTGGGAAGTAACGGCATAATAGGGGGGGGGGGGGGGAATAGAACGCCGACCAAAATGTTGTTGTCTAAAAATTCTTAACGTTTCAGCTTCCACACGAAAGCCTTGTTCACCGAGCTGAGAAGCAAAAAGCCTTCCGCTTAAATCTGCATCAATAATCGTTCAGACATCTTGCATATGTTGGGGGGAGATTGCCGTCGTTTCGATTAAGCGTGCGTGCTGTGGTTTGGATGGTCAGAGATTCCAGTTACTGTCGCTTCACCCGGTTCTTTTCTTGGGCAATGACTGCAGCTTGGCCCCAGTTCAAATCATGTTGCTTGATTTCTCCGTGTTCAGCGAGTGCAATGGAAGCGACTTTTTTCGTTTTTACATCGCTCATGTGTTCTTTCAGGCGCCGCTCGACACTGCCTCTTTCACCAATGCAGACATAATTGCACTCGGTGCTCTTATATACAATGCCAGGGAACATTTCTTAGTTTGTCCTTGATGTTGACAAGCTCGTGACGTAACTTGCCGCTGGGAACATGGGCGACTTGCACACTATATTTACACAGGACACGTCCTAAAGCTTCGCTGATGCTAAGAACATATGAATGGCGGTGCGACGTTGCAAGGGGCATCCCGTGGTTCCGTAGGATGCGAGGTTCTTTATCTGAGGAAGCGATAAAACTTTTCGTGTAGCTACACGCGCTGAGCTCGCGTCGAATGCAGGTCAAATCGGAGTCCTAGTCTTCCGGCTTACAACAAATCCTTTGGGCTCTTTGTATTAATGAGAATGCCACGGACCACTTCTGGCACACAGGGTTTACAGAAGTGAAATGAAGATACCGCCCTGTGTGCGGGTTCTTCCTGTAAACTTTGAGGGAAACCACATCAAAAGACACCATGACTTCATCATCCACCGTGAGGTGCCCCGTACCTTGTCACTGAAGTCCTGTGAGTTGCGAATAAATGTGGGGCCACTCACAACAAGTGAAGCACATGCACGGTGAAGGTAACCGAACAGTTTGCAGAGGGGGGAACGCATGAAACGCACAATGGGCAGCATCGGACTTGTGGATTTTTGGGAGAAAACATAGTGCCAGAGCTGAGCCATTGTGGCAAAGCAGCGAATAACAAATGACTTGTGTTCTTGCGGCATGTCGGCTAGAAGCTTTTCCAAATACCGTTCCACATTAAGTGTGGGCTCATTATTGAGGACGGTGTAGGTGTTCGGAGTGATCGATGAGACCAATGGCATGCTCCACGGCACAAATAACATGTTTTTGGGTCAGGTGCAGAACTCGTGTTGAAGTTCAGTCCAAGTTCGAGAACGCCTAGCTCGAGCTGGCTAGGTGCGTGTGAAACAAGTTACACACCGCTGACTTGACCCGATTCGACATGGTGCTCCTGTGGCGCGGCATGAGATGTGCCAGTTTGTTTCGGTACGTCGTTTCACAGTGACAGGACTGAAGATAAGCCTTGAAGTTGGCATGTAGCTTAATGCTGGCGAAAACATCAGGGCACTGGTGCTCAAGGCGACGGCGAGCAAAGAACAGGTGATTCTGGTAGTCGCTGATGGTTGCTTTGCAGTCCAAGATCCTTACTTGAAGTAATAAGCTCGCAGCTTTCGAGACAACTTTGTGTCCGAAAGCTGTGTCAACGGGTCTGAGCAGGCGTAGTGACTTTGGGATCAGGCCTTGGGTTTTGCACATTACGTTCAAGGCCCACCTGAACTTCAACCTAACATGCAAAACCCAAGGTCTGATACCAAAGTCACTACACCTGCTCAGACCCGTCGACACGGCTTTCAGACACAAAGTTGTCTCGAAAGCTGAGCGCTTATTACTTCAAGTAAGGATCTCGGACTGCAAAGCACCCATCAGAGACTTCTAGAATCATTTGTCCTTTGCTCGCCGTTGCCTTGAGCACCAGTGCCCTGGTGTTTTCGCCAGCATCCAGCTACACGCCAACTTCAAAGCTCATCTTCAGTCCTGCCGCTTTGAAACTACACACCGAAACAAACTGGTACGTCTCATGCCATGCCACAGGAGCACCATGTCGAATCGGGTCAAATCAGCTGTGTGCAAATTGTCTTCATACGCACCTAGCCAGCTGGAGCTAAGTGTTCTTGAAGTTGGACTGAACTTCAACACGAGTTCTGCACCTGACCCAAAAATAAAAGTTGTTTGTGCCGTGGAGCATGCCATTGGTCTCGTCGATCACTCCGAGCGTGAAGATGCCTGTACTCGTGTGATCAGCGTTCTCACCAAACTACCGCGTAAGCCACCCTTGTTGCCTGAGCAGCGAAACGCCCTTAAGTCTCCACAGGAATCGCAACATAGTGATACTGCCAGCAGACAAGGGTAGTGCCACTGTTATTATAAACACCAATGACTACATCAGTAAAATGTTGGACCTTGTTAAAGATAAACGCACCTACACTGTCCTCAATCATGACCCCACACTTAAGGTGGAACTGTATTTGGAAAAGCTTCTAGCCGACATCCCGCAAGAACACATTTATTATTTGCTGCTTCGCCACAACGGATCAGCTCCGGCACTATGTTTTCTCTTGAAAATCCACAAGTCAGGTACTCTGATGCAGCCCATTGTGGATTTCACACGTTCCCCTCTCTGCAAACTGTCCAGTTACCTTTACCATGTGTGTGCTCAACTTGTTGGGAGTGGCCCCACGTTTATTCGCAACTCGCAGGATTTTATTAGCAAGGTACACCCCCTCACAGTGAATGGTAATGAAGTCATGGTTTCTTTTGACGTGGTTTCCCTTTTCACTTGTGTTCCTGCGGCCCTTGCGGTGGACGCATGCAAAGCTGCCCTTCTGGCTGATGCGAAGCTATGTGAACGTATGGCAACTGAAGTACAGGGTCTCGCATGATTACTCGGATTTTGCTTGAAAAATACTTCAATTTCCGCAGTGTCACTTAAAAGCAAGTGCACGGAACCCCTATGGGCGCATCAATTTCTGTAACCGCTGCAAATTTGGCTAAGGTTTCCGTGGAAAGTCGGGCCTTGGCTTCTTTTCATCCTCCCTGAAAGTTTTCTTCTGCTACATTGACGATTGCTTTTGCATCCTAAAAAAAGAAACCCTGGCTGCCTTCACGGATCGCCTAAATAGCACTGAGGGTGCTATAAATTTCACTGTGAAGAGAAGGACTCTGGACGGCTACCTTTTCTAGACATATTGGTAGAACAGAATAGATTGTGGTTATCTCCCAGGAAGTTCATAAGAAGGACACGCACACAGGGCGGTATCTTCATTTCACTTCTGTAAACACTGTGTGCCACAAGTGGTCCACAGCACTATCGTTAATGCAATAAGCCTAAAGAATTTGTAGTAAGCCAGAACACTCGGGCTCCGATTTAACCTGCATTCGACGCGAGCTCGGTGGATGCAGCTACATGAAACATTTTATCGCTTTTTCGGAAAAAAGAGCCTCACGTCCTACGGAATCACATGATGCCCCCGGCCAATATCACACCGCCATTCCATATGTTCCCAGCATCAGCAAAGCTTTGGCACATGTCCTGCGTAAATATAATGTGCCAGCTGCCCATGTTCCCTGCCGCAAGTTACGTCACGAGGATGTCAACGTCAAGGACCAACTAAGAAAAGAAAGTTCCCTGGCGTTGTAAATAAGATACCGTGAGTCGACTGCAATTATGTCTACGTTGGTGAAAGTAGCAATTTTGAGCGGTGCCTGAAGGAGCACATGAGCGATGTGAAAAAGCAAAAAAGTCCCTTCCAGTGCACTCGCTGAACACTCAGAAACCAAGCAACACGATTTCAACTGGAGCCAAGCTTCAGTCATCGCCCAAGAAAAGAACTGGACAAAGCGACAGTATCTGGAATCACTGACTATCCGAACCACAGCACACACACTTAATCGAAACGACAGCAATCTCCTGCCAAGATAGGCAAGATGCCTGAAGCGATTATGGATGGGGATTTAAGCTGAAGGTTCTTTGCCTCTCAACTCAGTGAACAAAGCTTCCGTGTGGAAGCCGAAACGTTTAAGAATTTTTAAACACCATTTTGGTCAGCATTCCGTTTTTCTTCCTATTCTGCTGTCAAGATATCTGTCCCCAAAATATGCCACAATTTACATCACTGGTTCAGTTAAAAATGTTTCAAGAGCCTTTCTCATGCATTTCTGGAAAGCACTAGTTGAAAACTACCAGGAATGCTAATGCATGTTTACAGTCTGTAAAGGAGTATGTCTATCTAGGTCAGTTACTCACAGGGGGCCCTGATCATAAAAAAGAAATTTACAGAACAAAATTGGGTTGGAGTGCATACAGCAGACATTACCAAATCCTGATTGGGAGCTTACCACTGTCAATGAAACGAAAAGTGTACAATCATTGCATTCTACTGGTGATAAAATATGTGGCAGAAACTTGGAGGTTAACAAAGAAGCTCGAGAACAAGTTAAGGACCGCACAAATAGCGATGAAAGGAAAAATGTTAGGCCTAACGTTAAGAGACGGGAAGAGAGCGGTGTGGATCAGAGAGCAAATGGGGATAGCCAATATTCTAGTTGACATTAAGAGGAAACAATGGAGCTGGGCCAGCCATGTAATGCGTAGGATGGATAACCGGTGGACCATTAGAGTTACAGAATGGATACCAAGAGAAGGGAAGCGGAGTCGAGGACGGCAGAAAACTAGGTGGCGTGATGAAGTTAGGAAATTTGCAAGCGCAAGTTGGAATCAGCTAGCGCAGACAAGGGTAATTGGAGATCACAGGGAGAGGCCTTCTTCCGGCAGTGGACATAAATATAGGCTGATGATGATCATTTCAACACCAGCTTGGCTCGCTATCTGTTTACCCTTCTAATACCAAACACACTCTGGAAGAAGGACCCAAGTATATACCAAATGTTCTTAGTCATTCGAAGAAACATAAACCAAAATAAAGAGCATAAAATATGCTGCTTAAAATATTCATTTTGGAAGAAGGTTTGAAAAAAATATTACAAGGAAAATGAACTGATAGTTTGCTTAACCGCAGTGCTAATAAAGACATTGCTGCGCAGCTCCGAAATTGTAAGGTTCGCTGAAAATATGTGTTCTTTGCTCTACAACAGCAATACTATCACTTTGATGAATGCCCGTGTAACTTGGCTTCAATGGCTACAAAGACTTCTAAGCAAGAAACACTGCACAGTGCCACGGCGCAATCGTCGCACCATGCCTTGATTTCTTTTCAAGTGGTTATCTTTCGATCACCTGAGAAATGTTTTAAGCACACAAGGTGTCTCCTTGTTGGCTTTTGAAATTTAGCAGTTAGCGAAATGCACTTGGAGAAGTGGCGAGTGACAAGCTGTGACATACCTGCCATGGTAGTGGGTATGGCATTGTGCTGCTAAGCCCGAGAGCACGATATTGAATCCCTGATGTGGCCGGCCGCCGCATTTCAACGAGGGTGAGATGCAAGAACGCCCATGTACCAGGCACTGTGTGCATGTTACAGAACCCCAGGTAGTCAAAATAAATCCGGAGTCTCTCACTACGGCGTGCCTCATTATCAAATCATGCTTTTGGAACGTAACACCCCCCAGAATTTAATTTTTAAGACATGACATGACAGCTAAGGATTTGCATTATTTTTTTGTGAGGTTGAGGCCGGGAGTTGTCAATCAGAGCCTCTACATGACGACAACATCATTTTGGAAAGCTGGCTGCCAGTACAAAAGCATGCTGCCCTGTGATGTCATTTATCGTGCACCAATAAAAATAAACATGCAGTGAAATCAAATATATGAGCGGTGAAGCCGAACTTGTGTTTGCAGGTTTTACTTCCGACGGGCCCAGTTCATATTCAGGAGCGAAAGGGTTAAGTGCATTTGACTTACTAGCTTCAAGCCCTGCAACTACAATATACAATTCTGTTCACTTTTTAGGGGGCCAAAAACTCAACACAAATTTAACTGATCACTGAGATTTATCATGCAAGTAATGTCTGCCTTTCTTAGTAGTCTAACTGAAAATAGAGAACCAGGTTCAGGTGATCTTTCTTCTAAACGAAAAGACAAGCTTTTATATGTCAACCTAGCAACTTGAAGCCCACAGTAGTAGCTCAGCATCTATGCCATCCAGCTGTTGAGCACAAGTCCAACACGGATAAATGCAAAATAATTCAGGTTCAATGCTATAAATGCATGTTAAAGGTACGCTAAAGAAAAATATTGAGGTAAGCTAGATTGAAAGTTCGGCTTCTGTAATCACGAATTCGTCATTTGTAGCGAGAACAGAGCTTTTGTAAGCAAGAAAATGAGAAAATTGGAAAACCGAAGAGCACCAACTGTTAAATTAAACTAAGTTCTGCGGTTTTACGTGCCAAAACCACGATATGATTATGAGGCATGCAGTACGAGGGACTCCAGATTAATGTTGCCACCTGGGGTTCCTTAATTGGTACATGGGTGTTTTTGCATTTCACCCACATTGAAATGCGGCTACCACAGCCAGGATTACATCCCGTGCCCTCGGGCTTAGCAGCACAACGTCAAACAGCACAACTGGGATCCCATACTTGTCAGCAACCTTCTGCAGTGAGTGTGACACTTGGTACACATGAAGCAGCACCTCCAGCTGCTTTAAACTGTGCACTGTTGGCTTTTGCTGCTTTCAAGTGCTTAAAGTCCAACTAAAATAAAATTTGGGGCTGTGGAAAAAAATATTCGAATAGTGTGAATACAGAACAGCCTTCGTGCAACATTTTAACATTTGAAAAACGAGGGATGAGTGACAAAAGGCTAGGAAAAGTAAGCATTCTTGATACTGAATATGAAAAAAAATGTCACCATTACCAGTCACCGGCAGTGATGCATGACTCAGATTGCAGGACTCCTTGGCATGGCGTATGAGATAAGGGACCACCTGCAGCTGCCTGCGGTGCGATAAAAATCCCAGAGGCGACGTAAACTCGCGTCACAGCCACTAACCACCAAGTGCATGCTTCGTCTGCTAAGGCACTATTAAAAGGCTGCCAAAAAGAAAATGAGACAGTTACCAGCCCCGCACCTTTGCCAAGATTGCTTCAGTAGTACTACTTATTTATTACAAATTTGGCAGTTAAATTTCGTTGCATTTGTACTTTAAGCTTTTGGAGCAGGGGTATTGAGAAGCTCCTGTGCTTTGTGACATTACATCAGATATTTGACAAGGCTGTGGTTCTCAAGGTTCTTAGATGCATAAATGTTCTAATTCGTTTACAACCTAATATATGATGCATGAGAATATGGTAGATTACATTTTATGTTTTTAATGGGCGAGGAAAAGGACTAGCCTTTATGCTTGCGGCACCCACTGACATAGTGAAAACATTGTAAACAAGGTTCCCGTTCGAAAGCCGAAAAATCAAGCTTTTAAATAACTTCACCTTGGTCGGTGTCAGTTTTTGTTTTTCGCCATGACTCTTCCCGACCAGACAAGACTTTGTCAGACTCTCAACTTCATCAACCCACTGACAATAATTAAGCTGCATAGATAATAATTTGACCTTCACCATGAAGCATGTTTGCTGGTGTTACCAAGCAAGAGCAAAGAAAGGTTTGCTACTGTACGAATCAACCTATATTAATGTTGTTAAACCTGTTATTCCCTTGATGTGCCTCGAGTAGGCTCTAAAAATGTGTAATCACATGATGCGCACTAGCTTTTGTGTTCAGATTGGCAGGCTCATAGCAGCTGGCTCCCTCACTTTGTGATCATCCCGATCTCAGAATCCCTGCTGCAAAAACTTAGGGACTTAAAAGCAGCAAAAGCCAACAATGCGCAGTTTGAAGCAGCCAGAGATACTGCCTCATGCACACCGAGTGTCGCACTCACTGAAGAAGGTTGCCAACAAGTATGGGGTCCCAGTTATGCTGATGGTTCCAAAGAAGCTGCCTATACTTTGTTCCCCCACTTAAGGGTAAAAATAGAGCTACTTGTGACAAGACATGAAGCACCCTTCATGAATTGTGACATTGGCATGGTGTACCAAATAACCACTTGTGGTAAGCTCTACACAAGCCAAACTGGACGCTTCACTAATGACAGGGCAAGATAACATTTGCAGAATATAAAAAGGAAGGAAAAGACTAATGTAGGTGAGCATTGTAACACATGCACTTGTCATCCCTGACTTGATGAGATATAGGTTCTTGGCAGAAGTAGAAGCACAAATGCACACTGATTTTAGAAGCTTTCTTAATATCAACGAGTAGAAGTGACTGTGCCAGCGATCCTTATAACCTTAAAACAGCCAGAAAATTTTGCTTGATGCCCACGTGTAGGCACCATAGTGGTAGCCTTGTTCTCGTGTATGCACTCCGTTTCATGTACATTCTACATATGTAGTGGCCCATGCCTGTGAATAAACAGTGTGCCCTTGGCGCTTGTTCTTTGTACTCTCCCATCTGATTATTTTTTGTGCTGCCTTTTGTTAAAAGTTTGTCTAACATACAAATCATACATTGGCAAAACCTCCTTTGTGCAATTGTGGGTTTGGTCCCCCCCCCCCCCCCTACCGGCAACAAACTATCTTTTCGTCCACTTTCATTTCCCCTTTTCTTCATTATTTTCTACATTCCAATTGAAACCACAGCTGATTAGCCCTATGCTTTCCTTAACTTCATTGCCTGCTGGCTTTATACGGTAGTGATTAAAAAAATCGAGCCCTTCTGTTTCCCTTTTCGTTAATTCATAGCGAGGGTCTCAAATCTGGCAGCCTTGATGCCATGAGGCAGCATATGAAGATTTATTAGCCATGTGCTTTCTCTCCAAAGTCTACGAGTTACGTGGCACCATAAGGCAAATAAGGAGGTTCCACATCCACCCGCCATGGCTTCGAGTGACGCTGGCTAGCACTCCCATGGCTACATCTAGTACACATAAATACCCAAGTTAGTGACGGATTGATAACCGTCGCTGTAGCACAATTAAGTATCGAATGCACAATACGAAGGTTGTGGGTTTAGACCCCACCGGCGACAAGATATCTTTTCGTCCACTTTCATTTACCTTTTTTATTATTTTTTACATCTCAATTTCAACCACAGCTAATTTAATCTATGCTTTCCTTGGCTTCATTGCCTGCGGGCTTTATGTGGTCAGCAAAAATAAGGTATAACAAGAAAATGAAAAGGAATAAGTAGAGGACAGGTTCATCGGTGTTCGAGGAATGTGCACTCAAGAGGTAACTGCTCAGCCTGCATATCAAATGACAATGCCACAAATCCAGCTGGAACCCACAGTCAAATATATGTAGAGCATACCAATGCATCTCCTCCAAAGATGGTGAAAAGCACAAGTGCCTGTAGAGTTGTGTGCCACTGCTCCTCTTGCCAACCCATGGAAAGGGGCATGAGTGGTGCTGTAGAGCTCGCTGCTTCAAGCAGCGTTCAGGTAGCCATTCATAATCCTGTGTGTAGTCTCCCATGTTTTGTACATATCAAGGTAGCTTTAGTCCTGCAACAAATAAAATGATCAGTTCTAATCAATATGTAAAAAATGCAGGCACTTTGGCCGACGGATTAACATGTTGAAGTTTCTCTGATGCCAGTTAAATACTTTAAAACATCACTATTAAGCACAAGTTTAGCTGTTCCACTTGTAGCAGATTTATTGTAGAACACGATGTAGTGTAGCACGATAGCCGTGATACAAGACGAAGGTAACACACTCACACAGACTGTTACCTTTGTCTTGTGTCACATATATTGTGCTAGAATCACGTTCAGTGTATATCACCCCCCACCCAATTTTTTGTTCTGCTAAGGTTTCGTTCAGATTGGCTGCACATCTGTTCAATCAGTCAGTCAGTCAGTTTGTGTCTGCAAACAAGTTCAGTTTCCACAATGCACAATGATGCTGTTCATAGAGGGAGATTGAAAATACCTTTACAGTTTCTTTTAAAAAAGTTTCGTACAAAGTCTCACTGTGCACTTTGCAAGTTGTACACTGATATAAATTTGTTTCTAAGATATGAAGGTTGAATACAAGCATTTCAAGCCTTAATATGCATTTCTAATTACATGTAATCGCTACCACTTATGAGAAAATTGATACGATCTGAAGTAGAAAGCCTCATTTCCTATTCACGGTGGTTGGATACAAATGCATTACACATCGAGAGAATATAGTCAAATTTCAAAACAAAAATACTAGGGTAAAGGCCTTATACCGACACGCTCAAAAAAGATAAAACATTTCAAGAAGCTTACTGCGGCGTTCTGAAAATTTTCCTCCACCAGAAATATGTTCTTTGGCATGTGCTCTAGAACCGGGGGGAGGGCCGGGGTTTCTTTCTCTGTCGTTGGCGCTGTTCATCGTGCTGTATCTCATCAAACCGGGACATTTGCACGCGAAAAAGAGAGCATGGAGCACGCCCTGGCTGGTGAACCAGTAATTAAAACGAAAGAACGAGCACAAACGAGACTTGTTCATTATTTTAACCTGGCGTATTCTCATCGCGTCCTTTTCCTCTTGTACTATATAGAGGTTACAGTTCTGCTTATTCCATATCAGTAGTATCAAGTCGTACGTCATGCATGCGCATTGAGCACAGTAATGCGTTCTAGATATCGCAGATGCCCTTGCTCACGGCGCGACACTCGCGATAGCGAACTCGAACGCGATCTTTTAAAAATAAAGCAAAAAAATGTTTGCCTGCGATGAACTTTGCAAACAAGAAATAAAATAGAAGCTTACCAAAACGCTTCTTCCAAAGGCGGGAAGAATACACTGAAGTGACAGCCCATGCAGTTGTTGGCGGCACGCCGTTCGTTGGCGTTCACGTACCCTTTCGCGTGCTGTGCTGTTTATCACGTCGCCCTCATTTGTAGGCGTGAGAAGAGCATCAAAGTATTATTACCTTCTGTCAAGTAACGCCGCCTCGTAAGCACAACCGGAAAACGTTGAGCTGTCAAGCGGGCGCCAGCTTGCCCACAGGCAGCAGTTTCCCGCGCTCGTATCTCACCGTTGACGAACTTTCGTATTCGCACCGCGCGCGTTTGGCGAGCTGTTGTGGCGCCATCTGGAAGAGTTTGAATGTGGACTTTGCAAAACTCAACAAAGTTCGAACATATATCTGTTTAGTTTCTCATATATAACAATTTAAAGCATATGATATTTAGAAAGTACTCACCACAAACAATATTTTGTTTCAGTTTCTTTGGCCCCTCCGATTTACGAGCATTGGCAGCTTTAGCACGGGGCTCCTATCTGAATACATGGGAAAGGAGAAATCGTTTTTCTCGGCAACCACTGCTCCAAATTTGATGGGGTTTGTGGCATTTAAAAGAAGAACTTAAAGTATAGTCACTGTTGGTAGCGAATGCTTAATTTAGGCCGTCAAGTTTTTAAATAAAAATTGTAGAAAATCGGCTAATTTTCAGAAAGCCACACTGTCAAGTTTACAACTCCGTAACTCAGCAATGAAAAAGGATATCACAATTCTGTAAATTGCATATGCTGGCGCATCTAAAGCGGACAAAATTAATGTATTATACATGGCTCTCAAATAGAGCACTAATATGTTAGTTGGACTTTTGCAAAACACTTGTAAACAATGTAACTAATTCACGTAAGATGTAAATTGATGTATCAAATTTGTCCGCTTTGGATGCTCTAACGGATGCAGTTTACAGAAGTGCCATATCTGTTCTTAATGCAGACCTACAAATTTGTAAACTTCGTGCTTCCACTTTTTTCAAACCCACCAATTTTGGAAAGTTACTTTGAAAGAATTTCGGGCCCTAAATTAACATTCCACTTACAACAGTCACTAGAATTTAACTTTCTCTCTCAAATGCAACAAATTTCATTAAAATCATCCCAGTGGTTATCTCAGAAAAGCGTTTGTGCATTTTACATGTATTTGTATAGGCAGCATGCATCGGAGTTGGGCCCAATTGCCTAAAGCTTCCTTCCTCTTAAAGAAAAATCCTTATATTCAGATTGTCGCCTAATGTTGAGGACATTGAACCTGGTTATAAACGAAGTTTGAATGGAGAGATAGTTAAAATTAAATTATGGGGTTTTACGTGCCAAAACCACGATCTGATTATGAGGCACACCGTAGTGGGGGAATGCGGCTGCCGTGGCCGGGATTCGATCCCGCGACCTCGTGCTCAGCAGCCCAGCACCACAGCCACTGAGCAACCACGGCGGGTCGAATGGAGAGACAGTATTTCACTTTGTAGAGTATTTTTGCCGGGGATGGAATTAGGCTGCTTGTCGGCAGAAAGAGCCAGATGAGCAAGTCAAGAAAGTCATGAAATGCAAGATGACGAAAGGCTTTATGATTACTAGCACACTCTAGCTTGGTTAACCAGTGAGAAACAATATACTTTACAATTAAACAAACAAATACAGTGGACATGCAGCCACCAAATGGTTGCTCAGTTAGACATGTTATTGATGAGCCATGTCTGGTGATTCTTCCCATGTGTGCTTTTTTAAACGTGTAGTACGTTTCATTTAGTCGATGTTGTGCCCCATCTGAACCAATAAAGAAAGGAAAATTTACGAGGGGTCCCTTATACTAAAACTAAGACGACTTGAAGGCAAAAGCCGGAGTGCTGCTAACTCAATAATAAGACGACCACTTCTTTTGCTGAGTCATCATCACTCTGAAACCACAATTTATAGTCATTTTTGCAAGTCATCCTGTTTTCTTGCAAGTCCCCCCTCTATGATTCACCAAACTCGAATCGTGATTCAGCACTTTTTTGCTGAGTCACTCTCACTCAATTGGACCCTCAAATCTCACATATTTTTTGCAAGTCACTCCCCCACTCCATAACCCCTTGATTGACTCTTAATTCACACTTTATTCACTATTGATTCACCCTATCATTGCTTGGTTCACCTTCATTCACTCAATCATCTTGGGTTTACTTCCATCACACTTGATTTGCTCTATTACTCCAAATTTCCAGTTTTCATCACTCTTAATTGGTTCACCTTCATTCACTCTCATTTATTCTTCATTATCTTAGCTCACTATATCTCATCATTACCTTTCATTTGACTCCTATCACTCAACTAAACCCCTTTAATTCACCATTAATTCACTCTTAATTCACCTCATTCACCTCTCTGTATACCCATTATCACTTCAGTCAGTTCACTTGCTTTATCATTCTCCCACCCTTAATCACGGTTTTTGTGCGCATTATCGCCTCTTATCCTAAGAGGACCATTTGTGTCGACGATGCAGTTTTGAAACAGCCTTGAAACAGAGACCTCACCATGAGACATAAGGCTTTCACCTTTAAAGAAAAAAAAACTAAGGAAATGCAGAGAACTATAGTTGAAGCGGCGCGTGCAAATGAACCAGATTTGCGGCCACGCCACGTGTGTCACAATCACATATATTGGTCAATCATCTAAGGAGTGCACGGTGTTCCCGGCAGTATCGATATACCGACCGCACCACTGGTGGCACCGACCATTAACGACCGGTAAGGGGAGCGTTCTTCTTTACTTCCCTTATGGCAACTAGCACTTAGTCGCTGATCGAGGCACTCGGAATAAACTCTATGGTTCATGCACCCCATTCCCATCCCAAATCAAAAAAGGCATTCTGTTTCATCTACACGTCAACGAGAGGTTGAATCGCCTTCCAGCTTTTTATATAATTATTTCTTTTAAAACGCAGGCAGGACAAGCAGCAAGAAGATGTTGCATGCACACTGTGTCGATCGGTACTATATGGTACCAACGCACAGTATAACAATGCATGTCTATTAATGATTAATATAGTAATCATATCATAATATATAACAATTCAGAGCCACTACCACATCTGCATCTCCTTCCTTCATGCCACAGCAAATGTCTGTGGAATTCTTGCTGTGGAATCAATAAGTACTTTAAAGCATTGTCACATTGTCATGACGGCGTAAAATAAGACACTGTCAATGTGACTTCAATATGTTCACTCTTTATTGGTTGAACCTGTGCCCAGAAACACAATTAGTAAGTGGCACACAAAGCACAACGATACAGCGAACACAGTCGGCGATCGTCGAAATATGATCTGCGGGTCAAGTGCGTCACATGACTCGTTGAAGGTTGTAGCGTAATCGCTGGTACTGCATATATACCTTCCAGAAAGTACAACAATATTCGCGTCGCGCATACAATCTTGATTACACAAGGTTGGGGGAGAACATACTAGATGTCAGATAGAATCAGCAATAACATTCAATTAAATTATCATGCAGTTGCATCTTGCGCTGAGCAATAACTTTCACTTGATAGCAGGTGAAATGTGGTCCCCAGAAAAAAGAATAAACAAGTACGCGTACGTGCCAGTATAGTCACGCAGTATCGGGCTGGGCATCGACAAAACTCTTTCTTAATATCTTTAGCTGTTTGTATACATGGTACTATTTTAACATTCAACTTAAGAAATTGCAAATTCTTCTACTATATACATATAGTTGGTATCCACTTGAAAAAAAAATTTCCAGCATCACACTGAAGCATACAGTGTTGAACGTTTCTTGTGCCTACCTGGCCATCAGTTGAGATTTTTTAACAGTTAAATGATCTTTCTTTGCGTGCGCGAGCATTGGGCTAGCTCCCACATCATTAATCTGTGCAATTCCCGCAGTGGGAATTCACAAGACAAATTTTTGCACTGTGCCTTGTTTACTTTTCTACATTTCTGCATGCTAGATATGACACTAAAAGCTTCTGCTGAAGATACTGTGCTTGTTGCAAAGGCCATGTTTTGATGCTGATTAATGGAGGGCACGTGTAAAATCATGTAAGAGTTTTGTGAGTACACTGGAGCAGCAACATCTACTGTTATTTTGTGTGTATATTCCTGAGCAGCTACACATCCAAGCAGAGGTATTTTGTGCTGTAGGCGAAACAGGTGGCCGCCTAGGTGTGGCACTTCTTGATGAGCACGATGGGCACAGCACACCTTGTCGTCCCTCACTCCGCCTTATCATTTACATTTCACCAATGGGCAATGGACAATGTTGGATTCCCTTGGATACCCAATGTTGGCTGCATTTTGGATGACTGATTGTTGAAAGAACAATGAACTGATGCCTGGAAATCTGTGCACTAACTTTCTTCCCATTTTAATTACAAATGCCTTACAATGTCTCTTAAAATTCTTCATCTGATACGCCTAAATTTGGTGCTGGAGTGGAGAGGAGTGCTGTTATTTGACTTTACCTGGGGTGGCAAACACGTTCTAAAATTTATACCTCCAAAGGCATCAAAGGCGGGTTAGGGGATGAGCTGGGCTACTGCATGGCCTGCTCTCCCACAAATTTCACGAGCACTTTCACCGCGTTATATCTGACCAGGCAGCTCAGCAGCAGGAAAGTGACCTCTTTTCCAGCCCTTTGCCTCCAGTCAATGCAGAGCATTCGAAAGCTCTTGGTTGCATTTATAATAAATTGCAAGATTTGGTACTGTAATCTGCCTGTTCAGTGTAGACAAACTTATTTGACTTTCATGCTGCATAATTCCTATACAGACACACAGACATTATCATAAGCATTATTAAAATACATGTACTGAAGTGCATTGGGTGCTTGCATTAGCGGATACCCCCTGCACCAGAAGAAAAAAAGGAAGAAATTGATAAAGCGTATGTCTTTGTCTCTAAGTGCAGCAGATGTCGTGCATGGCAGCTGTGTATGCTGTAAAGAAAACCACTACATCTTTATTCAATTCAAGGTTTCATTACTATCATCCATGTGAACTTGAACTCTTCCTCATAAAAGCTAATGCATGCAAAATTTAAAAAAAGAGAAAGAGACAGTAAAGGTACACAATTAATACCCCAATCTGCATTGCCACCCTTTATTTCATACTATAATGGGGTTAGCATAGTAGCTAGTGAGGACATGTGATGTTATAACCTAATATGTGCCATCTAGTAGCAAAACTTCAAAGCTTGCTGCATGACAGATGCAATGGCTAATTGCTTGCTTTAAGCATCAGCAAGCTGTATACCTTGTGCTTAGAAAACATACGATTTACCTGCAGCATGTAGTATAACATAGATCACCTATGTAAGTCCCTTGCTGGTACATCATCTCATAAGGGCCTTATGTCAAGTGCTTTTTGAATGACAAGCTGAAGTTATGAGTGCAACATTCATGTTATATTCATGCTTCTGAAGTGGGAACCATAATTTATTAAGAACGCAGTAAAATTTTGTGTATCATTGGTAAATTTCGCTGTAGAGCTTTCCTAAAAAGGTTGCGTGAAAAAATTAAAACGTGTACCAGACTTTAGCTAGTAAGAAACAAAGTATAAAAAATAATATAAACTACAAAAAAGTTATGCACAGAGCGCAATCAAATGGTGAAAATATGGATGCTCACACAGACTACGATATTAATACAGGTATTTATTAGTAACTCACAGCAACCAAACAAAATAGTAATAAAAAGGCAACTAATTAACAGTGTGTAGCATGTCGTGAAATTTTACTGGGTCAGGTTCAGTGGCAATATCAGAGGGCAAGTTGTTCCATTCAATGATGTTGTGGGGTATAAAAAGGCGTGCATATTGTAACATGTGACATGGTATGCACTTGATTTTGAGGTGTAGATTCCGGCATGGAAAGACGACAGGTAATGGCCGAAAGAAATCGTTGTGAAGAGAAGTATGATGATAAAGTTTGTGAAGCAGGCAAAGACGTGTGGTGAAGGAATAGCACTTGTAAATCGGGACGTGCGTTTAATGATGACATGCTAGGGTAAGATGAATAGTTGGTAAGATGAAGCAGGCAGCACGGTTTTTCCCCGATTCAATCTCGTCAATGATGCATGCCTGCCGGGATCCTATATTATCGATTTGTATTCGAGCTTCAGGCAGATTACTGTAGTGTAAGCAAATTTATGTATGTTAACAGGAGCATGCTTTAAGTTGTGTTTGATGATGCCAAGAGAGCGATTAGCAGCTGCAAGGATGGAGTAAATGTGATGGTTTCATGTTAAGTCGTAATGTAAGTGAACGCCTAGAAATTTATAGGTTAAGACAAGTTCCACAATACTACGTTCTACCCTATACGAAGTGGAGACTTGGGTGGCTCGGTTAGTAAAAGAAATAAATTTAGTTTTAGTAAGATTTAGGGGCATTAACCATGACTTACACCATGTGTTATTTGCATCTAAATCATTTCGGAGAGTTACATGATCGTTATCACAAGATAAGTGATGATAAAGTACACAATCATTGGTAAAAAGTGTAATGTGGGACAAAACACAGTTAGGTAAGTCATTATAGCACAATTAAAGAACAGTAACGGCCGAAGCACACTCCTCCGAGGCACTCCAGATGTGATGGGACTAAAGGTAGAGTAAGAGCTCTTAGCAGAGGTGTACTGTAGTCTAGATGCTAAGAAATCAGTTATCCACTCTAAAACATTTGGATGAATATTAAGTCCTGAAAGTTTAGCAAGGAGTCTGTAATGAGGCACATGATCGAAAATATGGCGTCAACCTGGAACCCGCATCAATAGATGAATTCAAGTCGTGAAGAAATGCAGCGAGCTGTGTGTCACAAGAGTAGCCTTTTCTAAAACCGGGCTGAACTGTGATCTTGCGAATTAATAATGTGTTCCATAAGTTTGCAAATTGTGCTTGTTAATGATATTCATTGGTAGTTAAAGGGTGAGAAACATTTGCCGGATTTATAGAATGGATGACTATAGCCACTCACCAGTCTTGAGTAATAGAACCAGTGGAAAGTGATTGTGTGAATAATGCGGACAGTACTCGAGAGAGACCCTGTGACGCATTCTTGAGTAGCTTGTTATTAAATTCATTGTGCTCTGATGTAGATGAAGTTCTTAGTCTTTTTAGTAAGGGAAGAATGCCCGACTCATTAATAACAATTTCAGACATGTTGGGTCGTGCGGGTAAGTGAGGGCATGTAGTGACGTGTTCGCAGGTGAACACTGAACAAGACGCATCATGTAGTAACTGTGCACACTGTAACTTGGGAACTATGTCGCTACCAGAATTAGTTAAAATTATGTCAGGATGAGAACAGGGGTTTATTATTCGCCACAATCGCCAAGGGTTATTTGTCATAAATCATAGCTGTAAAAGTGCTGACATGTGGATTTTAGTAGCGACTGGTATTCTTTGTCACATATGTTATCCATGTCTCGGAATTTTTGTTTGTTTTATTCGCCGTTCTATAAAGGCTTTTCTTTTTTTTATTGAGGCGCTGCAGGGGTTTATTGAACCAAGGAGTAGTATTGTTGCATCTAATGCTAGGAACAGGGACAAACATTTTGATAAGATTTGCAAAGGTGCCTCTAAACATAACCCAGTTCTCTTCAATAGCTCGAGTGGAATATGTATCCATGAATGTGTCTGTAAAGGTGACTAATTCAAGATTAATCCAAATAAAGTTGGTCCTATTGTAGCATCTAATCTGTTTAGTTGTGTTGTTTTTCTTTGTTAATGGGAAGTTAAGCAGACCTGCTATAACTGTGTGAACAGACAGCCCGTCAAGGTGAGTGATGTCGGAACAGATTAGAGGAGTGCCCCTCAAGATGAGATATAGAATATTGGCCGATGTGCATGATGAACAGGTTTGGAGAGTAACAAGTTGAGATAACGTGAAATCTGGACAGGCGTGAAGGAAATTATGCACTTCAGCGTGAGCAGCTACGACAGATTCCGTTGTCCAATTAATAATGGGTAAATTAAAATCAGCGTAAATGATAAGAGTCAAATGCCGAAATAGCATGCAGACTTCATTTAGAACGCTTCAAAACTGGCTTGAAAATGCATCACTTATATCTGGAGGGCAGTAGAACACACCTATGATAACATATTTCTGCTTGACCATTGAAGTGAAATGAAAATGTGCTCTAGGAATGAATGAATGGCAGTTGGAATGGCAAGAAATTCTTTTTTTAAAACTATGAGCATGCCCCCTCCTCTGCGGTTGTGTCGATCACAATGAAAAGTGTTGCATGGAGATGTGGAAAGAAACATTTTTTATTGAAGATGGTAGCGTTTAGCCACATCTTCGTTAGTACAAGCGATGCCAAGCATGAATCAATGAGAGATGAAAGTGACACGTTTCTTGACATCACACTGCGAATGTTTGTGTATGAGAATGACAGGTTTGTAGAAGTGTTATGGGTGTGTGGTTGCAAAAGCTGTCTAGTTCTCACACTTGCAGACAACGGAGGCTTGGCTTGTCATTCCGAAACATGCTGCGACACATGCACTACACAGTTTGTTTCCGTGTCTCAAAGATATGTGTCGCCATTGACCAAGTGCTTGTTAACACTAAGTGAATTAAGTGTGAGCTGTCTCATACTAAATACAAGCTTTAAAACAATAATAAGAAAATAAATATCTGATTTGCTATTATGAAGTGATTGAGTAGTGTAAAAATGACATATAAATTATTTGTACATATTGTACTGTATTTTTACATGATTATTAGTGAACATATCCATGGGCTCAATCCACCTCGACTTATTGGGAGCCTCAAGCCAGTAAAGAAGAGGAAGAAGGAAAAAAAACGTAATTCTGGTGAAATTATACAGGTGGATTCGAGTTTCACAGCCTTTAATTTGTTGCATGCTGAAATAAACAATAGATGCACATGTGAATGCGATATGTGCATACATTAGAAAAACTTTCATCAGTCATATAATGTATCAGCGCCAATTAATCATTATAGATGTTATTAAATACACAAGCAGGAGCTGTTAATGGTTTGTGAATACTTTTCTACAATTCGTATCGC
This sequence comes from Dermacentor silvarum, assembly GCF_013339745.2. NCBI lineage: Eukaryota > Metazoa > Arthropoda > Arachnida > Ixodida > Ixodidae > Dermacentor > Dermacentor silvarum. The sequence goes on along the minus strand of NC_051154.1, from coordinate 337,498,196 downwards.
CGACGACGGCGACCAAGCCGGCATATGCCGGCATGGATGAGCACAGGCGATGATCGAGCTTTCTTGCCTTTTCACGCACTGATGACCACGTCTTATTACAATATGGCCGTTTCTTGCGGTTTGCTAATCCGGCTTGGGCAAAGCTGCCTTCGTTGTGTGCCGCCACACGTACGTTCGCCGTACGCGATGCCGGCCGCGCAATAATATATGGACTCTCGGATGGTGTGCTCGCTGCGTGATTGAGCTGGCCCCCCTTATTCTTACGACGTGGCTTTCGATATACGATGTGCGATTAGCCCGATGATTCTTCAATTGCAGTAAGTATAGCGCGGCGCAATGCGTCTCGCTGCCTGATTGTATACGGTGGATATCTTAAATTTATCGTCCAAACCAACATATTTGAATTTCGCTTGCGTTTCGCTCGAGCAATAGTGATGTTGCATTGTTCGCTCGAGCGACAAACTTTCAACGACTGGCCGACTTCCCGGCTGTCGCTAATGAATGTTTGACAGTCCTCGGATCGCGTTCGGCAAATGCGACCGACAACGCTTTCTGTCTGGCCAGCGCTTGTCGTAAGAACCATGTTTTGTCAACAAATCGTGAACGTTGGTCGCTTCCGTATCGCAGCTCCGTTCGTTCTCGCCTTTTTTTTTCTTTCTTTTTTGTTGTATTACACAGTAGGTGCGATTGCGATCACTTTATTCCGACAGTTATATTAAAAGGAAATACATGTTTTTCCGGCGACGTCGGCGGCGATAGAGCAGGGAAGCAGCAGGCCAGGGCCGATATTTCGTAGCGATGCGTTTTCTATACTAGTCAATTATCATCCACCGCTCACGGCCGGCTGATCCCGTTGATAACGTGAGCGGACCGTCGCTCTGACCACTGACCAAGCGCGAAAAGGCATTAGCATCTGAAAGGCATTGCTACAAAATACTGGCCCAGAGGTGCCGTACTACAGAACGTACTCGCTGCTGGGACCTTTTTGTAGCCGTGCTGCGCGTACGCTATCACCGACCGATAGGTCGTTTATGGACGGTAGATAATACGAAAAAAAGAATGAAATTTGACCTCGAGTAAGGAATCCTTGCGACATACGGACCCTGTAAATAGGTTCATGTTTCTCGAATCGCACCGTATGTATATATGTCTCGGTCGAAAAATCTCGCGTAGCACCCACATGAGATGCTTGCGAGACGACATGTAGGTAGCTGAAATGCTGTTTACTATTTTCTCGTATGCAACTCTAAATAAACTTCATATTAGCGTGACACGTACACGAACGATCAGCGCGCTATGTACAGTACTGTATGTAACATGAAATGTAATTATTGTGTGCACATATTGGTATTCACATTTTTGGTAATTTAATGCTGGGATATATGTGGGCTGTATGCACCTTTAGCGTGTAGTATAATATTGCAATGTAGGATTGAGGTATTCAGGACACAACCAAATTTCCTTGTCAAATGACCAAACTGAGTAAAATCTGCTTTTCAAATGAACAAACATAGCCCCACAGGAATGCACCTACAGCTTTACAATCGAGTTACCAAATTCAGTCACGTTACACTAGGGTTATATGAGCCAATTTTAGAACATGGCTTAATTAGCAAAGCATAAGCTTGAATACAACCACTGTGATTCGAGGTGCAGCCTTAATTAGCTAGCTGTACATAGCTGTCACTGCACATTGCATAATCTGTTTTGTACTTGAACAAGCTTATGAGATCTCGTAAATAGCATGGTTGCAAAAAGATATATGTGGAACCCTAACTGGATGAAGTGTCGAGC